>NW_006797566.1:222513-225172 GCF_000442215.2 Lipotes vexillifer | reverse complement strand
AAAAAAAAAAAAAAAAAAAAAAAATTTTAAAAAGGCAAAATTAAAATGAAAAAACATTTAATCAAAAGTCTCCAAAATATGACATTATCTCAACTAGACAATTTCAACTCATCTCGATAACCATCAATGTGGGATGTATTTTAATGTGATGGGGGCATGATATGACAGGCATGTTGAAGGCCTGTGGAAGTTCTTAAAGTGGGTGGATGGTAGATTATGGATTCATTTCATAGTTTCCAATTTTCTACTATAAGCATATATTGTATAATAATAAATAATCAATGAATGTTTTGAAAAAATGTTAATGAAAAAGCTTAGGAAGGATTTGGGGTGAAGAAACCTTGTTTCCTCATCTCAGTAAAAGCTTGTGGATGGTCTAGTCTTCTGTAGGTAATAAGTGTAAAAGGGGAAACTCACTCAAAACATGTATTTAAGTGTTTTCTCTTTCTGTGCTATCTACCAAATTATGTCCATCCAAGAGTTTGGGATAAATCTGTGTGTTGACACTCTGCTCTCTCCTTCCTTCATGGAATCATAAAATTATTAAGCCTTAAGATGAAGTCTTTCCCCCTCCTGTCCTCTTGTCTTGCGATCAAGGTGGGCTCTCTGAGAGCAGGGGAGCCCAGGCCAGCTGTGACCAAGCCAGGTATGGAGTGAGCTTCATGCCACCTGGCAAGTGGCAGCGGGAGCCACAGGAGGTGGCAGGTGTCCTGCCATCTTATCAGGGACCTGGCAGTTGGGATAGAGAACTTGGAAGGCAATGGGGTTCTCCTGATTTCTGTGCTGTTTTCATTCATAGTTACAATAACACTTCCCCCTCTTCTGGGTGTGGCTACGCACACATGCCCTGTATTGACATATATGTGCACACATGGGCGCATTCTTCCTCTTCCTGGCTGGCTGGCACCTTTCCCCCAGACACAAATGCCCAGCCATTTCTGCTGCCAGCTGACTAACTCTTTGGCTCTGTTCCAAGTTGGCTAGTGAAGATGCAGGCTGCCCTGCCGCCTCTTATCCCAGCCAAGAAGGGCAGAAGCTGCCGTGAGGAAACACTGTCCAGCCAGAATCTGCCCCTCCATTCCCCTCAACCAGGATGGCCCGGTCCCTCCTGAGCCTGCCCGCACCAACCCACTGGCCTGACGGATCCTGAAAGGCAACTAAAACTACTCAGTATCTTAGGCTCCCAGCTCTCTTCTTTGGCCCTGGAAACCTCCCCAGACCACCACCAGTGGTTCTTTTGCATATTCAAGTATTTGCTTCCTGATGTCATGCATTCAGTGTTTATGCCTCTCAATTGTTAAGCATGTTCTGTCTAGAGAACCTCTTGTACTGTTCCTAAAAATTATCACAAACATTTTGCTTATTCACTTCTCTCCACTGTTAGATTGTAATCACTTTGCAAACATGCAAGCACTGAAGATCAGTAAAGCCCCCTGAGCTCACCAAACCCTTTAGCTAGACTGAACCTGTACTCTCTCTGCCCATCCCACGCACGTCACCAAACTCAGGCTCAGCCCTTCCCAGCCCAGAGCAATGGGCCAGTCTCTTTCTCCTTTCAGCCTTAGGGTCCTCACCAGTAAAACAAATGGACCGAGCTCTGTAATGTTCCTTCCAGCTGATTAGATTCTATAACTCAGTGCTTTTATGAGGTCCTGGCAGCCTCCCATTCTTAGCCTTCTGGAATGAATTCATAGCTGTCCCCTGCCTCTTCTCTCTCTGCTAAACAGGGAGAAGTCAAGAAGAAAGAAGAGTAGAGGGTTGTGGAGAATCTCCTTTCACAGCAAAAGAACCAAGCAGCTTTGGGACTTCCTCAAAATGGGGGCTACCCAAAAGAACGAGCTTGGTGTGTAGCGGCATGTAGAGCTCAGGGGGCTCTGAGTGTGCACACCGAGATGGGTGTGTGTGCTTCAGGGCAAGCATGTGCACACTAGGAACCTTTGCACTGTCAGTGGCTCCAAGCCTGTGGGTGTTCTCATTGTCAGTGTGACTCCTGATGCCCGGAGTGCCTGGGCATGTAGCTTTCACAGCCTCCTTGTGCAGGTCACTTAGTCAAGGGACATGTGACTATTGGTGATATGTGTACCTGAAACTATGTGCTGGGCTCATCACTGCAGGAAGTTGAGGTTCTTTAGTTGGATTAGTGAATCACCTGATAAATAGTGGACATGGGCTGCCTGAAGCTCCCTTACTTCTTCCAAGCCAGGAGAGGAGGGAAGTCCCCCAAGCTCCAGAGGCCAGCACAGCTGAACAGCCCCTTGCCCACAAAGGGTGTGCACTGTGAAAGTCACTCTTATCTC
The DNA here is from genome assembly GCF_000442215.2 of Lipotes vexillifer. Taxonomy (NCBI): domain Eukaryota; kingdom Metazoa; phylum Chordata; class Mammalia; order Artiodactyla; family Lipotidae; genus Lipotes; species Lipotes vexillifer. The sequence goes on along the minus strand of NW_006797566.1, from coordinate 222,875 downwards.
CTGGGGATGAGTTCTTAGTTATGAGACCCCTAATGGGAAGGGCATGAAGTCAAAGTCATTCCAGGATCTGGGGACAAGACTGGGACCTGGAAGCAAGCTCAGTAACCAGTCCTGCACTTGCTAAGCCCCTGAGTCACATCGCTTCACCTGGTCTCTCACAAGGAAAAGACATTTTCACATGCCAGACATGTTGCTACTATCATCAGAGCCCAGGTTCCAACTCACCCTGCTCCCAAGGCTGGGCTCCTGTGACCTGTCAGTGCAGGACAGAGCTGGCCCTGCGCCTCCCCAAGCACTCTCCCCAAGACTCTGCTGTCCACCTGCTAGAGTTGAATTTCGTCCCCAGAGGGTGCTCACCCTCC
>NW_006797566.1:220328-222501 GCF_000442215.2 Lipotes vexillifer | reverse complement strand
CCTGCTTCCAAATATCTCTGATTTTTCTGGCTGCTTTCTCCAACTTGGGACATCTGATCACCCAGTCAGTCCCCAGAGCAACCCCTCTCCTGCTCTCTCTGGCTTGTCTGAAAGAGGTCTAACCCAGCTCCCCTGCTAAACTCCATGCATTTTCTGATTACTTCCCTCTTCTCACATTCCTGAAGTCTACTTGTCCTCATATGGTCCCCAATGCTCCTTTGTGTGGGAATCCTATGTAGCCTGGGGTGAGGGGGAACTCCTCCAGAGAAGCTTTGTACAAAGCTCCTTCAAAGAACCACCAATCCATTTCCAATTTTTGTTAATGTTCCCTTTTCTGTCTTCCCAGACCACGTGTAGTATACATTTTACTCTCAAATTCACCGGAAGCGCAAATTCTCACTGGAAACTGTTTATTCAAGTAAAGAATACAGGTAGAGACAAACACATATCACTGACCCCTCCCTTTGCTGGTGGCCAGATTTCTCCTGGCCCACCCTTCCTGGAAAGCATAGCCTTGAGGGCCCTGCTGTACTCCAGGTTTCGGTTATCAGGATTGGTCAGCACCCTCAGGACAGCCACAGCTTCACTGACAACACCTACAGAAGCACATGTTTTGTTCTTTGCTTTGTATGTTTGTTTGTCTTTTGCCCCTATAGATTCCCCCCCCCCTTTTTTTTTTCTTTAAGCTCTGCTATGCATGAAAAAGAATCTTTGCTATGTTTTAGGTGTTTTGTATTGAGAAGATTGTCCTATTATCTAATTCTTATGTTTTCTGACATAGAACTCCTAGGGAAAAGTGCACAAATTGACAAACACGTGATTTCCAGTGTTCACAGCCCCACCAAAGCCCTTTATGGATCCATTTGCTCCAGAAAATGGGTTAATCAGATAATGGAATTCTCACTGCTATTAAATATCTAATGTATGACCTCTCTGGGTAGCCTAGAACTTTGACCCACCAGAATGCATCACCCTTAAGAAAGGTTTGAAGAAGTGAAATCAGTGCTAAATCTTTCAAGCAGTCAGGAGGAGAAAGATTGGAGACAAAGGTTGATCTTTCTGAGATTCTTAAATCAATCACCCTCCACCTAATTCTCCTGTGTGGGGCTCTAGGGGAAGGCATGTGAAACATGATGCCTGGCACATAATAAGTGCTCAATAAATACTTGCTGTGAGAATGTTGAATGTATAACTGAGTCATTGTGTCACAAGACAGCTCCTTGATTTCCTGCAGTAAACTTCCTTCTCTATTGATGTGACCAATTCCCCAGGATAGTGTTAGAGAATGAGTTTGTTAAAATGTTGATATCCAGAAATGAATTGCATTTGGGTGGTATGCAACAGATAGGCATTTCAGATTAATCAAAGAGTTTCTTGTATAGGGTATACTTGGGTTGAATGGTGAAAGAAAAAGATGGGCTGCTCCAAAGCTTATATATGAATTGGGAATAGTAACATCGAACATTTATGAAACACCTACTATGCACCATCACTGTTCTAAGTTCTCTCCACATATCAACTTATTTAATCAACCCAACAACAATAGGAGCTGGGTATTATTACTATGATTCTATTTTATAGATGAGGCACAAAGAACTTAAGTAACTTGCTAATAAGTAATAGAGCTGGAATTCAAACCCAGGCAGTATAGCCCATGAGTTCACGTGCTAAGCTCTTATGCCATAGTGCCTCAGCTGGGACCTAGATTCCTTTACACAGAGCCACATATTATTCCACAGAACATGTCCTGGGAAGCCTCTGAGCCTTGCCTGTGCTCGTCTCAATACTTGAAATGACCTATTCTTTCTTTATCTGATGAACTCTTATTTATCTTTTCAGACTCAGTTGAGATTTTTCGTGCCTCCAGAAAGCAACTCTAGATTAGACAATGGTAAGTTACAAGGACAAATGGGAGGGGAAGAATCTATACTCTATGATTAAAAAACCAAATATCAAGTTCTCTGTTGGCCTAGTGGTTAGGATTCCAGGCTTTCACTGCCATGGCCCGGCTTCAGTCCCTGGTTGGGGAACTCAGATCCCGCAAGTGGCGTGGCAAAATAAAACAAATAATAGACTGATTGTATGAAGCCAACATGGAGACATCTACGTTGCCTCTTGGCTTGTGGCTCTGGGGGACTGGGCTGAGACCTTGTGTGGGGTGGAGGGGGGGGGT
>NW_006797566.1:205417-220249 GCF_000442215.2 Lipotes vexillifer | reverse complement strand
GGGTAGGGGTGGGGAGTGGCAGATGGGAGGATTGGTCGTTTTAGGAGTTTTAGGAAGCACTCTAGCTTCCTAGTTCCTAGATGCCTTTAATTAGGACTGTTTTTGTTACCGAACCATACTTAGGTTCGCTTGCCCGCGTGCAGTAGAGCCCATCTACTGACCCTGGTTGGTGGTGTAGGAAAGTGCAGCGTTTATTGCAAGGCACCAAGCAAGGAATCCAGGGCCGCCTGCTAGTGCTTAAAAGACCTGAACTCCCCGAAGCCTTTCAGGGAAAGGTTTTTAAAGGCAGTGTGAGGGAGGAGGATTGTGGTGTGTGTGATCAGCTCATGGACACTCCTCTGGTGGGTTGGTGGGAGTGGATATCTTCAACCTTCTGGTTCCAGCCGGTCTGGGGTCTGTGTTCTTGTGGGCGTGGCATACAGTTAAATTCTTACATGAAGAAGAAATTTCAGTATCTGCAAAACAGCTCAAAGGACCTGGCTCAGAATATCACCTATTGCCCTTGAGGAGGAACTAAAGGTCCTTGACTTTGTCTTGCTTGACTGTTTTTCTTTCTTTCTGCATTTTCTCACCTCTCTGATTAAATTTATTCCTTGACTAGTTTTTCTACAGACGAACGGCAGGCAGAGGACATGGGGGGAAAGAAGGGGGGAGTCCTGTTCTGGGAAGGCCCCATAGGGTCCTGCTCACTTACATTTTATCCAGGAGGGAAACATGCTGTCGTTTACTCTTGTGATTTGGGTGGCCATACAAAACCCGCCTGCTCAAATATATTTTCCTTTTGTGTGAAATCCCCACTCTTTGGGATGAAGTGCTGTCCAATAAAAGGCACATTTTACAACCACGTACCGAGTTGGTACTATGTGCCAGGCACCGTGTTAAGCATGTTCCACATTTGTCTCATTTAATCCCCACAGCAATCCTAAGGAACAGGTGCAATAAGAATTATTATACATTTTGCAGGTGAAAAAAACTGGCCTCTGAGAAACAACAGAAACTCACCTTGGGTGACACGGCTCAAAAAATGGCAAAGCCAGGACTCAGACCCAGGTCAGGATGCTAGAATCCATACTCTTAACTGCCCCTTACACTCCCTTTCATACTTAAGCCTCAGGTGTCTAGATATCTTTTCCTCATGCTTCTTGAGAGTGGAAGGGGCCATCAGAGGCAACAACGTCTTCCTTTTAGCAACAATAGTTACTTTACTAGGAGAGTCCTGATCGGGGAAATATCACTCTTTAACGCAAGTGCCTGGAGGATACTAGGTTTGTCCCAGGTGGGAAGGGAAGTCTAAGCAGGGCCCCGGCTTGCTGGCGTCAAGGAGTCCCTTCTCTGGCTGGACAGCGCTGACTTCCGGCAATCCGAGGGGCCCAGGACCCCGCAATCGCCCACCTGCTCCCGGCCCCCCTCTAGCAGGCTGGTGCTCGGGGCTCCCCCGCGGCTGTCTGTCCATCCGCCCATTCACCGGCCAGGGACCCAGGGACGCGCCAGCGGCCGCCCAGCGCCGGAGGAGGGGAGTGGGCAAATTCCTGTTGTCGAGCCGAGCCCTGAGCTGGCCTGAGCCGCTCTCCCCGGGAAACTGACTCAGCCGGAAACTGCTCTGGGCTGCCCTAAGGGGAAGGAGCCTGTCCTCACCTTTACCCTGAACAGAGACATCGAGGTGGGGAGAGTCCCGCCCTCACCGACCTACCGCAGGAACCAGTATTCCTGCTTGCTGGGCGGGGCAGGGTAGGAGGGCTCGGAGGTGGCTTGGGGGCACCAGGTCTGCCCTCTTCTGGCTCTTAGCAGAGGGGTCTGTCTGTGAGACCCCTCTGGGTCCAGACTGTCCTTCTCGTGGAGGGGCCTCCAGCAGGCATTGGTCCCAGAGCCCAGTGAGGCAGCTGTTCCACCTTCCTGAGGATGGCCACACAGCTACCCGTGCCCTAGGGAGCCCCCCAAACCCGGGTGGGCCAGAATCATAAATCCCTGTAGGGTGGCAGAGTCCTGTCAAACTCCTGTCCCCTGTCCAGCACACCATCCTCCCCTCCCCCTCTCCAACACACATCAGAGGAGTCAGGCTGTGTGTGACAGGTGTCTGCCTGCACTCTGTAGGGACCTGGCTGCAGGAGGGAAATGAGTGGGCAGGAAGGAGGTGAAAGGTCCTCCTAAGCCTCCACCTGCACGCATGAGGTCAGCAAAGCTGGGCTAGGCAGGCAAGGCCAGAGTGACTCTTTCCAAAAGCTGGGAAGGGCATAGGTCTTTCCTGGCTACAAGTAGGTCAAGGACTGAGCAGCCAGGCCTGAAGCCTTTGGTGGCTTCTCAGAAGCACTGTCTCCTTGGGGACCATATCCTGACTGATTTTGCTTATGTATATATATTTTTTAAAGATGGTGAGTTTGGTGTTTTACAAAAGTGGTGAGGTGTGTGTTTTAGGTACTTGGAGTCGAGGGTGGGGTGGACATCAGGACTGGCCCAGGACATCATGCCAGGAGCTGCCACGTGGACATGAGTTAGCAAGCATGTTGAGATTGGCTGTTCTGACAACACCCCAACCTTCTGCCTTGCACAACCTGGGAACTCCAAAGGTTTAAATAGAATAAGCCAAGTGCTTTCCTCAGCTGTGGTCAGGATGCTGGCGTCCAACCCTCAGCTACTTTTGTAAATATCACCTTTGCCACCTTTCCCTGTGTTTAAGTTTCTGATAGGAACAATGAGATGTCTCCAGCCTCTCAAGCTCAGAATGGGTGCAGTGTCACCTTGCTTTGTCCCCTCACTTCTTTTTTTTTTTTTTTGGCGGTACGTGGGCCTCTCCTGTTGCGGAGCACAGGCTCTGGACACGCAGGCTCAGCGGCCATGGCTCACGGGCCTAGCTGCTCCGCGGCATGTGGGATCTTCCTGGACCGGGGCACGAACCCGTGTCCCCTGCATCGGCAGGCGGGCTCCCAACCACTGCGCCACCAGGGAAGCCCTGTCCCCTCACTTCTGACCCACTGCCTCTGGAAGCTGAGGGGTGAATAAATACAAGCCTGCCTGAGGCTGGAACTCTCTCATCAGGGCTGCCAGAATGCAAAGCATGTCCATAGCTAGGGCACATGAGAACCAAGACTCAAACCAGGCCTGCCACCAACGTAGGATGCCAGCCTGGGATCATGAGAGTCTTAAGGAGGTGGTGTCCAGACATGGCAAGATAGGGAAGGTTAATGTGGGGCTCCTACTGTCGTGGTATGTAGGTTTCCTCACATACACACACCCTCCCCACATCAGCGGAGACTCTTTGCACGTGGTGGGAGTTCAGTAGATAGTTGTAACATGAAAATTTTGCCTGGGTTTGGACTTGAAAAGACTCAAAAGCAGATCATAACCATGTCCCAACCCTTTGCACAATTGTAGGCACCTAATTCCCACTACGCTTTTCTATCCCTGGACCTTATCCTGTGTACTCCTGCTTTCTCTACCTGGAATGCTCCCCACCTTTTCACTTGGCTAACTCCTTTTCATCCTTTAAGTTTCAGTCTAGATCTCACTTCTTCCAGGAAGTCTTTGCTGATTCTCTAAGTCTGGATTCTTCCCTCTTATGTGCCCCCATATGCCTATACTTCCTTCCTGTATTAGCGTATATCACATGGGATTTGTAATTACCTGTTTCCTAGTTTGTGTACTTTAGACCATAAGCCTTGAGGGCAGTGGCTGCACTTTGTTCGTGCCCATGCCCCTGTGCCTACCACATAGTAGATGCTCACTAGATATTTATGAGATGAATGTGTTTGGGACACTGATTCTTCTTTCACTTCCTCCCCAGAAGCTGACCTGAAGTTTAACCACCTGCCAGATGAGACGTAAGATTTACCTCTTACAAAGAGAGTTCTAGTTTATAAAAAGCCTTCAAGCCCAAAGAAATAATATCTAAAGGTGAAAGCTCAGGTACCTTGGCTGGTTGTAGGGGTTTCCTCCCGTGAGTAACACGCTGGGAAGGTAGTCATCTGTTCTGGGGCTGACGCTACTAAGAACCAATGGCAGGCGAGTGTGTGTGTTGAGATGAAATGGAAGATGTTTTTAGGTCCTGAGCAGCCCTTTGGTCCAGTGTCATGTACAGTGATATACTGGGCAACTGGAGAGGCAGAGTGGCATGGATCTGAGTCTGCATGATACCGTGGGGCTGGCAGAGGATCTCTCCATAGCAGTAGCTATCCATGGAGGCCATGTGGAGAAAGGGGAGTGAGTTCAAGAACTTTATTTGCTTCATTGTTCTGTCAATTTATTTTGTGCTGATTTAATTGCCAAGGTGCTGTGATTGATTATAGGTATATATGTGTGTATATACAATGTGCTTGAGGTTGACGATTGGGCACAGGCAGATGGTTAGATTACATGTGTGTGTTTTACACCTCTGTGGACACTGGTGTGTCCCCCTGCCTCCAGGTCTGTCATGGAAGTGAGGAGGGAAGAAAGGGAAAGAACATTTATTGAGTACCTGTTCTATACCAGATGCTTTATGATTTTTATCTTGTTTAATCCTCACAACAACTCTGTAGTGTAGATGTTGCTATCCCCATTTTACAGATGAGGAAACTGAGGCTCAGGACATTCTGTAACTTGCCAAAAGACATGGTAATAACTGTGGTCCTGATAGTAATGTTCAATTTATGTCTGTTCTACTATTTCCAGGCTGACTCCTAACTCAGTGTTTAAGGTTTGGCATCTAGGACAGGACACAGAAGTAAAGCACTGACTGAGCCCAGTTAAGAGGAGAGGTTATGGACTTCCCTGGTGGCGCAGTTGTTAAGGCTCTACGCTCCCAATGCAGGGGGCCTGGGTTCAATCCCTGGTCAAAGGAACTAGATCCCACATGCATGCCGCAACTAAGAGTTAGCATGCAACAACTAAGGAGCCCACATGCCACAACTAAGACTCAGAGAAACCAAATAAATAAATAAATAAATATTTTTTAAAAAAAGAGGAGAGGTTGAGTGTTCAGGCTCTGGGTCAGTTCAGACTGACCAAATTCAAATCCTCCCTCTGCGTCTTCACTGTGTGACTTTGACATTAGAGTGAATGCCCTTGGTGTGTCAGTGCCTTTTTTCCCAAATGCCACAAATTTCCCTTTACTAAGTAGTCAGGTCCGAGCAACTTAATAAATATTTTTGTCCTAACAGCATAGCCATTTGAAAAAATGACACAAAAGTTGAAAGAGAAAATATTTTAATTCATTCTTAAATTACCACAGTTACTAATGGGATATCTATGACTCGTGGGCATTGCCTTGCTTCTCTAACTTTGGAATCAGAGTGAACACCACCAGACTCATTTCCTGTTTCACACTGATTTCATGTTGAAAAATCCAGTTTTGCAAAAAAAGTGACGTCATTGGAAGGCATGTAGCGCCATCTACTGTAGAAGCGGTGAGTTGCCTTCAGCTAAGTAGTGCACATGATGCCTGACAGATGATGAGTAATTTATCCCTGAAATTTTTCAAATAACTTGTGGAACCTCACTGTGGCAACTTGGAGCACCGTGACACACAGTTTGGGAATTGTGGTAATAGGGAATATCCAAGGTGAGTTGGGCAATTGACTTATCCTTTCTGTGCCTTGGTTTCCTCACCTGTAACGTGGGTAACAATACCTAGCTGATGGGATTGTAATGAGGTTTAAATGAGGTGTTTATAAAGTACCTACACAATGGCGCGTGACACTCTACATTGGAGTCACCTGGGAGAGTTAATGAAACTCATGGATGTCTGGAACCCTACCCACAGAGTTTGATGTATTTGGTTGGGGTGGTGCCCAGGCATGGGACTTACTTTTTAAAGTAGCCCAGGGGATTTTAACGTTCAGCCAAAGCTGAGAATCAGTGGCCTGTCACATCATAAATAGGCTATTTTAAAAATAAAAGTAATATTTTTATTATGGTTAGGCAGAAAGAACACAAACCTAGGTAACCAAAGTCCTGGATTCTAGAACTTTTTCCCATTTAGAGGTAGTGTGGTCTTAGGCAAATCACTTGCTCTCTCTTAACCTCTGTTCTTCTATGTAAAATGACAAAAACTTTTGTCCAAGTCTTAATTCACAGGGTTATGACGTGTTAAGTAAAGTGTGTGAAACTGCTCTTTAAACTGTACAGCACTATACCAGTGTATTGTGTGGAAGCAGAAAATGTGATCGCTTTCTTCAACGAGTTACAAAACCCCAGGAAACTTGAGGGCCACTGTGTCTGCTGTTCTGCGTAGCATGGAGAGACCTTTAGAACCACAGCTGAAATGATGGAAACACATGGGCCCTTTCTCAGCTGGGGTGGAAGGCCCACAGCCTGCCTCTTTAAGGAATCATTACAGTGTTGGAAAATTCCAGAAGGGGGCAGCCTTGTCTCAGCTCCAGACGGGTTTGAGTATAACCATCAGACAGACCCATTTTGTTTTGAAAAAGTTGAAGTGAATGCTCACAGATTTTATTTATTTTTATTAGCCACTATACCATAATACATAAAGTTTCAATAATTACAAACTCGAAAATTAAAACCTGAACAGCAATGTAAAAACTGTAAAACACATGAAAGCTATTTTTTACTTGCTTAAGGCTCTTTGGCAGTAGATCTTAGAAAAAGTTTCTCTAGATTTCTTTTTAATCACCATTTGGACTTTTGCTAATTACATCTCTATTCATACTGGGCTTATATATCAGCCATGCAAATTAGGTGTGCACATGTAATGAAAACAATAACAGTGAAATAGTTATTTCAATAGTTAGGAGACAAAGCACTAGTTTTAACCAATGAACAATAATACTCCATCCTTTCACTCTAAGCATACCCCAAGGTCAAGGGAAATCAAGTCCCAGGCCGCTAGAACTCACTCACAGCAGAGTCTGACTAAAAATGCACAGAGCTTCTATTTAGCTGTAAGCATCATGGTGATAACAGCTACCCTTTATTAAGCAAGTACTATGTGCCAGATGCTTCGTTTACAAACTATTCCTCATAGCATGTTAACAGAGGTCTTGACCTTCCTCATTTTCCAGATGAAGAAACAACTCAGAGAATTTGTGCTCGTGGGCACACAGCTGATGTGGGGGGAATGAGGGAGGCCTTCTGTCTGCCCAGCTCACCGTAATTCACGTGAGCTGTTCTAGTACTCATACTCAGCTGTTCTAATCCCGGTAGCTTTGGCTTGGAGACTGTCTGAGGTCTAGTCCAAGGACTAGGCAGGACCATATAGAGGAGGTATCCTTCCCCACAGCTCCCTGCTCTAGCCCACCTGAGCTGCCCTATAGCTTTATGACCCTGAGGCTCAGAGGGTACCTGGCAGCTACTCTCAGAATGAGGGTCCTTGCCCATAGTCACAAATCAAGGGGAATTAGGGAGTGGCTGGAATAACAGTATGAATCTGAAAAACAAAGTAAGGGGCTGAAGGGTTGGATTTTCAGTCCATTGCTTGGCCTTAATGGAAACTATGTTTATAAACCATGTGGGCTCTTCCTGAATCCAGGGAAAATATTAGCAGGAAGGCCTGCCTGTGTAGTGGCAGGGCCTCTGCACCCAGCCAAGGCTTTCTGAGGCAACTGTGAAAAGCATGTTGAAAATCTTGGATAAGACTAACCTTTAGAATAATGCGATGCTTTTATATGAACCCCTTTTCATTTAGCGTTACCTTGCATCTTCTGAATGATCAACAATTATCTACAATACATATAGTAGGTATTAAAGCTGTTCACCAAATTTTTCCTCTTCTCTGCCATCTGGCCACATGCTAGGATGGCATTGCCTGGTCCCTGGTCCCTAGTGATTGGGGGTGGCCATAGACTAGGTATGGCCAATCTGGTGGAAGTGGAAGTGATGGTATCACTTCCAGGCTGAAGCATTTAATCGTCTCTGTGAGCCCTTCCGAGCTCTCTTCCCCTCTGCAGAGCAAGTGGTAAAGCTCCAGCTAGTGGCTGCTCCATCAGCCTGAGTTTACAGTGAGGAGAGCATGGAGTAGAGGTCCCATCTGACCCACAGAGGATATGCAGAATAAATGAGAAAGAAACCTTTGTTATTTGAAGTCCCTGGGGTTTGGGTTTTGTCGTTGTTCTTACTGCGATGTGACCTAGGATATTCTGACTGGCAGAGTGGGTTTACCAGCTACTTGCTCTGAGTCAAGGTGGAGGAACTGGATTATTTAAGGAGCAGTATGCGTAGGGGAAGGGGAATGGATTTTGGAGACAGAGAGATTACAATTAAATATCAGCTCTGCCACTCACTATACATATGATTTTAAGCAAATTTTAAACCCCTCTTCATACATACTTATTAGAATGGCAAAAAAAGCAAGCAAGCAAAAAACCCCTGACCATACCAAATATTGGCAAGCATACAGAGCAACTAGAACTGGGGATGCAAAATGGTATGGCTACTTTGGAAAATAGTTTAGCAGTTTCTTACAAAATTAAACAACACTCGCTGTGTGTCCCACTCCTATTTGCCCAAGAGATGTGAAACCTTATGTTTACATAAAAACCTGTAACCCTCGTCCCTCAGTATCCTCAGGGGATTGGTTCCAGGACCCTCAGCAGATACCAAAATCCACAGATGCTCAAATCCCTTATGTAAAACGGCATAGTATTTACATGTAACCTAAAGCACATCCTCCCATATACTTTAAATCATCTCTAGGTTACTTATGTTACAGAATACGATGTAAATAGTTATAAATACAATGTAAATGCCACGTAAATAGACTCCACCTGGCAAATTCAAGTTTTGCTTTTGGGAACTTTCTGGAGGTTGTTTTTTTTTTTCCAACCAAGCTGTCTACCGTTGGTTGAATACTGTGGATACAGAAGGCCGACTGCCCGTGAATGTTTTTAGAGGTTTTATTCATAACCGCCAAACGTCCTTCAGGTGATAAGTGGATTAACAACCTGTGGTTGAAGCAACTACTGATATAGGCAACAGTCTGGATGAATCTCAACTGCATTATGCTAAGTGAAAAAGGTCAGACTTGAAGGGGTACATATCGTATGATTCCACTTATAGGACACTCTGGAAAAAGCAAAGTTATAGAAACAGAAAACAGATTAGGGGCTGCCAGGGACCAGGGGTGGCAGGGGTACAGCTGGCTACAAAGGGGCAGCATAAAGTAATGTGGGGGCTTCCCTGGTGGTGCAGTGGTTTAGAATCTGCCTGCCAATGCAGGCGACACGGGTTCAACCCCTGGTCCGGGAAGACCCCACATACCATAAAGCAACTAAGCCCGTGCGCCACAACTAATGAAGCCTGAGCCCCTAGAGCCCGTGCTCTGCAACAAGAGAAGCCACCACAATGACAAGCCTGTGCACCGCAGTGAAGAGTAGTCCCCACTCACCGCAACTAGAGAAAAGCCCGCACGCAGCAATGAAGACCCAAAGCAGCCAAAAATAGATAAATAAAATAAATAAATTTATTAAAAAAAAACCCTTCCTAAGACAGTTTCCTCATCTATAAAATTAATATTTCTACCTGATAGTTTGTCGTGTGGAATGATTTAATATTAGTAGAGTGTAGCATAGTGTTGGATGCTCAGTGGACAGTTAGCTCCTGCCAGGACACTAGATCTGGCTGAACCCCTCCATGTGGTCTTGGGAAGACCACTTCACTGAGCCTCACGTTTTTCATCTGCAAAATGAAAGAGTTGGATCAGATGAACTCTCAGATCCCTCTGAGTCTGGCAAGGAATTACGACACTCCTTGATGATTGGAAGCACTAAGGATAATAACGTGTATGTGCGGCTCTTGACATTTGTCAAACCTCTCTCAAGTAACTTACTTCATTAGTTACCTCACCTTTTGTTTAATATCTTCTGTCACAATAACAATCAAGCTTCAGAAAAACAAATGATGAATTACCGGAAGCAGAAGCCAAGGTGTGATGGGCCGGGGAGTGGACACACATGTGCAGAAAGGCCCCGGTTCAGCGTGGCCGCAGCAGCTCCCACCTGCTCGCAATGTTAGGGACACACTGCCCAGGGCTGGGGCCAGGTGCCAGGAACTCACTCCTCATGCCAGCCCCCTGCCACAGGGCAGCAATGGCAGAACTGCCAGTGAGCTCGGTGGTCTTGTCACAGACACCCCGCTCCAGGGTCCCTCCCCCAGCTGGCTCAGGTTTCTAGGCTGCAGGTCAGTGGTGATGTAAGCTTTCCGAACCACTTCCTAAATATGCTCTCAGTCTTGGGAGAGTTCTTTTTGTTAGCTGGAAGCTAAACAGGGCAGTATCTCCCAGCATTTTAGGACTGCAGATATAACGCCCTTTTTCCTTTCTTCAGTGTACGCAGGGAGAAGGAGCCTAGGGCATCCCAGCACGATCTCACCCTGGCCTGGGGTCCTCAGGCCCACCTCTGTACCTTTGAGGGGGAGAACTGTTGCCTCCGCACCTCACCCCCAAGCTGCCCTTTCGGGTACTTTGGTGCCTCAGCCTCCCCAGCGGCTCTGGGCTGAAGTCCAGCTGCACCTAAGGGAGGGGAAGCCAGTGCTGTGGGTACAGGGCCTGCCTGCAGGTAACCGGGTGAGGCTGAAGCCTGCAAGGGGCCCTGGGGATTTGCCAAGAGGCCCAAGTCTCCAGCAGGGAGCCTGGGCAGCCCTCACCCTGAGGACGGAGTTGGGGTCAGAGCTGGAGGACTTGGGGGCAGGGGTGGAAACAGGAGAGCAGATGATTCCTCTCCAAGCATCCCCTCATAGTGTCACAGAGTGGGTGGGTGGGGCAGGAGGGAGTACAGCCTGTGGGAGCCAGCAGGGTCTCAAGGCCTGGGAGCAGGGTGGGGAGGTGACACTCCCAGTGGTACCCGTGGACGGATTAGGCAAGTGGGAGGCTATGCCTGGGGGTGAAGGGAGGCTTGGGGAGGTGAGGTGGGCATGGGGCTACCACTCCTGTGACTGGGCCCTCCCCCTTGTCTCCCCCCCTCCCAACATCCAGGCCTTCAGTCCAAGGAGGAGGTGGAGGCCCCATTCACCTCTCTCCACTGCCCTCTGTCCCACTGCCCACTGTGACCTGGCAGGAGGCAAGAGGCAGGAGCTGGCAGGCAGAGAGGGAGGGGGCCTCTTTCCAAACTTGGGAAAGTTGACCCCCAATGACCCTCCCTCCCTGGATGGGCACATCATCCCCTTCCCGCCTTCAGTTCCCTCGGGGCACCCTGGGGACTGAGAAGCATCCACAGTAGCCACTCCCCAGGCCACACCATGCAGTGACCAGGGTGGGGGGCCTGCCCTGACACCCTGGGCCCAAACTGGCCCCACCAGTGCCCTGCGTCCCTCTGCTCAAGCCCCGGGCAAGAGGCAGGAGTGGGCTGGGGTGAAGGCCGGGGTTTGTTGTGGCTGTGATAATGTCAGGGCCTCCCAGGCAGGAGAGAAGTGCAGTCTGCACATTGCTTACATTTTTCTTATGCAGCCAGGCTGAGAAATGGTTGGAACTAAAAGCGTGGGAGGGTGGACAGACTGTTCTCAAAGACAGGATTTTGGTGTCACCTGTGCCCCTAGGGGTGAGGGGAAGGGCATCTCCGTGGGGATCCAGTGCAGAGGATGCTGTGGGCATGGGCACGAGGAGTTGCTGTGGTCTTGGCATAGATGTTTCCTGGACCAGTGATCTCCACCCACCACCCCAATCCACGCTCCACGCTCACCCATGCACCAACCCTGCATGACCAGAACCTCATCCTCACTGGAGATGCAAAAGCAATCAATAACTGGGTGACACATGGCAAAGCTATCAGTCCATTTAAGCCCTGGAGGCCAGGGCTGGGATAAGGAGGGGTGAGGGAGAAGAGTCAAGCGGCCGGCACCGGGGTCCTGCTTCCCCCCATGGACCCCATCCTGGGATGCGGATGGCCGGCAGGCGTGGCAGTGAGACCCAGGTTTGGGGCGCTGCCTCCCGCAGGACCTCTCATCCAGTCTCCAGCGTGCTCCTTCTCCTCTGACCTCACCCCCCTCCTCCTCAATGTTTAGGGCACAGGTGAATGATTCCTTGACTCTGTGACGCCTGCAGCTGCCCCTGGCAATCCACTTGGTGCTTTCCCCAAGTCCCAGGCCCCGCATCATCTCAGCTAGCCTAGAACCTGTTCCCAGATGCTTTGCCTCCGGGTCTTTTCTTCCCTAAATGTACACTGGAGAGGAAAGACTCCAGGTGGTCAGAACAGACTCGGGAAGGGGGGGGGGGTTGTGATGGTTCCCCAGGACCCTGGACCCTCCCTCCTCAGATCAGCATTGGCCTTTGTCCTCACAGCACCTTGGTCTAGTCTCCTCGGGGTGTCTGAGTGGGAAACTCCTGGTTCTCCCTTTCCCTCCACCAAGTGAGATTTTCTCCCCATTTCATCTGCTCTGAAGACCTACCTAGGACCTACCTGTCCCCGCTCCTTGCCCCCCGCTTCCCCACCCCCCCTCTCCCAGGCATGGTGACCATGTGACAGCACCGCAGCCAGCCAGAAGCTGCTCTGTTTCTATTGAGCAACTGGCTGCTCTTCCCCGCAGCTAGTCTGTTGACTGACTATTAATTTAAAGTTTGTGTTCTTTAGAACATGATTCCATTTTCTACCAGCCTTTCTCTCCATTTCTGGCTTTAGAAGTGTGTGAGTGTGTGTGTGTTTAGATTTCTACAGGGTGTACTTTCAAATAAAGAAATAGTGATCTTCCAGAGTAGGACAGCTGGATTCAGGACAGAAGGAAGCTTTTGTTTGGGTGATGCATCTCATGGCAGATACCGGTCCAGGATGGGACCATGGTTCAGGTGAGGGGGACAACGGTGGAGAAAGCCCAGGGCCCAGGCAACAGGAGGACTGGCTTCTTCTCCAGCTCAGAGACCATCACAGGATCTGCTCTCAAGCTTTCTGTGCTTTGGTTTCCTCATCTGTCACCTGGAGATGTGACACCACCAGCCTGACCCAACCCCCAGACTGTGGAGTAGAGATAATGCTCCATCCAGGATGACCTGCTCATTGTTCCAGAAACCTCTTAGTTCACCTCACCTCAGCACTTTCGCCCATGCAATATTCCCTCCTCAGAATGTCCCCTCTAGGCCCCCTCCCTTCCTAAGTCCTAACTCCTTCAGAGACCCAGGCAGGCCCTTCTTCCTCTGTGAAATTGTCCTTGATTACTCCAGCTGTAGCGTTGGGTCTCTTCCTGCAACTTCTCTAAACATAGTTGGCGTTACCAACGAGAACGTAATTGCTTTATATTGGGGATTCTCAACCTCAGTGCTATTGACATTTGGAGCTGGATAATTCTTTGTTGTAAGGGGTTAGCCTGTGCATTTTAGGATTTCAGCAGCATCCCTGGTCCCTACGCACTAGATGCCCGCAGCACCCCTCTGGTTGTGACGACCAAAAAAACCAGTTGCAGAAGTAACATTCCAGAACATGGAGGAGCATCCCTAACCAAAAAATGTCTTCAGACATCTCAAAATGAACCCTGGGGACAAAACTGTCCCCAGCTGGGAACCATTACTTTATATTGTTATTTAGCTTTTAATATTTCATTTTCCAGGCTAGATTCCTTTGTGTACCCTAATGTGCCTAGCACACTATTATGCACGTCAAGTGCTCCATAATTATCTGTTGAACAAATCAATGCACACTTTACAAATGTTAAAAGTGAAAGTATGAGTTATTATGATAGCTACCTTTTGGCCTAAGTTACGCTTTTATGGGTTGGAGATATTCATATTTGCTTCTAAAAGGTCAGTCCACTTTCTTCCCACCATCAGATCTTGAGGAAAAATTGTTGGCAAGGAACTTTGCTCAATCAACTGCAGAGACTTTGTTATAATAAATGGAACCCACAATAAAAATATTTCCACGCTAAACTCCACTTATTTCAAGTGATACTTAGATCAAAATCTGAATCACAAAATAATCTGAACTATCTTTTGAAGTCCCCTGCGATGGGCTATATACCTTGTATTAGATTCTCCGCTGATGGTGTCAGGTTCTGTACGAGGGAAGAGAAGATGAGAGTTACTAGGAAGATATTTAAAGGCTCAGGTGTTGGAGGAAACAGGCCCAGGGCCTTTCCTGGGCCCCACCAATCATCGCTCTCTGCCTGTGGACAAGCTGCTTACCCAGCCTGACCCTCAGTTTCCCTGCCTGAAAAATAATAAATAATGGGAAGTAGGATTAATAAGAAAAGTATGCCAAGTGTCTATCCTAGTGTCTGCTGCATATATACTCAATTAATTTTGGTCTTTGATTTGGTCTTATAGTTATCCTTGCTTTTTCCCCCCTCCTACATTGTAGGTAACTCTAGGGCAAGAGCTGTATCTAATTCCTCTTTGCACCCCTCTAACACCCAAGCACAGCACCTTGCCCATAGGTGTTCCATACATTTTTTATTTTTTGGCTGCACCGCACTGGCATGCGGGATCTTAGTTCCCTGACCAGGGATTGAACTCATGCCCCTTGTAGTGGAAGCGCAGAGTCTTAGCACTGGACCGCCAGGGAAGTCACATTCCATACATTTTTTTTAAAGATTTTTTTTTTATGTGGACTATTTTTAAAGTCTTTATTGAATTTGTTACAATATTGCTTCTGTTTATGTTTTAGTTTTTTGGCCGTGAGGCATGTGGGATCGACCAGGGATTGAACCCGCACTCCCTACATTGGAAGGCAAAGTCTTAACCACTGGACCGCCAGGGAAATCCCTCGTTCCATACATTTTTTAAATGTAATTTTAAAAATTTTGGGCTTCCCAGGTGGCGCAGTGGTTGGGAGTCCGCCTGCTGATGCGGGGGACACGGGTTCGTGCCCCGGTCCGGGAAGATCCCACATGCCGCGGAGCGGCTGGGCCCGTGAGCCATGGCTTCTGGGCCTGCGCGTCCGGAGCCTGTGCTCCTCAACGGGAGAGGCCACAACAGTGAGAGGCCTA
>NW_006797566.1:197485-205386 GCF_000442215.2 Lipotes vexillifer | reverse complement strand
AAAATGTAATTTTAAAAATTTTATTTATTTTTGGCTGCGTTGGGTCTTCGTTGCTGAGCACAGGCTTCTCATTGTGGTGGCTTCTCTTGTTGGGAGCACGGGCTCTAGGCGTGCAGGCTTCAGTAGTTGTGGCACAAGGGCTCAGTAGTTGTGGCACACGGGCTTAGTTGCTCCGTGGCATGTGGGATCTTCCCGGACCAGGGCTCGAACCCGTGTCTCCTGCACTGGCAGGTGGATTCTTAACCACTGCACCACGAGGGAAGGGCAGGAGGATTCTTAACCACTGCTCCACCAGGGAAGCCCTCATTCCATACGTTTTTGATGAATGGACTATGCATCTGACTTCAGGAAGTCTGGAAGGTAAAGAAATGCAGACACACTAGCACCTGGTCTGACCACCATCCCTCAATCTTATAGCCCCATGTTAATTGCATCCTAATCCTATAAATGTATTTGATTCATAAACTTTTAAACTGGAAAGGACTTCCTACAAGATCAAATCTAATACTCTCCTTTCTCAGATGAGGAGGCCCCGTGAGGATACATAACTCTTTCACGTACAAAAAGCCAAAACAGTCCATTGTCCTGTGGCTTTAGGAAAATTAAGTAGTTTTTCTTTAGTTCCCATTTCTTCAAATAGTTCCTCTGGACCAGAGTCTCTCAATATCAACTACTGACATTGGGACTGGATAATTCTTTGTTGTGAAGGGCTGTCTCATGCACTGTAGGAGTTTAGCAGCATCTCTGGCCTCTACTCACCAGACACCAGTAATATACTCCCTCCCCCCCTTAGTTATGACATTCAGAAATGTCCCCAGACATCACAAATGTCCTGAGAACCACGGTCTAGAAATTACTGCAGGTAAAATCCCTTCATATGACACACTGAGGCCCTCAGGTTATGTGATTGTTTTAATGAATAGTTTGCTGGTAAATCTCATTTGTAGCCAACAAACTCTGGAGAAAAGACAGAGCCACTCTGTAAGTGAGACCAGGTCTCAGTCACTGCCGGGGCCCACTCCCCATGTATGTGTGTGTCATTTATTTTTCATATTCTGCCTACCTCCAGGGATCTTTGAAGTGGACCCTGACTCATTTCTTTCTCAGAACAACTGGCTATGTTCTGTGTGTTGCTCAGGAGTCTGGTCTGTGTGGAGAGGGGTCCTCCCCTGTCAAAACCCTTTTCACATTGTACTCTCACTGCCTGTTTGTCTTTCTGTCCAAGGGGACGTTAAGGCCCACGGCAGCAGAGACAATGACCATCTTGTTCAGCATGCACTCCCAGTTGGCACATAGGAGGTGCCCAATAAGCATTTATTGAATGAATATGTAATAGAAATTATAATATATTGCATTTAGTTGTGGGTCAAAAGCGTAGAACTTAGCCACAGCTTACTTAGCTTAGAATAATCATTACTTCTGTTTATTAAGAGCCTACCGTGAGCCAGGAAGTTTACCTGTGTTATCTCACTAATGGCAAAGCAACCTTATGAGATACATATTGTAACTCCATTTGAAAGATGAGGAAACTGAGGCTCAGAGAGAGATTGTGACTTTGGTAATTATATAAGAATTATATATAATATAATATATGTAAGAAACACAGATTTAGACCAAGGCCCACCTAACTGCCAATCCCAGTCCTCTTTGATATACTACCTCTCCTGTTTACAGTCATAAACCTGTGTTTTGGCTCTTTCTGTGTCTAGAATGATCAGTTCACAAATAGGGACCAGAAAAATGACTTCATCACTGCATACAATTTAGATTAGTCTGCACCTTGCCTCTTTGTGATACCTGCAGGAACATGGTAATAGTCTTTTTTTTTTTTTTTTTTTTTTGCAGTACGTGGGCCTCTCACTGTTGTGGCCTCTCCCGTTGCAGAGCACAGGCTCCGGATGAGCAGGCTCAGCGGCCATGGCTCACGGGCCCAGCCGCTCCGCGGCATGTGGGATCTTCCCGGACTGGGGCACGAACCCATGTCCCCTGCATGGGCAGGCGGACTCTCAACCACTGCGCCACCAGGGAAGCCCCGGTAATAATCTTGCTATACAAAATTGTCTTAGTCCATTCAGGCTGCTATAATAAAAATACCTTAGACTGGGTGGCTGAAACAACAAGCATTTTTTCCTCACAGTCTGGAGGCTAAGTCCAAAATCAAGGCACTGGCAGATTTGATGTCTAGTGAGAGCTCACTTCCTGGTTCATAGGCGCTGTATCCTTTCATGGTGGAAGGAGTGAGGGAACTCTCTGGGGTCTCTTTAATAAGGACACTGATCCCATTCATGAGGGCTCCACCCTTATGACCTAATCACCTTCCAAAGGTTCCACCTCCAAATACCATCACATTGGGGATTAGGTTTCAATATATGACTTTTTTTTTTTTAGAAGTGGATTTATTTAGGGAGAAACACACTCCACAGACAGAGTGTGGGCCATCTCAGAAGGTGACAGTGGCCTCAATATATGACTTTTGAGGAAACACAAACATTCAGGCTGTAGCAAAAATAATTGTCTATAATGGCATTCACGTGTGGCTGAGCTGTTAGAGAAATTGTTTTGTTTTGTTTTTTTTGCGGTACACAGGCCTCTCACTGCTGTGGCCTCTCCCGTTGTGGAGCACAGGCTCCAGACGCGCAGGCTCAGCGGCCATGGCTCACGGGCCCAGCTGCTCTGCGGCATGTGGGATCCTCCCGGACCGGGGCACGAACCCGTGTCCCCTGCATGGGCAGGCGGACTCTCAACCACTGCACCACCAGGGAAGCCCGAGAAATTGTTTTGATCTCAAATCTGCGGAGTGGGTGTGTACATGTATAGGAAAAAGTACCAGGCAGGATAAAATCCAAGATCTTACCATTGCGTAAATTCAATTTCCTTCGTGAAATAGTTGCTGAAAAGTCTGACCCTTAACTCTGCCTCCTTAAAATGCATCTTAGCTCACAGTCGTTTAGTGTTTACCATTTGCCCCCTCAGATTGTCAGATTTTTGTGAAAAAAAAAAATATAGTATGAGAATTGTCAACTGTTTATTTTCTATCTATTCTGTCTCCTTAAAGAAGTTGCCTGAGGGCAAGGACTCTTACTTGCCAACTCTGCTAGGTGCTCAATCACTGTTGCTAGTCATAACAATTATGAAAGAGGAAAAGTATGCTTTCTAGTCAGTAGATGAAGAAGTCTGAGCACCTGTGTGCTCAACCCTGCTCCCTGGTTATGGGGTACCCCAGACAAGGGAAGAGAAGGCCCTTTTCCTTAAGGAGCCTAAAGTCTTATTTGTTCTTTCCTCAGGTAGTGGCAGGTAAGGGCTAAGGAAAATCCGTTTTCCTCCTGTCTAAGGGAGTGTGTTGAGCAGGCAAAGGGGGCAGTAGGCAAAGGAAGATGGATAATCTCCCCGCCTATCTTGCCCTAGCAAGGTAGGTCTGCGGCTGGCCGGTAGGAGGCGATTCAAAGGACCGTGCCTTCGTTCGCAAGAGGCAGAGGCGCCCACACAAGACGCGAAGAAAACTGGCCGGTGATAATACTCTGCGCTCTTTTCTGGTTTTCCTTGGAAGGGGCCAGGAGAAACTGGAAGGTCCGGACGGCGGGAAAGGGTGGAGGTCCTCTGCAGTTCCACTTCCGTCTCCCAGTATCCTGTGGCTGATCCGGGGATGGGAGAGACGGGCTGAATCTGGGCAGCCGCGTAGAGTGGCCGGTGGGAGAGCGTTGCCAGCGCGGAAAGCCCAGCGGACTCCCTCCCCCGAGCGACCGGGTCCCCAGCACTCGAGTCCCGCCCCCGGCACGCAGGCCCCGCCTCGGAGGCCCCGCCCTTTCCCCGGACCAGACTGGGCTGCGCTCACTCCCTAGCCACGGCCGGGGAGCCTCTAGGCGGGGAGGCTCCCGCCCACCCGCCCTGAGCCGCGGCGTCCGCATGGAGGAGCCGCGCGCTCCGCCAGCCGGGTCGGGGCCGCTCCCACCGCCACTGCAGGGAGGCGGAGCCGCCGATGTTCCGGAGCCCGGAGCCCGGCAGCACGCGGGACACGAGACGGCGGCGCAGCGGTACAGCGCCCGCCTGCTGCAGGCCGGCTACGAGCCTGAGAGGTGACGCCCAGGGCAGAGCGCGCGGGGCGCATCCGGGGCGGGCGCGGCGGCTCTGGGAACCAGGCAGCGCTGCGGGGGAGGGGAAGGGTAGGTCCCACCACCCATGCCTTCTTACCGCCTCAAGCTGTAACTTCCTGAAACCGGGCTCAGACGCCCCGCGCCCAGCTTTGGTTGGGGGATGCAGGCGGGCAGTGTGGAAAAGGTTCAGTGCTGTGTTGCACCGGGGAGCAGGTCGGAAGAACGATCCCTAAAATTTTAGTCCTGCATCTGACCTCAACTACACACCCGAGCCAAGTGGCTCCAACTCCTGGGGTTCAAACCGAGCCTATTGGAGTCCATGTCCAACTTTGCTTACTCCTCCTTAGCCGTTTCCTCCTAGAACTGTCTTCAGTCTTCCTGGCAGGTGTAGGTGTCCAGATGGAGGGCCTCCTCGGAGTCGAGTGAGGACACTGTCCCCTCCTCACCATTCACTGAGGTCTGATGAGGCGGCCAGTGCAGCTCACCCCAGGGTCTCTCCTAAGATTCAAAACCCCCTCTGCCCTTACTCTGCTGGGGTCCGTTAGGGTCACTGAAGGAAGAGTGGAGGTGTTGATCTGGGCCCCAGGGGACTGACTGAAAAGGAGACAGTGGCTAATCTCTGGATTGTATCGCAGCTTGAAATGCAATCCCACTGTCCTTCCGGTCCAGAGGATTTGGACTTCTTTCCCTGTCCCATCTGTTGGTGCTCAGCAGCTTGGGGAGGTGACCTGGAAGCTGGGTTTGGGGGGGTGGGGTGGGCGGTGGTCTGGGGGAATTAGCCCTGCAGCTCTGCCCAGGGGTTGGCCTCTTATGTAAGAACTTTTAACGGCTTAAGGGGCTGCTGGGTGAAGGCTGGCCCCTCCTGCCCCCACAGGCTGGCTCTCTAGAATTGACTGTGGTTCTGGCAACTGTATCCTTCCTCCCATCCTAGAAATCCAGCTACTGGGGGTCAGGGTCCAAGGCAGTAGAGAGAAGCTACAGGAGGTGAGAGAGTGTGCTGGGGCACACGGGGCCTTGATGGAAGCAGTGCCTTGGTTGGAGAAGATATTGCAAAAGTATCATTTCAGAACACCAGGAGCATCCCTTCTCCAGATTGTACTCTGAAGAGTCTGTGTAAAACCTGAGGCCCAGCCAGGTGGTGTAATGAGATTCAAAACCTGCTGGCTAGACCTCCATCTGCCATCACTAGCTTAAAGCTGTGGGAAGAGGACAGGGTTCCATGAGAAGTCTAGGTCTGAGGCCCAAGTTATTGCTCTCTGGCTTGAACTTGGGCAAGCTATGTCCCCTAACCCAGGTCAATAATGTTATTAGCACTCCCCCACCCCACCTCTCCCCTCGGAAGTGTCCCTTCAAAGAGCCCCAAACTAGAAAGAGACCTCTGGGCTCCCTGCCTGGATATGGGTGCCCCCCTGTCCTAAGGAAGGGGCTTGAAGGGGCTTGGCTCTGTTCTGTTCCGTTGCCCTCGCAGCTGCTAGGTGTGGAGCCTCAGGGGACCAACAGCCCTTCCTTGAGCTGAGGAGGCCACTGGTTGCCTGGTGTCTCCTCCCCATGGAGGAAGCAGCAGGGGGAAGATCAGGAAGAGGGAGGAGGAAAGCTGGGGGGGGGGGATTAACAGTTTCTGGAAGAGGACAGCCTAACCCAGGGCTGAGCTCAGCAGCTTAGAGTAATGAGGAGCCCTGACACAGGTCAAAGCAGGAGGAGACGGGAGTGGGGCTGTGAGGTCTGTGGCTGCCAGGAAGAGGACTCTCCCCACAACTCAGCCTGGCAGCCTCCTCCTCTGGTTCTGAGTTCTACGCTGGGGCAGGTGTCATGCTAAGGTCAACTGAGATGGCAGAACCCAGCTACTGTCCTGGGCCCCAGCCCTGGTGGAACCCTGAATAGTACCCTAGTTGCAGGAGATAGTGACCCAGAGCAGGTCCCTCAGAGACCCAGGGAGACCACAGGGGCAGCCCGTATGCTGTGCCTGCAATGCTATCCTAGCCCCATCCTTCTATGGCTAGAAAGGTGTCCAGGACAGCCCTGAGTGGCCAGGTGCTTTCTGTGGCTGGTCTCACTGCTCTGCCTCCAGGTGGCCAGTAGGAGGTCCTAGTGCTGGTCCCCTCAGGATAACCCTCCTCCCCATATGGCTCAGGCCCTCTGGATGAGTCTGTGAGTGCTGAGGGATCAAGTACGTCCCAGGCATCCCTAGCAAGTTGGCCCCAGTCCCCACTCAGCAAAGAACCCCAGCAGGCCCTCTCCCCGCCTTCTCAACACCAGAGGGCCTCCAGAGGCCCCCATCAGGAGCCTCCTTGGGGCCCCCTGGGTGGAGAGGGAAGCTTGGGCGCCTGTGATTTTTTCTGGTGCCCCACAGTAAGAAAGAGGGCGCTGTGGACATCTGTGAGCCCCCTGCAGCACTCTCAGCCTCACAGGCCTCATCACCCCAGCTCTGTGGGAAGCCTCCTCTCCCCTCTGCACACAGATGGAACAGGCTGTGTTTTCCTGGCTGGGTCCCGGGGCGTCACTGGGGGGGGGGGGGGGGGGGCTACGAAACAGAGACTCACAGACATAGAGAACAGGCTTGTGGTTGCCAAGGGGGGGGTGGGGGGGGGGGGGGGGGGGCTGGGCATCCCAGGGAGTTTCCCTTGGGCCTGGCTGCCACCACACTGGTGAGAGGTAAACAAACCCAGCCTCGAGGGCTGGGGATGGAAGGAGTACCACAGACAGCCACCTTGCCAGAGAGAGGACTGTGTCCGTGGCCCAGTTTCCCTCACTTCACCAAGAACTGAGCTGTAGGGACCATAGGAGGACAGAGGGAGGAGGGCGAGGCATTTGGGCCTGGGGCAGAGGGTGTGGGGGAGGGGTGAAAAGCGCTTTCTGGCTTCTGGTCAGGCAGTAGCGTTAGTAGTTCTGGTCACGCAAAGGGGAAGGGTCTGCCCCCTGACACCCCACCTCCTCCCATGTGAATCAACTTGCTACCTAATCTTACTACCTTCATGTAGAAATCTGGGTCTTGCTGGGCATCCAGGGCCACCACGTCTGCTTCGGGAAATTCTCAAAACTTCCCTAGCCTCTGCCCTAATTTATATGTATACATACTTGCCTAGGCCAGGCCTGTGATCCTCCCTCACCTTCCCACCATGCTACCCTCCCAAATAAAAGAAAACTTTCCCCTCTGGGGTTAAAACCTACGGTATCCACACTACTTTTTGAGCTGGGGATGAGACAGGACGTAAGACTGAAGCATTGGATCAGCGGTAGTACCTGTCTCCAACCCCTCCTGAACTGTAGGTTTTGCATCTGTAAAGCAGGGGTGGGGTGGGACACCTAATAATTGGCAATTAATAGATTGTAGAGTAAATATGATCATTTATGAAAAACCGCCTGTAAACTGCAGAGGGCTCCAAGGCCACCCAAAGGTCAGGGACTGTCATTGTTAAGGATGCCTGACCCGTAGGACTGATGCCCAGTTGTGGGGAGCACGGGCCGGTGCACTGCCCGGAGGGTACAACCTCAAACTGCTGTGTTGGGGAGCTGTCAGCCCAAACCAGTTCCTCAGGGCTCCAGGCCCTGGTTAAAGTCTGAGCCGTAGTCTTGGAAAAGGTAAACCATGTGAGAGGTAACCCTGGGGCTGGGGAGTAGGGCCAGGGGAGACTCAGGCCTGCGGGGGCGGATGGCTTGGGGTGGCCCAGGATGCTGGCGGGCCTGGGGGAGGCACTGCGGGGAGCCTAGGAGGCGGGACGTGGGGCGGTGGAGGGGGCGTGTCCCGGCCTGGCTCAGCCCCCTCCTCCCGTTGAATCCACACGTCCTCCCCCGCCCCGGTCCCGAGTGGCC
>NW_006797566.1:191357-196395 GCF_000442215.2 Lipotes vexillifer | reverse complement strand
CAGCCCCCGCCCCCGGCCTTCCCAGCCCGCGGCGGCAGCGTGGCCGTGGCGCGGCGTCAGCAGTAGCAGCAGCGGCAGCAGCTGTAGCGGGGTGGCCCGCGCGGGTGTTTATGTCGGGTCGCGGTGTCTTCTGGCAGCATGGCGGACTACCTGATCAGCGGCGGCACCGGTTACGTGCCCGAGGATGGGCTCACTGCGCAGCAGCTGTTCGCCAACGCCGACGGCCTCACTTACAAGTAAGCGCTGGGGGCCTCGGCCCTACCTGGGTGCGCGCACTAACGCGCCGTGATCCCTCCCCCTTCCCGGCCCCGGCCCTGCACGTGCACAGCTCCCCCCTTGGTGACGCCCGCGTCCCCGGCCCGATTCGAGCGACTTGGGCGGGGGGCGGGGGGGAGGGCTGGGCAAGGGAAGGAAGGCGGCCCGCGCCGAGAGCAGACGGACGTGGCACAGCGACATCGCGGCCCTCGGTGCCATGCCCCGTTTCTGGCTAGATCCGGGTCCGGCCTGCCCGCTTCCTCCTCACGGGCATCTTGGCCGCATGGAGGGGCCTTGGGGCGTGTGGGAACGCGAGATGTGGGAGTAATGGAGACTTTTCCCAGACCTTGGTCCACGACACCCTCTCAACTCCCAGCGTCACCACGAGGGCAGAGGGGGCCCTGGAGCCCAGCTAAGGCAGCTGCTTGGGTGTTACCCCCAGGAGATGCCCAGCTGGGCAGTTGGGATGGCTCCTTTTTTCCACCGTCCAGTCCAGCCGTCTTTCCACTTGTGCCCCAGGCTGCCTACAAGTTAGTACTGGTGCCCCCCGGGCATGAGTATTCTTTGACTATCACCCACCCAAGCCCACCTCACCCAGGATTTTTGAGGAGGACAAGACCTATCCATTTGCCTCTGGCTTAATGTGCTTTTCCGTGGGCCCTGGGCCCGTTGTCCTGTTGGCTGCAGGCCTGGCACTAGCTCTTCTGTTGGCTGCAGGACTGTGATGCCAGGAAAGAGCATCAGGACCTGGGACTGGGGTGGAGTGAGGATGCTGGTGAGCCAAGAGCATCCCTGCCCTGTCTCCTGCCAGTTCCTGCCTTTGCCTGTAAGCACTCCTGCTTGGCAGGCGGTTTCCCTGGACACCAGGATACCCAGTCACTCCTGAGGAGTGTCTCCTCTTCCTTGTCAGAGTAGCTGGGGTGTGGGCCAGGTGAGGGGTGTATATAATACCTAGAAAATGCCAAGAGGCCCAGACTGCAGCATTTCTTCCCTGCCTCTAAGTGAGCCACAGAGACCTCTTCACTGTACAGAAGAAGGGCTGCCAAGGGACAGGAGCAGTGAAGACTCTTTATTTCTTTGGTGGTCTTTGATGAGAGGGGATAGAGTATCTGTGATATAGTTTCCGTGGAGTCTCCTAGGGAAATTGTTCTAGGCCTTGGGGCAAATTGAAGACCCCCACCCCTCCCATCCACCCCGTAGCTTTTCCTTCCTGCCCTGGGGTGCCCGATGGCTTTGCTTAGTCTGGTTCGGGGTGTTCCTGAACACCATGTGGCATTTGCTTTTGGTTGTGTCTGTCTAGGCCCTGTGATTTCAGGGAAATTGAACCCATCAGGGCTCCTGGGCAGTGACACTGTGCTTTGCCTTTACCCATGCAGGCCCACATTCCCTTTCCGCGCTAGTGTTGGCCACTGCCATGCTTTGGCTGGGCCCCCAGTGTCCTGGTCCTAACTATAAGGCCCCTTCCTCCCCTTTCCCATCCCAGGCCATGTCTGTTGGCTGCTCCCATCCAACTGGGCAAACCTTTACCAATGCCTGCTCTGTCAGAACATGCCCCGCACTCAGCCCCCTGGGGTCCCTCTGTACTGTTCTGAACCCTGTGTGACTCAGCAGCCCTGGCACTGGGCTGTGCAGCTTGTCCTGTGCTGTTCATGCCATGCTGCCCTACTAAACTGTTCTCAGGTATATTCTGTGTTTATTTATTGTCTCCCACTCTCAAGATCGAGAAGTTTTCAAGGGCAGGCACCTTATCTGCTGTGTGTAGCATTATGGGAACGTCTAGGTTCCTAGACGAACTCTGAGCCCTGAAGGCAATGGACATTTGGGGCCCCCTGCCTTGGTGGCGCCCTAGGACCACAGAGCTTACGCTGCCTTTGGCTCTAGCTCTCTGGGCTAAAGTCGACAAGATGCTAGCGAGGGGCATGAGAGTGGTTCAGTCCTGACATGGCATGGGGCTCAGAGGCTCTGCCCGTCTCCCCACCCCCGTGCTGCTTCCCCTGGCGTGGCAGGCCCTGCCCTTTTCAGGGACCCCTCCTCACCCAGGAACAGTCACTTTCCTCTCTTCACAGCGATTTCCTGATTCTCCCAGGATTCATAGACTTCACAGCTGATGAGGTGGTGAGTACCTCTTTCACTGATGGGGTAGAGGGGCTGTGTATGTGGTGCCAGAGGCTGATCTCTTGCTCAAGGGCAGGGTGTGGGAGAGACTTTTTCTTCCTTTCTTCCTTTCTTCCTTTCTTCCTTTCTGTGTTGGGTCTTCATTGCTGTGCGCGCGGGGTTTTCCCTAATTGCGGCGAGCAGGGGCTACTCTTCGTTGTGGTGCGCGGGCTTCTCACTGTGGTGGCTTCTCTTGTTGCAGAGCACAGGCTCTAGGTGCGCAGGCTTCAGTAGTTGTGGCACGTGGGCTTGAGTAGTTGTGGCTCGCAGGCTGTAGAGCGCAGGCTCAGTAGTTGTGGCGCACGGGCTTAGTTGCTCCACGGCATGAAGGATCTTCCCGGACCAGGGCTTAAACCCGTGTCCCCTGCACTGGCAGGCAGATTCTTAACCACTGCGCCACCAGGGAAGTCCAACTTTTCTTTTTTTTAAAAGCTACACCTTGCCTTTTTTGCGGCTTGTGGGATCTTAGTTCCCCAACCAGGGATTGAACCTGGACCCTCAGCAGTGAGAGCGCAGAGTCCTAACCACTGGACCACCAGGGAATTCCCGGGAGAGACTTTTCTTGGGAATGTGGTGGATGTAACCTTCAGTGCTGTCAGAGAAACTGGCACAGTCAGTAGATTATGCCTAATGGGTTAGAGGCAGCTATGGGGATTTGGGGATATCCTGAGAGGTGGGCCTGGCCTTAGGCCAGAGGGCTCACTGACAGAGCCTGAGGTGAGGTTCAAAAAGGCCCAGGGAGGGGCTTCCCTGGTGGCGCAGTGGTTGGGGGTCCGCTTGCCGATGCAGGGGACGCGGGTTCGTGCCCCAGTCCGGGAGGATCCCGCGTGCCGCGGAGCGGCTGGGCCCGTGAGCCATGGCCGCTGAGCCTGCGCGTCTGGAGCCTGTGCTCCGCAACGGGAGAGGCCACAGCAGTGAGAGGCCCACATACCGGGGAGGGGAAAAAAAAAAAAGGGAGGAGGTGGGCATGCACATGGGTGTGGCTGCTTTATTACTTACTGGATTTTGTCTGAAGTACTAAGCAAAGACATCATAGAAGCAAGTCAGATTATGGAGACTTTGGAAGAGGTGGACAGACTTTGTTTGTGGATCTATGATATATAAGAACTGGCAAGAGGGTTTGAAGAAGTTAGATTGTGGGGCTTCCCCGGTGGCACAGTGGTTAAGAATCTGCCTGCCAATGCAGGGGACACAGATTCGAGCCCTGGTCCAGGAGGATCCCACATGCCGCGGAGCAACTAAGCCCGTGCACCACAACTACTGAGCCTGCGCGCCACAACTGCTGAGGCCCATGTGCCTAGAGCCTGTGCTCTGCAACAAGAGAAGCCACCACAGTGAGAAGCCCTCACACTGCAACAAAGAGCAGCCCCTGCTCACCACAACTAGAGAAAGCCTGTCCACAGCAACGAAGACTCAACACAGCCAGAAATAAATAAATAAAATAAAAAACATTAAAAAAAAGAAAAAGAGATGAGGTTTAAAAAAAAAAAGAAGTTAGATTGTGGACAAATACAAGGAAACAGTGCCTCCCTTAACTGGAGGGGCTCATCAATAAACCAGGTGAATGACCAATGTCCTTTACACAATTAACATATGACAAACCTACAGGAGCCCAGGGGCTAATACTGATGGGTGTAAGTCATTTCATGGAAAAGTTAGACTATTCTATCATGAATTAATACACATTAAAAAAAAAAGTTTTTCTGTTGCTGTTATCATTGATATGTATTCAGGTCTGATTCTCATGAAATGCCAGATGGCCCGAGTGTCCCTGGATCACTTATACATTGGGGAAGCTCATGTCCAGCCTGTGTAGCCAGTGCTGACCCAGCCAGATTTTTCAGGGGGAAATTAGGACTATTCTGGATATTCCCCTTGTGGCAGCAACCAGGAAGCCTTCTTGGTTTGACTGTTCAGTTTCTGAGCACACTGGCTTTGTGCCAGATCCTGGGCAGGGTGCAAGGAAGAGAGGGATGGGAGAAGCCCCCCTGGCCGTCAAGGGTCTCCCTGTCCTATGGCCTATGTCAGGAGGCTGTGGCTCTTCTCCTGTGCTAGGATCAGAGAGGAGAAGGGAGTTTTCTAGACTGCAGGGCCAGGGTTCTCAGCCAGGGTCTGGGAATGGACTGCAGGGGCCTTTGTGTCTCCAAAAAATTATATAGCAAATTCTGTGTCTGAGGGTTTTGAGGGCTAGGATCCACAGATGTTGGCCTGCATCTCAGAGGAATTTGTGATCTGGCCTTGGCTGCCACTCACAGGCAAATGCTTCCTGAAAATCCTTGCAGTCCTGAGCTCTCCCTTGAGCTGCAGACCCTTAGTCACCTATTCCCCTGGATTCGATGTCTAATAGACTGCTTCCCATGCCTCCACATTCCCAGTGCCCAGCATCTCCCACCTGGACCTGTCAGCAGCCTCCCTGGTGGTCTCTCTGTTTCAGGCCTGGTCACCTAGAATCCCATCTCCACATCGGAACCCGAGTGACCTCTTTAAATCAGATCATGTCTCTCCTCTGCCTGAGGTCCTCCAGTGGATTCTCATCTCAAAATTGAATGCAAGCTCCTTTCAAGGCTGCATATCCTTGACCCACCCCCTGCTTCTGAGCCCTCAGCTCCTGCCTCTTTCACTTCCCTCC
>NW_006797566.1:175272-191347 GCF_000442215.2 Lipotes vexillifer | reverse complement strand
CCTGCCTCTTCCCCTTCCCTCCACTCTACTAGCTTTTTCTTTCTTAAACGCACCTCAGGGAGAATTGGAATCAGAGGTGGGGTTTCACACACCGCTCCCTCAGCCTGAAACAACAGTCCCTCTTTGGGGACTTTCACTTGATTAGTTTTCATCTGTCGCCTCCCAAGAAAGGGGTTTCCCTAATCCCCACATTCTTTCTCCAGTGGTCATTTTGCCTCATTGGTTTCCTTCGTAGCCATCATCCCAACTGGAATCACCTTGTGCACGTTTCGTGTGTGTCATTTTTCCTTCCGAGTGTAAGCTCTGGAAGAGGTAGCAGAGACCTCATGCACCTTGCTCACTGCTGTATGCCCAGGGCCTGTCCTGGTGCCAGGTACATATAGCAGCTCAGTAAATGTCTGTCGAATGAATGATAAA
The DNA here is from genome assembly GCF_000442215.2 of Lipotes vexillifer. Classification (NCBI taxonomy): domain Eukaryota; kingdom Metazoa; phylum Chordata; class Mammalia; order Artiodactyla; family Lipotidae; genus Lipotes; species Lipotes vexillifer. The sequence continues at coordinate 190,930 of NW_006797566.1, read as the reverse complement.
ACTTTTCACATAGCCTGTGTCTCCATCTTCAGGACCTGACTTCAGCCCTGACTCGGAAGATCACGCTGAAGACGCCACTCATCTCCTCCCCCATGGACACTGTGACAGAGGCTGACATGGCCATCGCAATGGCTGTGAGTTGAGCACCTGGGTGGGGACCCCAGGGCCAAGAGGACGGAGTGGGGTGGGCGTCAGGAGGAATTGGAATCAGAGGCGGGGTTTGCAGAGTGAGGAGGGTTGGCCCCCTGGCTCTGACCATTCTTCCCTTCAACCCCAGCTGATGGGCGGTATCGGTTTCATTCACCACAACTGCACTCCAGAGTTCCAGGCCAACGAGGTGCGAAAGGTCAAGGCGAGTACCAGGCCCGTCATGAGAAAGAAGATGCCCTCTGGCAGCCTCCGCCTCACAGGCCCTCCCAACCTCCCATTGCCAGCTCTGCGGGCCGGTGCGCTCCCTGGCTGGTGGCTGTGGGGTGTTGTCTGCCCTTCTCCACAGTGGGAGCGCAGGGCTCAGCCCTCGTTTCCCCACTGGCCTCTTGCCCCATGGCGGGCCCTGGCTCCCCTGTGGCACAGCCAGGAGACCCTCGGCCCCCTGTGGCCAGACTGTACACACCTCCAGCTTTCTTCCAGCCTTTTCCTTCCCCTGTCTCTGCCCACAGAAGTTTGAACAGGGCTTCATCACGGACCCTGTGGTGCTGAGCCCCTCGCACACCGTGGGTGACGTGCTAGAGGCCAAGATCCGGCATGGCTTCTCTGGCATCCCCATCACTGAGACGGGCACCATGGGCAGCAAGCTGGTGGGCATTGTCACCTCCCGAGACATCGACTTCCTTGCCGAGAAGGACCACACCACCCTCCTCAGTGAGGTACCCGCGGGGCAGGGAGAGCATGGCTGGGGCAGAGAGGACCGCACGTCCCGGGACCTCAGGCCGGTGCCTGTGACCAGGGACCAGAGGGAGGCCTGGCTCCCTTCTCTCTCACCTGCCAACCTGCAGCCAAATGTTCCTTGCCCCACAGGTGATGACACCGCGGAATGAGCTGGTGGTGGCTCCAGCGGGTGTGACACTGAAAGAGGCAAACGAGATCCTGCAGCGTAGCAAGAAAGGTACCAGGGAGGAGGCGGAAAATGCAAGACCCCCCCCCTCCCCCAGCCTGGCTCACTGTACCCCAGAGCCCCCTGTTCCTTCACAGCCTTGCAGGTTGTCCCTGCAACTAGGCTGGGCCTCAGGGAAGGTTTGAATGACGTCAGGCTGGAGCGTGACTTCTGAGGTCTTTTTCCTGGCTCAGGAAAGCCCATCCCTTATTTGGCATCTTCACAGTATATTTCTCAAAACGACTAGTCCTGTGAAACACTCATCATGAAAAAAGGGCTCCGTGTTCTTATAAGTCTGAAAAATGCTGTTTTTCGGTATTCCCCATCTTGCATAAAGAATTGTACGTTACTTTATCAAAGGCTCTGAGAATTCTTGCAGTTAAATTTATTTGACATTGAGGCTGTTGACATAATATTCATTAGGTCCCTGTGGGACCCACTGGGAAATGCTCCCCTGACCCATACTGGATTGTTTTCTGGGGTGGTGATGAGCAGGACACACGTTCCTACCTGCAGGATAGCCTCGTGTCTGTGCCCTAGCTAGGAGTTTTTTGACCACTGTGGCCTGTGGCCCTTCAGGGGAAAGGCTGCCAGTGCTCAGGGGCTGCCCACTGAGCCTGGCCAGGCCACAGGGCAGGAAAAGCTCCAGGAACTGGGTTTCTTTGCTTCCTGTTCCTTGGGCAGAGAGCCAGGCCCCTAGGAGCGCATCCTGGGTGGGTGCTGTCACCTAGTGGTTGGTTTGGGTACTGCAGTGGAATCTCTGGCCTGGTCCATTTTCATTCTCACTATCCCCCTACCCCACCCTCAGAAGCCTGCTCCTTCAACTCACCCCTGCGTTCCTTGTCAGGGAAGCTGCCCATTGTCAATGATCGAGATGAGTTAGTGGCCATCATTGCCCGCACTGACCTGAAGAAGAACCGGGACTACCCTCTGGCCTCCAAGGATTCCCACAAGCAGCTGCTGTGTGGGGCGGCTGTGGGCACCCGTGAGGATGACAAATACCGCCTGGACCTGCTCACCCAGGCGGGCGCCGACGTCATAGTGCTGGTACGGACACTGCCCTGGAGCAGGGGCTGTTCAGTAGAGTTGAGGCTTATGAAGACCAGGTTCACCTCTAATTAAGCCCGGGGTCAGAATTGAGAGGGTCGCTGGTACTCTGACAGCTCAGAACAAACTGTGGACCCCTCTGGGGGCCCTTCGCACTCATAACTTGGCCCCAGTAGTTACCACTCACATTCAGTGAGCACCTCCCACTTGCCAGGCGCTGCACTAAGGCGTTTATGCAGATGAACTCAGTTAGTCCTCACAACAGCCCCCTGAGGTACAATCACCATGCCCACTTCTCAGAGGGGGAAACCGAGGCTCAACAGGGTAAGTAATTCTGTTTGGTTCGTGAGTTGGTGGGAAGTGGATACGACCGCAGGCACCATCTCTTTGCTGTGAGAACCAGTCCATATTGTGGGTATGAAAGGGCTTTGTCTGCTGTGAGACTGTATGTTAGTGGTGCTTAACCTTTGGGGGAAGGCAGGCCCCTTTGAGACTTGGCCGAGAACTGTCCGTTGTCCTCCCAGAAAAAGAAAAAGGTGTATTCTCATATATCTTTGATACAATTTCAGGATTTGTCCACTTAAGACCCCCTCCCTCAGTGAGGATTCTCAGCCTCCAAGCCTAAGCCTCCAAGCCTAAGCTGTTGCCCTTCTCACAGGACTCATCCCAAGGGAACTCTGTGTATCAGATCGCCATGGTGCACTACATCAAGCAGAAGTACCCCCGCCTCCAGGTGATTGGGGGGAATGGTGAGTGCTGGCCCTTGCCCCCTCACTGTGTAACCTTTCTCTGTCCTTTGGCATTCCCTGGTGATGGCATCGCTCTTGGCATGGAGGGGCAGGGAGCTGAATGAATGGGCTTTGGTCACCGTAGGTGAAGGGGAGGTGTAGACTGGGATTCCAGGAAGCCCCCGGGCAGGGCAGGGGCAACCCATCCTCACACTGTTCCTCCTCTCTCACTCCCCCTCCCCCACAGTGGTGACAGCAGCTCAGGCCAAGAACCTGATTGATGCTGGTGTGGACGGGCTACGTGTGGGCATGGGCTGCGGCTCCATCTGCATCACCCAAGAAGGTGGGTGTCAGTAGGAGAGTGAGTGACTGCCACTTAGAACGCCCCAGTCGCCCTCCACAGGCCCTGGGGCCTCAGTCTCGCTCCACAGATGCATGCAGAGAGCTCACTCAGCCAGGCCCCTTTCTGGGATGGTGGGTTCACTGGTGACCCAGGCTCAGACTCTGCCTGTCTAGCCCACTGACTTGGGGGGAGGCAGGTGTAAGATGAGGTTACCATGAGTTTGGGGTGTGTGCCAGTCTGCTTCTCAGATTCTGGTCAAGGAAGTCCAATCTGCAGGCCCAAGACTGGTGTATCTGGCCCCTTGGTCATGTCTGGTCATGTCTCCCAAACGCTGAATGACCCATTTGGTCTTCTCTGCCCAAAACATCTTCCCAGTTTGGTCTCTAAGCCTCTGCTTTTAACTGTCTACCTTCGCATTAGCTGACCCCTGAGGTGAGATGTGGGCCTTCTCCACAAATTAACAAATGTTAATTGAGGACCTACTGTGTGTCAGGCGTTGTTCTAAACCTTGGGGTGCAATAAGAACAAAACAAACAAAGGTACCACCAGAGAAGTCTTCTTTTCTCCTTTATCCAGCCTTGCATCCATCCTTAGATAAGTGGTGGTTCCTTAGAATTCTCGCTTAGAAATGTAACACTTAAGGACCTTGGACAATTAAACTTAAAGAAATGCGAGCCAGTATCCCAAAGGAGGCTGTGAGTACCTAACTCTAGTAAGTTTGTAAGGGAACTAGTGCCTGGAGAGAGGTGAGGCTGAGGCCAGTACTGATGCTGCCGCCGGAGTCCCCGTAGTGCTCTTGCAGGTGGGGTGGTCCAGGTTCCTGGCGTGCGTTCACCTAGTGTTATTTGCTGCCACTTATTTTTTTTGCCACATTAACGTCCAGCCCTGTGCCTTCTCCCAAGTGGAGGCAGGGCACAAGGAGGAAGGGGCCTGTGCTGCACCTGGCTCCCGTCGCTCTTGACACCTTTATCTTGTGTACCGCCCCCAGTGATGGCCTGTGGTCGGCCCCAGGGCACTGCCGTGTACAAGGTGGCTGAGTACGCCCGGCGCTTCGGGGTGCCGGTCATAGCCGATGGTGGCATCCAGACCGTGGGGCATGTGGTCAAGGCCCTGGCCCTTGGTGCCTCCACAGGTGAGGGGCAGGTCTGCCGGTGGGGGGCGGTGGGAGGGCCACGGGGCGAGAGGCGATGACCGCCCGCCCCCTGCAGTGATGATGGGCTCTCTGCTCGCTGCCACCACGGAGGCCCCCGGCGAGTATTTCTTCTCGGACGGCGTGAGGCTCAAGAAGTACCGGGGCATGGGCTCGCTGGACGCCATGGAGAAGAGCAGCGGCAGCCAGCAGCGCTATTTCAGGTGCCTGCCGCCGCCCTGGCCCCGGGCGCGCGGGCCCCAGCGCCTCGGGCCCACCCGACTGCCCGAGGTGGCACCCACATTACAGTTCTGGAACCCAAGGCACAGGGCCCAAGTTGCAGACCTGGGGTGGCGCCGGGGCCCCCTGACTCGGAATCCATGCTTATTTATGCTGTAGCTCGGGGAGCGGCGGCTTTGGGGGTCCTTCTGGGTGGTAGCCCTTCTGCTGGTACCCTTGAGAGGTGGGGTGGGGTGCCCTGAGCCATGGGTGGCGGGGCTCAGTCTTCCCGCCTTCCGTGCAGCGAGGGAGATAAGGTGAAGATCGCGCAGGGTGTCTCGGGCTCCATCCAGGACAAAGGCTCCATTCAGAAGTTCGTGCCCTACCTCATAGCGGGGATCCAGCATGGCTGCCAGGATATCGGTGCCCGTAGCCTGTCTGTCCTGCGGTGAGTGCTGTGACTAGAGGGGCAGCAGGTAGGGGGCAGCAGGGAGGCTCCTGGTGCCCCCGTATTTCCCATTTCCTTTCTCTGTCTCTGTCTCTGTCTCTGTCTCTGTCTCTCTCTGTCTGTCTCTCCTCCACCCTTGGTGCCCCTGACCTGCACCAATTCCCTGCCTGCAGGTCCATGATGTACTCAGGAGAGCTCAAGTTTGAGAAACGGACCATGTCAGCTCAGATCGAGGGTGGTGTCCACGGCCTGCACTCGTAAGTGTGGCAGCCTCCTTGCCCCAGCTGGCTGGCACTGGGTCAGGCAGGTGGGGCCATGGTTCAGAGGCTGAGCCGAGGTCTCAGGGACCCCAAGGACCATCTGCACCAGGGATGGAGGCTGCTGCAGGATGACCCCTATCACCCTCTCCTACAGGGCCCAGCCCACCCTTGAACCCTGTCCTTTAGTCCCCATGCAGGCAGGCCCTCCCATCCCCTCGGGCACCTCCCCCGAGCCGGGCATGGGAGATGCGGCCTCTAGCCCCTCCCGGGCTCCCCAGCCCTTGCTTGCTAAGAAGCTTGGTGGCTGGTGGCAGGGGCTGGCGGTGCTGGGCTCTGGCTGGTGGCGGCACCAGGCAGGCAGGTGGAGGCTGGGGGCATGAGCCCTTGGCGGGGAGAAGGGCAGAGAGACAGATGCCAGGGCCGGCGCTGGGACGACCGTGGGCGGGGGCAGTGCTAGTTGGCAGCAGTAGTTGCAGGCATGCGGCCCCGCCCTGGTCGAGAGGGCCTGTCCCCCCAGGCATAGGCGGGCATCTAACCTGTGTCTCTTTCTGCCCCATCCTCCCGTAGCTATACCTTTCTGCCGTGTAAGTAACCGCGCTGCCCGGGCCAGGCGTAGAGTAGAGCAGGGGCAGTCTGGGTGGGGCCTGGGCTGGGGCGGGGTGTTGGGTTGGGGGCGTGCTGGGGTGTAATCATGGGACATGGGCCCTAGTACTAGCATCATGCTGGGGGCAGCTGGCGGTGGCCCCTCCTCCAGAGGAACCATCCCCTCCCGGGGTGCAGAGAGATGTTCCTGACCACAGGCCTGAGGCTGTCCTGTCTTGGACTGGACCCAGTGACCACAAGGGACCTAGGCCACAGTGCCTTCAGGGGTGGGGTGGAGACGTGGGAAGCAGAGGCTCAGATTGGCCTGACCTTGCTCTGTGAGGATGGGCCATGCCTTCCTGAGCTGTCTCTCCACCCCGGCACTGAGGACAGTCCACCAGCTGCGGCTGTGGCCAGAAGGAGCATGGCTGTCCCTGGGCCTGGCATGGTTCTTCCGGGAGCCTTGGCCTGAGGCAGACAGAGGCACGTGGCCTGCTTCTCATTCCCTCCCACCCCCTGTGGCTGAGAGGCAGAGGCTTCTGCAGCTCAATGCCTCTCCTGAGTCTGGGGGCCACCCGGCGGCCCAGGGCTGGCCTGGGCAAGGGGGTCTGGGGTGGTGAGGTCACCTTCCCGCATACCCACTCTCAGTTTCCCTCTTGCCTTGTGCCCACAGTTATGAGAAGCGGCTGTACTGAGGATGGTGGTGGAGGCCCAGGCGGCGGAGGGGTCATGCCCCAGGGTCCCCCTTTGGGTACAGCCTCCCTCCATAACTGAGTGGTCCACAGATTTGCACTACTGGTTCCCCAGCTCCTTTCCAGGGAGAGAGGCGGGGAGGCCCTGAGGGTCTGCGGCCCCTCCCTGGGCTTCCCCCCTGCAGAGTCAGGACTGCTCCCAGGCCCGGCTGCCCTGGGAGCCCCCAGGGTTCCCCCTTCTTCAGTCCCCCTGAGCCCAGCCAGCCTGGGCTCTCAGGCCCTGCGCCTGCCTCAGGTCTTTCTTGCTGCAGCCTGCTCCGGCCCGGCTCCCACCCCTGGGACACGTGGCCCCTCCTGGCTTCTCCTGTAGGGCACCTCCCTCCCTAACCCCCATCCCAGAATTGGTGCTCTCCTGGCCCTGCCTCTGGCCCCTTCCTGGGCTGCTGCCCCCCTCAGCCATGTGGCACTTCTGGGCTCCTGACCTAGGCCAGAGGGAGGTCTCTGCCCCCTACCCCTGGCTCTGGACTATCCAGGCCCTGCTCCTCAGGCCGCCCCATCCCTGGACCTGGGGAGGAGGCTGCCCATCATTCCTGACTCACCCCCATCCCCAGGTGTACCGTTCCTGCCCTCTCCTCTCAGCTGCAGTTGAAGGCTTTAACTTTGCACACTTTGGGGTCACAGTTGCGTCATTGTATGTTAAATAATCTGAATAAATCAAGAGGTTTCAGCGCCTCCGCCATCCTGTCTCTGTCCCTTGTCCACTGGACAGCTAGCCCCTCCCCTGGTGGTAAGCTGGAGCCCAGAGCCCCATCAGAGCCGGGCCGCGGGGGGCGCCAGGCCGAGCCTCCCTGGGAAGGTGGTGAGAGTGCTGCAGCACTCCAGGGGGTGCTGGCGCAGGTGCGCCGCGTGGCACGAGGTCTCCCAGGCCTGCGCCCACACCGGCTTGCCCAGCTGCTTCCAGCTGGCCAGCAGCTCCTGCAGGCAGGCCCTGTCGCAGAGGGGGTCATCGTGGCAGTAGAAGACTAGCGTTGGGGGCCTCGTGGGCGGCTGCCAGAAAGCGCTCCCCGCAGCCTCGTAATGTCAAACGGTGCAGCCCGCGCGCAGGTGGAAGTAGAACATGGCTGTGGCCCTGACCACAGCGGTCTCGTCAGCGGAGACACACCTGTGGGTACCAGGGAGAGGGGGCTAGTGCCCACTGTCATGTGTGGCTCCCGACCCGCCTTCTGGCGGGGACAGCACTGACACGTGGGCTGCTGAGTATCCCTAGAGTTGGGGGTCCTGGGATGTTCACGTTGCCTTCTCTGCCTCTGTTTTAGTTGGGCAGCGGGCACCCAGCTGTCCCACCAGGTACAGACACCATTCGGGGCAGAAGCAAGGAAGATGGCCTGGGAATGCTCTGGTGGCAGGAAGCAGAGGGGGCAGGAGGCCCTAGTTGTGGGTAGTGAAGAGCTGGAAACATCCCCATGACTGCCAGGGAGGGGCTCCCTCAGCCCACTCTTGGCATCCTGGGCTGGTAACTGCCCTCTCCCGGGCCCTTCCTAAAAGAGCCACGTGGTCTGGAGGCAGCCTCTCTCTGTGGCATTTTCCAGCTTTGTGGCATCTTCAGGGACAAGAAGGAAAGTGCTGGACCGTTGGGTGGGTTCAGAACTGGTTCAGCAATGGCTCCAGGAGTTGTTGCAAAGTGACTGGGTCATTGAGAGTCCCCAGAGGCCTTGTGCCCTGGAATCTGGCCTTGGTGAGCACCTAGGAGTCTGAGGTGACCCAGCTGGGTGGGAGAAGGATGTCTGGATACCAGGGGATTGTAAAAGATGAGAGGGGATGGACCAGAACGAGGCCAGGTTTCATGGTTTGTCTTGCACACTGCTTTACAAAAACCATACAGGAAGCAATTTGACCAGCAACTGAGGTGGAAAAGATCTAAGGATTTTTAGATAAGTTCCCAGTCACTCTGCCTGAGTTTTCCTTTTGAACTAGATGTAGTCGGTCAATTAGAGCTGAGGAATAGAATGGGTTACTTTGTAACAATGACCTTCCTGTTACTTGGTATGTTAGCATTAGTTTGGTCCTTCTAGAGGAAGTTAGAGCACAGTGGTCCTCAAATTGTGGTGGGTATCAGAATCACGTAGAGAGCTTAAAAACCCAGAGGCCCAGGCTCACTGAAATAGGATAGGATCTGGGCCTCTGAATCATCACTCAGCACCAGGTGATTCTGAGATTTAGCAAAGTTCGAAAATCACTGTTTTAGAGGAAACCTGTGTGCATCCAATTACAGTTGGCCCTTGAACAACGTGGGGGTTAGGGGTGTTGACCTTCCACGCAGTCGAAAATCGCATATAACTTTATAGTTGGCTCTCCATATCTGCATATCTGTTCCACATCTGCAGATTCAACCAGCCTCAGATCCTGTAGTGCTACAGTACGTATTTACTGAAAAAATCCCCATACAAGTGGACCTGCGCAACAGTTCAAACCCGTGTTGTTCAAGAGTCAACTGTACCTGATTTCTGAGACTCTGCAAAGCATGTGTCCTAAGAAAATTTCAGAAGGCACAGCACCTACTTCAGGGCCTCACTGTGGGGATTATGTGAGTGAGTATGGAAAGTTATAGGCGCTTAGTAAATTAGCCTTAATAGAGGCTGCAGATAAAGGCATGCCAGGCTGGACCCAGACAACACGATCACTCTGCGTTGTAAATTCAGCCACAGTGGGGGAGGCCCAGGTGGGACAAAACAACAGATGCTCCGGGTAGGGAGGCCACATCAGGTGGACGGTCAGAGGAAACCCAGAGCCGCGTCTGGGACAGACGCAGATCACAGACCCCTTGGTCGGCAGAACTGCCTGTCCGCCTGGAGTCCAGCCTGGTTTGTGTGGCCCAGGTGCCCCCTCACCCTTGCCCCGCACACTCACCCAGCGCCATGCGGTCCAGGCTGTCGAAAATACGGCACCAACAGCGCCCCAGGTCCTGGCCCACGAGCAGGGGCATCTGTGCAGAGGTGTAGCCACCCAGGGAGAGCGCGTGCATCACCAGTGGGCGGCTGGCCAGTGCCCCAGGCCCTCAAAGCAGCGCCAGCACTCGGGCAGCTTGCCCCAGGCCCCGGCGCGGGCACAGGAAGCAGCTCAGCACGCTCTCCACGGCCAGCACGTGGAAGCCGCAGGCCAGGTAGAGCTGCAGGTACTTGGCTTGGGCAGCCGGCTGCGCCCCCAGCCATAGCAGGAGCAGAAGCATGGGGCAGGGCCCCGGGGACCCTAGGGGGCCCGGCTTGCAGTACGGGTGGATGGAGCAGGGGAGCTGGGTCGCCATCACATCGGTGGGTAGCAGCGGGGCCGTGGCTGGTGCACCCTGGAGGACAGACGAAGAGTGGTGGTTGGCCCTCAACTCTGACTCCTCCTTTCCCCACACATCGCTCTCCGATGGCACGACTGGGTAGCTCAGGAGAGGTTGGATTAGCCCTCTGAGGGCCCTTTAAGCTTCTGTGGTTCTAATGCCAATCAGGAACTGGGCAGCCAGCCCAGAGAGGAGGGGTCAGCACCCCAGCTGCGTGCAACTCAACTGCCCTCAACCTTTCCCTCCACCCACTCCCCTCACACCCGGAAGTGCAGTCTGGAGAGGAGGCGGGACCAGCCCCGGGGGCTGGTGGGGAGGCAGCGCCCCCCTCCACTCTTATGAAGAGCTTTTTGCTCCTTCAGGATCCCTCCAGGCTTGTAGGGCCACACACGCCCCAACTCCAGCATCTCTGGTCCCCGCTCTGCTTTACCCACAGGCTGCCCCCCATCTGGAGGTTGAGGGGCCAGTTCTATCCACCCCAGTGCACCCCCAGCAGCCCTTCTGCCTGCAGCTGAGGGGAGCTTGGAGTCAGGGCATCTGGTCAGAGGGTAGTGCCAGGGTCAAAGGACGCAACTTCTCCCAGGCCCCTGCCCTACTACCCTCGCTCGCCGTACCTGTTGTCCTCAGGGCAGTGCCCCTCACCTGCAGGGTTCGGACTCACCTGCATCAGCCTCGTCCTTTGCCTTCCTGGCAGCTCAGCTCAGGAGGGAAGATGGGCGGGGTCAGGGAGACCTTGGTCCCCAGCCTGCCGCTCCACGCCCTCTTAAGCCCATTGGCGACCTCAGCTTCTGGGCTGGGAGCCAGGGTGTCTGGCTCCCAAGGCATCCACATCCCCAGCTCGGTTGAAGTCAGGGAGGAGGCATGTGGGTTGCAAGGTGCAGTATCACCCTGGGACGGGTAGACACCAGCCTTTCCCTCTCTGTGTGCCTCTGCCTCGGTTTCTCTACTTGTGATCCTAACCGGGGAAAGAGGAGCACCCCCCCGCCAGGCACCCCAACAGCTTCCTGTCTTTTGACCCCACACGTCAGCTGCTCCACCTCACCCTTCACCTTTCAGGGCAGGATGACCTCAGGATGGCCGAGCACAGGGGCTGCCTCAGGCAGGAATCCAACCCGGGAGACCTTGTCTCTCACAGCAGAGCGCTTTTTGCTCCTCCCTCCTCTCCCCCTCGCCCCCGGAAGTTCCCTCTGAGGCAGGGTGATCTGATCTGAGGCTCCACGGGGTTTGTCTGACATGCTGCCAAGGTAGGTAGGGAGGTTCTCCCCAGAGAAGAAAAGATAAGTCAGGACTAGGGCATCAGGGGCTGAGCCGCTGGAAAGGAGGAGGGAGCCAGGAGGGGATGTCGTGTAAGGACCTGGCTGTGACCCTGCGCGTCACTCTCCCACCCCCAATTTTAACCTCTTCCTCCCCACTGCTCCCTCTTGGTGGAAAGTGGACTAACGAGAAACAAAACGTGTGTCTGCACTGCGGAGTCCGAGCTTCAGGAAATCAATTAAGGGGAGGGACTTCCTTCGGACCCCACACTACCAGAGCCCTCCGGCGTCCTCGTCGTTCTCCGGGAAGGACGTGGCTCCCACTCCTCCCTGTGGTTCACAGTGCTTCCAACTCCTTTCCGTGCCTCTGGCCTCTGGGAAAATGTAGGGACAAACAGTAAGAAGGACCTTTTATGGTGGAGATGCTGTGAGGAGAAGAGGGGCGGGGCAGAGAGTGTTCTCTGCTCGGGGATGCGGGACTCCCGGGTCTGGGTGCTTTAGGGGCAGTGCGGCACTTCATCCAGCAGGTGGCGCAAGAACCCAGCGACCTGTGGGACCCCAGGGAACCCCGAGTGGGGTAGTTTCCTGGGCGACCGGCAGCCTTTCTGAAAGCCCTGCCCTTGGCAACCATTCCCTGGCTGCCCGCGTCCATAGTAAAAATTTGGCTTCTGAAGGACAGGATGGGGGTAAAATAATCTAATCTCTCAGAAAGGAGAGAGGCTGGCTGGGGGTGGGGAAAGGAGTCTGAAAAGACCCGCCATCTGCTGTCATTTATTACTAAGCAACAGCCACGGTGGTAGGTGCATCTTACCCTCAGCAACCCTATAAGGCAGTCACACCTATCCCTTTGCTATGGATGGGGAAAGTGAGGCTGAGAGAGACAAAGTGTCCCGCCCAGGTCACCAGCTGATAAGAGGTACACCCGGTTAGGAAGCTGGGCCTGCCTGGATGTCCCCCTCCATCCCACTGCACCTCCTGGCGGGTGTGAAGTGTCCAAGCCCCCAAGGGAAGCTGGCATGGGGGGTGCTGGGGGTCAGAACTTGTTGGGAGACCAGGAGAGCAGCAGTGAAGACAGATCCACCCCTGCTAGCCCGGCTGTCCTTTCCTGGCCTGGGTGGGGAACCCCTCTGCTCAGGGCTCCCCTCACCTTGCGGGGGCTCCCCTCTGTCAGAAGACCACAGAGTTGGGGAGGGGAAGGGATTTAGGGCTTCTGGAGGTTATGCGAACCCTCTGGAGAAGCCAAGGACAGGAGAGCTCTCCAAGCAGAACACAAAGCCGGAGCCCAGGGCTATTCTGGGGAGAAGGGCAGGAAAGGATTCCACCTCAGCAGCTGCGCAGAGGAGAAAACCGGCCTCAGCTGGGTCAAGGGACAGAGCTCGGGAGGATTCAAATTCAGTTCAATGATCAGATCTGGTCTCAGTCCCTGTGATCTCGTGTCTCTGCCTGTTCCATGTCTCCACCAGGGCACTGACCAGGATCTCGTGCTGAACATCACCAACGCCCGACTTCTGACTCCCTGTGTTAGTCCTCCAGAGAAACAGAACCAGTAGGAGGTAGGCGCACTATATTTATTTATGCCTGAGAACAGGAGAGCCATCCAGTCTGAGTCCAAGTCTGAAAGCAGAAGAGCCATGTCCCAGATCAAAGACTTAGGCAAAGAGAGCAAATTCTCTCTTAGCCTTTTTTTGTTCTATTCAGGCCTTCAGCAGATTGCCCACACTCGGGAGGGCAATCCACTTTAACCAGTCTTACAGATTCAGATGTTAATCTCATCCAAAAACACCAGCATGAATACCCGGAATGCTTGACCAAATATCTGGGCACCCCATGGCCCAGTCAGGTTGACACATAAAATTAACCATCACACTCCCTCACTATCCTCCCAGACCTTTCCTCCTTAAATCTACCCTGTCTGGAGAATAGCAATTCCATTCTATAGTAAATTTCCGTAGTAAAGCCTGGTAAAATGCAGGCTTTACTATGGCCTGCAAGGCCACGTGTGATCTGGCCCCAACTATGTCAGACCTTGTTTCCTATCCCTCTCCCCTCACCCATTCTGATCCCACCACACCAGCCTCGCTGTCCTCGAGTGCTTCCACCAGACCTGAACCCTCCACTTCCCCAGAAGTCCACAGGGCTCACTCCTTCACTTCCCTTGGGTCTCTGCTCCAGCAGCATCTTGTGAGACAGACATTCCCTGACACCCTGTACAAAATAGCAAACCGTTCCGCTTCCCCCTCCGCTGACACTCCCTCTTCCTGCTTTGTTGTTTTTCATAACACGTCACAAACATACTCTCTGTTTATATGCATGCGGTCTGTTTTCCCTCATACGTCTTCATCACCGAAAGCAGTGTTACACATAAGTACTTGTTGAATGAGTGAATGAATAGGTAAAACACATATTCATCATCTAATACACGCCAGTAATTGTAGCAATGCTGAGATGCAAAGATAGGCAGGACACCATGTTCCCCTGGAGGAACTGGGCACCTAGCAGGGCAGATAAACTTGATGTTCTATCTGTGGGCAGTGGCGTGTATACATGTGATAACACAAAGACCAGCTGCACTTGGAGGGTTTACTCTATGCTGGGCACTGTATTGTGTCATTTAATATAGCCCCGTGAAGTGGAGACTTTCCTCAATTCCAGAGGAGATAACAGGCTCAGAGAGACAAGGAGATTCGCCCAAGGTCACCCAGCTACTCAGCCACTGAGCTGAGATTGTGACCCCATCACTTGCTCTCTACCCCCAAGTCCCTCCTCCTCCCACTTTCCTAGGGGAGCCCAGGGGTGGAGAGGGAAAAAGAAGAGAGGAAGGGAGTGCTTCGTGCCCCACAGGGGAGAGGTAGACCAGGATGAGCTGGCAGGGGGCCCTGGGTGACAGGGCACCTTGCCAACCCCGGCTGGCCTCCCCCTCCACTGATGTGGCCTCTGCAGCCCCAGGGGCTGACTGAGCTCTCTCGCCTGGCACCAGCCTTCTTTGCCACAACCCCACCCTTGCCTGGGGCCTGGCTACACGGGGATCCCTTTCTGGCCCAGTGAGGCATATAACCTCGGGTTGACAGGCGTCCGGATGCCAGGGCAGCCTGGCTGGCCAAGGGTGAGGTCACGGGCTGAGCACTCCATGCCCAGCCCCTCCTCCCTCCCAATGCAGTCTCACTCCTTGCCCTGCCGGCTGCAAAACTCCCCCTCCGGCCTCCCTCCTGAACCACAGCCTCGCCCCAGCAGGCTCTGGCCTCCCCTGGCAAGGCCTGGTGTATTAGTTTACTGTGGATGCTGTAACAAATGACCACAAATTTAGCCTCTTAAAACAACACGAATTTATTATCTTATAGTCTGGAAGTCAGAAGATGAAAATGGGGACTTCCCTGGTGGTCTGGTGGTTAAGAATCGGTGCTTCCACCCGGGGCTGGGGTGTGGGTTAGATCCCTGGTTGGGGAACTAAGATCCCACATGCCACACAGTGTGGCCAAAAAAAAAAAACAAAAACAAAAGCAAAAACAAAAACCACCAAACAAAAAACCAAAACAAAAAAAGAAGATGAAAATGGATCCTCCAGGCTGTGTTCCTTCTGGAGGCCCTAGAGGAGAATCCTTTCTCTTGCTTTTCCCAGCTTCTAGAGACCACCTGAATTCTTTGGCTCTGGACCCGTTCCTGCAACTTCAAATCCAGCAGGGCATCATCTTCAAATCTCCCTGCCTTTCTGACCTCTGCTTCCATTGTCACATCTGCTCTGACTCTGACACTCCTGCCTCTGTCTAGTAAGGACTCTTGTAATCATTGAGTCCACCTGGATAATCCATAATAACGGCCCCACCTCGAAACCCTTAATGTGGTCTCATCAGCAAAGTCCCTTTTGCCATCTAAGGTAAGAGAGTCACAGGTTCCAGTGCTTAGGATATGGGCAGTTTTGGAGGGCCATTATTCAACTTACCATGCCCAGCTGGGCCAATGCTAGAGGAAGTGTTTATGGCACGTTTACCTGAGCCTCACTCGGCGCTAAATACCGTTGACACTATCCCACGCCGTCCCGGTGAGGCGGTCATTGATCTCCACTGTATAAATGAAGAGACTGGCCAACTCCAGAGCCTGTGGGCTTGCTGTGATCCCAAGGCTGCCTCCTCAGATTGGAAATGAGCCCCTCCCTCCTGGAAACTCCCACATGGGTCCTTCTGCTTTTGCTTTGAGTCCCTTGGGTGTGCATCTTGGTCTGGCCTGCAAGCTCCCAGAGGCAGGGCTTGTGTCTTAGCTCCTGGGGCCCTGGCATGGGGCACGGAGGAGTAGGTAGGCGGGCAATATCGGGATGGGAAGAAGAGAGAGGATCTTGTGGGCTGGGGTTCATGGATGGGCTCTGGCGGACCCCCTGCCATGCGTGTCAGGCTGTGTGTCTATTTTTCTGGGCAGCGGGAGCAGAATTTCCACCAGATTCTCAGAAGGAGTTCGACCTCCAAGGATCAAGAAACCCTACTCTGGGGGCTTCCCTGGTGGCGCAGTGCTTGAGAGTCCGCCTGCCGGTGCAGGAGACGCGGGTTCGTG
>NW_006797566.1:174121-174948 GCF_000442215.2 Lipotes vexillifer | reverse complement strand
AATATATCTTGCTAAATTTCATCGTATTTGTCAAGGTGGAGGTCAAGATTTTTAGAAAGTGAGATACAGCTAAAAAAAAAAAAAAAAAAAAGAAACCCTACTCTGGGGCTAGCCCTCACCACCCCCTCCTTTCCAGGGCTCCCTTCTCTGAACCAGCCTGTTGCTGGCGCACTCAGCACCAGGGGCCAAGGCCAAGAAGGCTGTAAGGTGTCGCTGGGACGAGGGGCTGGTCCACGGTGCACACTATGAACGGCACGGGTTTAGAGGATCCACCTGCGGTCCCTTCTCCCCTGCATTCAGTATTTTTAAATTAATTAATTTATGGCTGTGTTGGGTCTTCCTTTCTGTGCGAGGGCTTTCTCTAGTTGTGGCAAGCGGGGGCCACTCTTCATCGCGGTGCGCGGGCCTCTCACTATCGCGGCCTCTCCCGTTACGGAGCACAGGCTCCAGACGCGCAGGCTCAGTAGTTGTGGCTCACGGGCCCAGTTGCTCCGCGGCATGTGGGATCTTCCCGGACCAGGGCTCGAACACGTGTCCCCTGCATCGGCAGGCGGACTCTCAGCCACTGTGCCACCAGGGAAGCCCTGATTCAGTATTTTTTGAGCTCTCACAGTAGGTCAGTCTCTGCCCTCCTCCCATGTCACCCCCTGCCCCTCCCTCCCACTGGCTGTGAGGGTCTGAGCAGGTGCAGCCCTCCCCTCAGGGCAGAGCGTGGCCTTGCCCGGGGGCGGGATGAAGTGGGCTCTCCTCACCTCAGCAACTCACTGCCTGCCTCTGCCTTCCCTCTGCCTCCCAAGCGCCTGCCCGCCCTGAATCCCCCCCCCCCC
>NW_006797566.1:164271-174111 GCF_000442215.2 Lipotes vexillifer | reverse complement strand
CCCCGGGGTCTCCGCCCTCCAAGCTTTTCCCGTTCTTGTCCTGCAGACATGACTTCACCCTCCTATCGGCAGCCGTCAGGCCCTGAAAGAAGGGTGAACGTTCTTCTCAGCTCTGCCCCAGACAGGACTGGAACGCAGGTCTCCCGGTTCCCAAGTGAGGCTGCTTCAGACACATGCTTATTATTACTATTACTGTTATTGGTAGAGTTTGATGAGTGGCTTATTTCACGTAGTAAAACAAGAAGCGTGTTATAAGCAATCTGCTCCAACCGCCTGAAGCAATACTGTTTCTGGTTCACTCCCTCACCCGTGCCCTTCTCCCTAGAGAAGTTTTACAAGGGGTTCCGCCAACCCCCCTCCTACAGGCAACCGGATCAGGTGGGAGTAGGGCCCAGAGCACAGAAACGGGTAGAACACAAGCCACTGGTACCCACCGGCCTGCGCTCCAGGGGAAGGGGATGTGAGGGCGAGAGAAAGGACCTGAGGGCATCCAGAAGGGCAGCCCAGGCAACGGAGCCCATCCCCTCGCTCCTTCCCCGCCCAGCCCAGCTGCTGTGGTAGGTGAGGTAGAAGTGTGTCCCCAGCATCAACTTTGCCATTTACATAACGAAGGCATCAGGTCTCAGGAAACTGGGAAGAGGGCTGAGATGAGGACCGGAGATTGCCATGAGGTTCCTCCCCAGCCACAGGAGGAGGGAGGCCTGCACGGGTAGCTGGGGGAACCGGCCCCTCGTCCGGGCTGCTGGCTTCTCCTCTGGAGATAGACGGAGAAGGGGGTGCCTACCCCCACCTACACCCTGACCAGGCCGCACATGGGTGCCGCTGTGGTGGCTCTTGTCATCCTCCCTCAGCCCCGCAGTTTCCTCAGCTGCTCCAGTCTGTCCTCCCAGCACCTGAGGGCTGGGGGGCATCACCAGGATGGGGAGGGTCGTGGGCAGAAGCATTCGGGGCCGCGGGTCTCCGCTCGGCTGCTGTGGGCAACAGCTGGGTTCTCTGGGCACTTGTGGGAAGACGTCAGGTTGTCAAAAGCCAAAGCCCAGGCGAGCTTTGTGTGGGAGGAGGGGTAGGGAGGGCCCCCAGTGCAGCCCCTCAAACTTTTGCCCCATTCCCCTCTTATCCTGAGCCTGAGTGGTCCAAGGGTCTGGGCAGGATGGGAGGGGCAGGGCAGGGACCTCTGCTCTAAGCAGGGCATGTGCTTTTTCACCGGGATGTGAGAACCAGGACACTTTTCCCTGGGGCCAACTCTGTCCTATAAAACTTAAACAGATCAGCCTTACAGATGGTATCACAGCTCCTACCAGCCGCAAGCTCTTTACCTCTCTCTACCTGCTGGCTAGAGTGCACCTCGTAGCCCATCCCCGGGTAGGAATCTTCCTCTCCTAGCCACTTCCGTCTCTTACTTATCCCCACCCGCTCCTGGTACCGCATCCCCTACCAGCCTCTTCTGTACACTGCCCCCAAACTTCACCTCCTCCACTCACCCCAGAGGCTTTATTTGTCACTCGTGGAACCATAATACCATAGTAATATGGTAGCAAACACTTCCATAAGTATTTCAATGTGCCATTTCTACATATTCAAAGCATTTTGTATATATGGGCTCATCTAGTGGTCCGAGTGACTCTTTCGAGGAAGGATTGTTATTATCCCATTTTGCAAATGAGGAATCTGATACACTGGAAAACAGTAAGGTAGAGTTAAGTCTAAGGACTGCAGAAAACAAGGAGATAGAGGCCCGCAAAGCAGACATTTGGGAACAGCTGCCCTTGTCAAAAGATTAAAGCACCGTTCTTCTTTTTTTAAAAAATTACACAGCAATGTGTGCAGCAGACCTCCCTGACCCTTGCCCTATTCACTCCTAATCTTTGAGCTAAAGCTTTGTGTCTTTGGGCTAAAGACACAAAGAGATGAAACACAGGGACTCCCTGGAGGGACCCTCTGCCAGCCTGCCCCAGTTCCCCCACCCCAGGAGCCATCAGCAGGAGGGTCGCCATCTCCATTCCTCGAGACTCCTTCCTCTCACCACTCTGCTTCTCATTCACCCCCATTTTTCTTCATCTCTCTTGGAGAGAGCAGGCAGTCACCGGTAGGCACTGGCCTTCTGGGCGCTGGGGAGGTGTTCTGACCTCCTGGGAGGGGGCAGCCCCACACAGCTGGACTGAGGAGCCCTCATCCCAGACATGACGCCTGACTCTTCTCACTGATTCTTGCCGTGGCCCTTCCACGCTGCCATTCCCCTCCCTCTGCCTCTCAGGACCAAACCAAACTCCACTCTCAGGTGTCTGGTTCTTGGCTGCTAGGAGTATCACTGGAATGTGGCCTCATTCTCAGACCTGGGAGAAGGGGCAAGAAGCCTCAGAATGTGGTTGAGAGGAAGTGAGAGAGAACAGCTGAGGTCAGGAAGGCTAGACAGGGCAGTGGCTGAGGGAAGATGCTAGCCAGGCCACTGGGAGCGGGTGAGGGGGGTCCTAGTGTGGGACTCAGGGAGATCATAGGATTCTTGGGTGATGGAGGTGTTTAAGGTGTTGAGGCACTCGCCTGGGTGATGTGTGTTGTGTTGAATCTGAAGAGCTCTCTTTTTTTCTGATTAAACAGTAGTATTTGGACAAACCACAGACAGAGAGAAAATACTTGCAAAAGACATATCTGATAAAGGATTGTAATCCAAAATATACAAAGAACCTTTAAAACCCAACAAGAAGAAAATGAACAACTCAATTTTAAAATGGGCAAAAGATCTGAAAGACATCTCACCAAAGAAGATGGTAAATAAGCATAGGAAAAGATGCTCAACATCACATGTTATCAGGGAATTCCAAATTAAAACAAACAATGAGATACTATTATGCATTTATTAGAACGGCTAAAATCTGAAACACTGACACCACCAAATGCTGGTGATGATGTGGAGCAATAGGAACTCTCATTCATTGCTGGTGGGAATGCAAAATGGGAAGATAGTTTGGTGGTTTCTTATAAAACTAAACATACTCTTACCATATGACCTAGCAATTGTGTTCCTTGGTTTTTACCCAAAAGAGTTGAAAACGTGTGTCCATACAATACCTGCACATGAATTTTCTTTTTGTCCATTGGTTGGCTGGTTTGTTTTGGCCACGCCAGGCAGCATGCAGGATCCTAGTTCCCCGACCAGGGATGGAACCCGCGCCTTCTGCATCAAAAGTGCAGAGTCCTAACCACTGGACTGCCAGGGAAGTCCCTGCATGTGAATGTTTATAGCAGCTCTGTCATAGTTGCCAAAACTTGGGAAGCAACCGAGATGTTCTTTAGTAGGTGAATGGATAAATAAACTGTGGTTCATCCAGACAATGGAATATTATTCAGCACTAAAAAGAAATGAGCTATCAAGCTGTGAAAAGACATGGAAGAAGCATAGATACATATTACTAAGTGAAAGAAGCCAATTTGAAAAGGCTACAAACTATACGCTGTCAACCAATTGACATTCTGGAAAAGGCAAAACTGTGGAGACAGTGAAAGGATCAGTTGCTGCCAGGGGTTGGGAACAGAAAGCAGTAATCTAGGTGAGACAGTGATGGCGACAGAGAGCAGTGAAGAGCATGGATGTGAGAAGTCTTTTGGAGATAAAGCTGCCTAGATTTGCTGATGAGTTAGATGTAAGGGTGAGAGCAAGAGAGGAATCAGAAACAACAGCTAGATATTTGGTTAGTCAACTGAGTAGGGAAAAGTAGTAGTGTGTTACATAAAATAGGAAAGAATGAGGGAGACTGGAGGAAAAGTTCTTTTGGTGGAGAGGTTGACTGGTTTTTCGTGGGAAATGATTGGGGGAAAGGGTTCTTTTTTGGACATGACAAGTTTGAAGCATCTCTTAGCTAAGCAGAGAAGCCAGGTAGGTGGTTAGATAATATGAGACTGAAGCTTAGAGGTCAGAGTTGGTATTTAGAACCGTATTACCAGGTGAAATTGCCTAGGCAAGACTATAAGTGGAGAAGGGCCAAGTGGCAAAGGAGGGGAGCAAGGCAGGTGCAGTGTCTCCAGAGCCAAGAGGAGTGAGCGATAGAGGACGGGTAAGTGATGCAGGGTATCTACTGCTTCAGGAAAGTCAAGGAAAAAGATTCACGTCTACTGCAGTTGGCAATCTAAAGTCATCGTGACTTGACACGCGGCTTCACAAGAGCTGTTTCAGTAGAGCAAGGGGATGGAAAGCCGGGCTGGAGTAGGAGGTAAAGAAGTGGAGACGATGGTGCAGACAACTGGAGTTCTGCCGTGAGGAGTAAAGAAATGGGCCAGTTGCTTAGCTAGTGCTTTTCCCACTGCTTTCCCCTCCCCACTGATTCTTGTGCCAGAATCACAGTTTAAAAAAATCATTGTGTATCACTTATATGTGGAATCTAAAAAGTACAACAAACTAGGGAATATAACATAAAAGAAGCAGACTCTCAGATATAGAGAACAAAATAGTGGTTACCAGTGGTGGGAAGTGGGAGGTATAAACTGTTGGGTGTAACATAGGCTCAAGGATGTATTGTACAACACTGGGAATACAGCCAATGTTTTGTAGTAACTGTAAATGGAAAGTAACCTTTAAAAATTGCATAACAATAGGGACCTCCCTTGTGGCACAGTGGTTAGGAATCCGCCTGCCAATACAGGGGGCAGGGATTCGATCCCTGGTCCAGGAAGATCTCACATGCTGCGGAGCAACTAAGCCTGTGCGCCACGACTACTGAAGCCCGCGCGCCTAGAGCCTGTGCACTGCAACAAAGAGTAGACCCTGCTTGCCACAACTAGAGAAAGCCCACGTGCCGTGACGAGGACCCAACGCAGCCAAAAATAAATAAAAGGATTTATAGGGCTTCCCTGGTGGCGCAGTGCTTGAGAGTCCGCCTGCCGGTGCAGGAGACGCGGGTTCGTGCCCCGTTTCGGGAGGAGGGATCTTCCCAGATTGGGGCACGAACCCGTGTCCCCTGCATCAGCAGGCAGACTCTCAACCACTGCGCCACCAGGGAAGCCCACAAAGAATGGTTTTGAAGCAAAAATAAAGTTACCCCACACAGAAGATCCTAGATACAGGAAGAAATGAAAACCAAACAAACTGGCTATGGGGCAAAAAAAAAAAAAAAAAAAAAAAAAAAAAGGATTTATAAAAATAAAAAAGAAATCATTGTAGCTTTGTACTATATTTTAATATTTATGTAAATCAATACACACTACCCAAGGAGCAAGTTTTTGCCATGCATCCCATTTGCCACTCTTTCTCTTCTTGTGTCTGTTATTCTCACAGATGAGCTATGGAATAATTATTTCAAATGTTAAAAAATCTCATTGATATTTTAATTGGAATAGTGCTCAACATACGAATCAATTTGGAAAGAATTAATGATCTTATAAAATATTGAGAGGTTCTATCCAGAAACAAGGTTGGTTTCTCCATTGATCAAGGCCTCTTTTATTTTCTCAGCTTTATTAAGGTACAAACTGACAAAACTGTAAGGTATGTAATGTGTGCAATGTGATGATTTGACACATATATACATTGTGGAAGGATTTATCAAAGTGTCTTATATCTCTCAGTAAAGTTCTGTAGTTTGCTTCACATAGGTTCCTTTCATTTCTTAATAAGTTTATTTCTCTCTTTAATGCATTTTGCCTATATCGAATGGGATATTTCTCCCCATTCTTGTATAGAAAAACTATTGATGGGGATATTTAGCTTTAACCTAATCACATTTTTTTTTTCTAATGGCTTTCCAAATGTTTCACAATATAATGATATTTTGGCTTCTCCTTTACTCTTTTTTTAAATACATTTATTTATTTATTTATTTATTTATTTATTTATGGCTGCGTCGGGTCTTCGTTGCTGCGCATGGGCTTTCTCTGGTTGCGGCGAGCAGGGGCTACTCTTCGTTGCAATGCGTGGGCTTCTCACTGTGGTGCCTTCTCTTGTCGTGGAGCATGGGCTCGCGGGCTTCAGTAGTTGCAGCACACAGGCTCAGTAGTTGTGGCTCGCAGGCTGTAGAGCCCAGGCTCAGTAGTTGTGGTGCTCAGGCTTAGTTGCTCTGCGGCATGTGGGATCTTCGCGGGCATGTGGGATCTTCGCGGACCAAGGCTTTGTACCCGTGTCGCCTGCATTGGCAGGTGGATTCTTAACCACTGCGCCACCAGGGAAGCCCCTCCCCTCCTATATTTTCTGTCTCTTTGTATATTTGCTTTACTTTCCAGGGAGATTGTATCGACTTTATCTGCCTATCTCTGTGTTGAATGTTTTTGTTTCTGCTGTCATGATTTTAGACATAATTGTTGCTTTTGCTACAAACATCTTTGGATGTTCCTTTGTATAGCATCTTGTTCCTGTTTCATGGATGCAGTATCTTTTATCTCTCTAAGGATATTAACTGTGGTCTTTTTGACACTTTCTTCTCCCTGTGTGACCTGTTTCCTCCAAGTTACTTTTTTTCTGATTGTTTTGTGGCTCTCTTCTGCATTAGAAAATTTCCCGGATGTCTGGTAACACTTGGTTGTGATTAAGGTCGTGTAGGTGGGAGGGAGGCTAGTCAGAAACTCTGAGCTCAGAGGTTGGGTTTGCCACCGTAGGGTGGGCTGGCTGGGCTGTTTCTTATGTCAGTATCTTTAGGTCTTTCCTCGTGGACTGGTGAAATACCCCAGAGTAGTGTCTTCCAGTTTCCTGCCTAGGTCCTTCTCCCAGCACTTGGGGACCCTGATGGTGGCAGAAAGCTCAGCATTCAGCATTCCGCATTCAATATGGCACGGTCACTTAATCCCTTTGTTTTCAGTATTTTTCAGTATGGTATCTCCATGCACAACTGTGCTCCAACCCAGACACCTTGTATCTTACATTCTTCAGAGGAAAATCCCCCAGACTCTGGCTGGCATAGGGGAGGGACTGTTGCCCAGGGGCTTGGAGCTGGGGGAGAGATGGAGGGATCTAACTTCTCATCCTGGTCCTTATCTTAGCAACCTCTTCCACCTCTTACCTCTGGGAATCCAGAGGTACCTTGGACTCCCAATTTCTGTGCCTCTGAGAACCTTGCCATGTAGATCAAGTTGGCTCTCAATTTTCGCCACTGCCAGCTGAGATGTCTTTCCTTGGGGCTGGTAAGTCAATAAATAACCAGATGGCTGGTCTGGCATCCTGCTTCAAAAATTTTGTAACTGTTGTCTTTTTCCCTGTTCTGTCTACCCTTGTAGGTTTATCTCTTGATTTAAAAATCTCTTTATGGAAGTTTTAGTGGGGTTTTAGGAGGGAGTGAAATTAGATGTACACATTCAATTACCATCTTAACTCAGAGCCCTAACTTCCCTTTTAAAAAATATAATTAGGGCTTCCCTGGTGGCACAGTGGTTGAGAGTCCGCCTGCCGATGCAGGGGACACAGGTTCGTGCCCCGGTCTGGGAAGATCCCACGTGCCGTGGAGCGGCTCGGCCCGTGAGCCATGGCCACTGAGCCTGCGCGTCCGGAGCCTGTGCTCCGCAACAGGAGAGGCCACGACAGTGAGAGGCCCGTGTACCACAAAAAACAAACAAACAAACAAAAATATGTATATATATATATATATATATATATATATATATATATATAATTACGGGGAGGATTGTTATTGGTCATAGAGGATTGTTATTTTAATGTACTGGGGCATGTTTATTTCTGTCTTTTCATTTAGAAGTCCTTATCTGAACATGATTAGCAGGAAATGAGCTTTTCTATGAGGAGGATTCAAGGAAAATGTCTCTAGTGGGATAACTTTTATTTAGTGGGATAACTTTTATTAAGTATATGAGAGAAACCCAGAGGCTGGATCCCAGTATGCAGCCTCCAGGCAGCCCCTAAATGACTAGGGCGGTTTCCTACTAGAGGAGGGACCCTATAGTGATCCCTGAGGGTGCATCCAGGGAAAGCCCTTGGCAATATTTTATTTAGAGACTCAGAATAAATCCCAGACTTCATCGTTGATGTTCCCTGGATCAGTTAGTGGCCTGAGTTTATCTTACATCAATTGGGGGAATTCTGTGATAAGAAAGTGAGTTCTGGATGCCTTTCTGAAATGCAACCCATTGCCCATTTGGGCCCTAGAATCATTCATTCATTCGTTCTTCACTTTGCTAATATTCATTGAGCATGTGCCTGGGCCAAGTGCTATGCTAGCCATTCTTGAGATAGATCCGCCCTAGGTAACTCTTTTTTTTTTTAATGCGGGCTCTGGAGCGTAGGCTCAATAGTTGTGGCGCTCGGGCTCAGTTGCTCCGTGGCATGTGGGATCTTCCCCGACCAGGGCTCGAACTCGTGGCCCCTGCATTGGCAGGCGGATTCTTAACCACTGCGCCACCAGGGAAGCCCCTGGGTAACTCTTTAAGCACGCTCTCCCCATCCTTGCAGAACAGCAAGGTAGGGGGATCAGGGTAACATCCAAGGCTGTTACCTGGTGACACTCATTTTTCTCTCTGCGTGGCCTATGATGAGGACTAAGTGAGGAGACACCTAAGCATCCAGCATGGTGCTTGGCACACTGTAGAATGTCTGGGTTTTTTGGGACAGCTTTGTATGGTGCAAGAAACCTCCTGTGTTTTATGTTCGCCTGATACTTTCAAATACTAACATTTTGGGAGGGATTTATTTATTTATTTATTTATTTATTAGAAATTTATTTATTTTTGGCTGCATTGGGTCTTTGTTGCTGTGCACGGGCTTTCTCTAGTTGCCATGAGCAGGGACTACTCTTCCTTGCGGTGCACAGGCTTCTCATTGTGGTGATTTCCCTTGTTGCGGAGCACGGGCTCTAGGCGCGTGGGCTTCAGTACTTGTGGCACGCGGGCTCAGTAGTTGTGGCTCGCAGGCTCCAGAACGCAGGCTCAGTAGTTGTGGCACATGGGCTTAGTTGCTCCGCAGCATGTGAGATCTTCCCGGGCTCGAACCCGTGTCCCCTGCATTGGCAGGCGGATTCTTATCCACTGTGCCACCAGGGAAGCCCTTGGGAGGGATTTAGAGATTCAAGTCAGCGTAAACGAGCCAGTACTACTTAAATCAGTCACTGTGACAGCGTGATAGGGTCCATGAAATATCCACAGTGACAGCCCTGCTCTTTAGTTATCTTCAACACTGGCCTGCGTGCTCTTATATTCCTGGCCTGCACACTCTTTGACTTCACTGTTCTCCTCTTGCCCCTTATTGGAAACAAGTTGTAAGCCACCTCTCACAAGGTGAGAGACATTTCTGAAACTCTTCAGTATTTTTGAGAGATCAGTTTTAGCAAAAAGAAATGTTACACACGGATTGACACTTGGTGGTTCACCTGTGAAGTGTTGGAGGCACTTCCAACTGTTGAAAGCCACCAGGTGATGGAGAAAACAGCAGAGGGACTGGGTTCAGGTTGCCCAGCTTTGTAATCCTGGGCAAGTTCGTGAGTTTCCCCACCCACCCCGGGCCTTAATTTACCTATCTGTGAAATAGGGACACCCACAGGGTTGTGCTGAGGACTAATGAAATAAGGGGTGCAGACGTGCTTATTACACTTTCCACTCACGGCTTAATAAACATAGTGGTTCTTCTTGCCGGGGGTGCCATCCTGGGCGGGCTGCCGTGTGTGCGCGCGCGCGTGTGTGTGCACACGAGCGTGCGCGTGGTGCTCTGGCCTGCGGTGTTTCCTGGGGAGGGCGTACGAGTGGATGTGTGTGATGGGCCGCCCTGGGAGCGTGCGGCTGCGGCGCCAGGCTGAGAACGCGGTGCCTGCGCCTGCCGCGGCTGGGCGGCAGCGCCGGGTGAATGAGCGCGCGTGGGGACGCGGGCACGGAGGCGGCGGCGGCTCAGCGCTGCTGTGCGCGCCCGCCTGCCTGCCGGCC
>NW_006797566.1:156104-164260 GCF_000442215.2 Lipotes vexillifer | reverse complement strand
GAAGGGCGGGAGCGCAGGAGGCGGGGAAGGCGGGCGGTCAGAGCTCGGCTGCCGCGGAGCCGGGCGCGCGGCTCTGCCGGGGAGCGAGGCTTGCAGCCAGGAGGCGGCGCAGTGGGAGGGATCGCGGAGCCGGAGCCGGGCCGGGCCGCCTGCCTGGGGCCAGCGCTGCGGGCCGGGGCCGGGCCGCTCCAGACCCGGGGCAGCGCGTCGGCGAAGCCGCGGTGGCCGGGACGAGCCAAGGGGGCGTCGGGCGCAGAGAGAACGGACCAGAGTCGGTGGAGCATCGCCCAGCGGGGCGCCTGGGCCGCCGCGACCGCCCCTTCTCGGGGGACTTGTTGGAGGAGACCCCCCCCTGCGGGAGAGAGGGTGTGTAGGAATGTGCATGTCGGGGGATGACGGTGTGTGCTGTGTGTCTGTAAGGAGCGTGCGAATGTGTGTGTAGGGGTGTGTATGCCTCTCTGTCGGTATATACTGTGTGTGTCTGTGAGGTAGGGGTGTGTGTGTGTGCCTGTGACACAGAGCAGGCTGCGAGCTCACAGAGCTTGGGTCTGAACTCGTGTAGGAGGGAGGGGGCTCGGCAGGACCAAGTGTGTGTGTGTGTGCGCGTGTGTGAGCACTTACGTGCAGGGGTGTGTGAAGGGTGACTAGGTGAGTGTGTCATGGGTGCTAGGTGTGCCCGTGTGTGTGATGTAAGGGTGCTGGGTGCACCTCCGTCCCTGGCTCACCCTCCCCTTCCCCTACCAGATGTAGGCGCCTGGGGGCCGTGGAGTTAGGAGTCTACTGCAGCAGCCCCTTATCCAGTTTGCCTGCCTGGCCATCTTCCCCCCCGAAGCCAGAGATGGCCAAGCTGACCCTCCCCCCAGTACTTCTAGGGTTAAGGGATGGGGAGCCGGCCAAGCTGCAGGAAAGACGGAAAAGGCTGAAGGGACAGAGCCCCTGCCAGACCAGGGCACCCTGCATCCCTGGCCAGAGCTGCCTTCTCCATCTCTGCCGGATCACTCACCCTGTGCTTCATCCCTCCAGGGACCAGTGCTCCCAGGGTCTGAGTGAGAGGACAAACATCTTAGAGGGGGCCGGAGCTGGGGTGGGAATGTGTTGAGGCTCATCTGTGAGGGCTAGCTTGTTCACAGTTGTATTACCAGAAGGGTGCTCAGCACATAGTAGGCCTCACAGATATTTGAGGGAGGAAAGAGAGAAGAGAGGGAGGGAAGGGATCTGAGTCTGGGAGCCACGTCCACTCACTCGCTCTGCTGTCAGTCAAGGATGAGGGCAGCTGGATGCAGTCAGACCCATCCCCAGACTGAGCAGGTGGGGGAGGCAGGGGCTTAGGGAGAAGGAACCTTGGCTGGGAGAGAAGGGAAACTGCAGGGAAGAGATTTGTGCTGGGGCCTGAATGTTCAGGAAGAAGCTGGCAACTCTCCTTGGGTGGAAGCCTTTGTGTCCTATCCCCACCACCTGCTTCTCTGGGATCAGAAGTCTCTCTGGGGCATCAGATCCCAGGCAGCCAGAGCTCATAGCACCTCTCCTCTCTCCAGGACCTTCGTGCTCAAAGGTGCTGAAGACCTGAGTCCCCTGCCTACCCAGGCCGCCTGAGGCCAGGAGGGGCCATGGCAGGGTATGGCTGTCTGGGGCTGGGGCTGTTCTGCTGGGTCCTGCTTGCTGTCCCTGTGGGCTCCCAGCCTGCCTCCTCTGTCCCAGGTGCCCATGTCACCACTTTGGCCCCGCCGCCTCAGAGTGAGGCCTCTATGCTGTCTCTCAACCTGGGGCTTAACTTCAAATTCCACCTTCGAGGACCTGCTGCTGCTTGGGGGAGCTCTGTCACGGACACCCAGGCACTTTCTCCTGGGCCAAGCCGGGAGCCGGAGGAAGAGGTGGCCGGTGGGCTGAGGACTGGCCCCCTTTGGGAACTACTGGTGGGCTCTCTCGGGAACTCCCCCCCAGCGCGGGGCTCTGCTCCCTGGGCCTCCTCCTGGCCTCTGGAGTCCACATCCCTCCTCGCTGGGCCCATTGACCGGCCCACTGCTCCGTACCAGCCCAGGATGGGCACCATGACCTGGGATACTGCTCTGACGGCTACAGCACCTCCATCCAGTGCTCCCAGGCTCCACCAGAGTGAGCTGGAGCTGAAGTTTGACATGGCGCTGAGAGCAGGCGTAGCCCCAACGCTTGGGCATCGAACACTGCCCCTGCTGCCCAGCCTGCGGGCCAGCCTGGCAGAGATTGCTGGGCGCCTGGGACCCTTTGGTGAGTACCCACCCCAACCCAAGGAGAGCCCCTGCTGGGCAGTCTGGCAGGTAGGAGGAAGCTCCAGCCTGGGCTCCTTTTGCAGGGTTCTTTGGCACTACTGTGCCCCCACTCCGGAACTTATCAGGCCTGAGCCCCCTGGACCCAGTTACATCCCCAAGCTCTGCCTCTGGAATTTCGGGTTCTCCAGGTGAGTGTTTATTTCACTGCAACAAGCATTTATGGAACACCTCTAAATGCCAGCACCTCCTTTTTCCCTTGACTCAAGGGCAGCTCGCATTCCTTCTCCCAGGACCTGGGATACCAGCCACTGCTCTATGGGGAAATGCCCTCTTTGCCATACGAAGTCTGGTTTGGTCCTTGTAGCTTAGCATCTGGTATACAATTCCTGGCTACAATTCCTGGGACAGTGACTCCCATAGGTCAAGCTCTGAGAAAGGACAGGGTTTTCTCCAAAGCTCCAGAGGCCAACACCGGCTGGTAGGATGGCAGTCTAGCCCTATGTCTTCCCTTTGCAGGGTTCTTTGGCACCACTCTGTCCCCGCCCCCATCCCCCCAGGAGACAAAGCTCCCAAGTCCAAGGCCACTGGACCCAGCTGCTTCCCTAAGCTCTGCCTTGATCGCAACAGCATCACTAGGTAAGTATCCAATTCATTTAAACTTGACATTTATTGAGCACTTACTACATGCTAGCCACTCATTGGCATTCTGGGATCCTTTTATTTCACTGTCATCACCATTCTCTTCATCACCACTATGGAGATATATATTAATGGTCTGAGAACAAATGTTGCTGAGGATGGTCCCACACAGAGTTAAGTAATGGTCCTCTGGGAGTTTTACAGTCACAGGCAGAGCAGGACGTAGACAAATGTATCAGGGGCAAACGGACACAGGAACTCCTTCATGATTTCCACAGCCTCAGCACTAACCCCACCCCTCTACTCCAGTCTGCCTGGCCTGCCTCCCTACCCTCCCACTCCGACCTTGGGGCTCTCTCCTTTGCCGTCTGATCTGACATGACATGCTGTCAGATATAGGCAGAGTTGGGCCCCTCATTGGGAAGACGTTAAAGAGAAGACCTTGTGCAGACAGATGCCATCCTTGTTCAACGGAGCCTTTCAGAACACGCACATAGACAAGCTGGTGGTGCAGAGGAAAGACCAGGGGCTCTGGAATCCTGAGACTTGGCTTTGAGACTTGAATCCCAATCCCCTTCCTAACTGGCTGGTGACCTTGGACAGGCTATTTAACTTCTCTGAGCCTAAATTTTCTCCTGTATCTGGGGTTTAATAATAGTGCCTATTTTGTTATTGTAAAGCTTCCACATAATGTAATGGGCACAAAGTATTAGCTCATTAAATAGTATCTGTTAACCTTGCTTCTTTCCCCGGTGTGTCCCAAGTACATTCCAGATCTACCTCTCAGATACGGCAACCGTGGCCCCTAAACGTGGTGGGACAACACATACCACAAAAGGCAGAGGGCACGCTGCTTGGGGAGAGGTTCTGGTAGGTGAGGCCAAGGGGGACATGTAAAGGGTTAACTGTGGCTGGGAACCCTCTCAGCCACTCCACACTAGGAACTGGTGCAGCAGTGGAAACCGCTGGTCCCCGCCCAAGCTTCTTCCAGCTCCAGACTTAACGCAGCACTTGCCTGTCGCTTCCTCCCCAGCGGACTCAGCACTCCTGGGCGTGTGGGTGGGGAGCCTGCTGTCTCCTCCCCATCGAGCCCAGTGTGCAGCAGTGGCAGGATCTGCTGTGGAGTTGGGGGCAGGCTCTGTGGCCTCAGGGGAAGGATGCTGGGTGGCGGTCTGCCAGCCTTGGTGACAGCGCTGGCCAGGCAGGTTTAATGAGTCTGGACAATATCAGAGGCAGCCCAGCGGCTGGTGGCCCCGCCCTCCTTCCCCCTCCTCTCTACGGTTGCAGGAACCCAGCCTCTTCCTGGCTGTTCCTCTTGGATAAACCCCGGAGGGCTGCAGGCCTCCTGGAGAGAAGGCCAAAGAGCCTTGTTCCTGCCAGCACCTTCTGGGGGGAGTAGTGGCAAGCAGTTAGGGGATAAAGGGAGTCTCTCTGTGTCTTCTCTAGGAACTTTCTAACCTCGGTACAGTTAACCTTTGGGCCTAGGGCTTCTCTTCTCTTGCATTAGGTCTCAGACAGAGCCTGCATTCAGCCAGTAAGCGCTGAACAGTTGTGCAGGTCGTTAACATAGTAAAAGAATTCCATACCAGTTGATAACTACCCACTCTCCTTAGCCTCCTGAGCACCACTCCCCTCCCTGACCACCTGGCTGGCAGCTGTTCTGATTCACCTGAAACAGTGGTGAAATATTTCAAATGTCACCCTTACAAGGAGTACCAATCCTCTGTGATCCTGGAGGTGGGGCTCGGGGGAGGGATGGGGCCAGGCCACTGATCCGGGCTGCAGCTTCAGGCATCCAGAGTAGAGAGTGATTCCCCAGCCCTTTGATCTGGGCAGCTAGTGGACTTTTCCATAAATTGAGCTGGGCCCTCTTCGCAACTCCCCCCAATCAGCTCTGGCTTCACCAGTTACTCACATTGACATCCCATCTCCTCTCTTGCCCCTGAGGTCAAGAGGAGCCACAGGGCCAGAGTGGGACCACCTTGTAAGGGAGGCCTGTGCAGGAGAGGGATCCTAGGAAGTCACTACCTTCTGGGGGAAACCGAGGACCCCTTCTGTGGAAGCCTCAAATGGGGAGACAGAGGATGAGGTCAAGCGGACCCGTCAAAGGCAGAGGCTGGGCCTTCCTCACCTGTCCCCACCCATACCCTGCCCTGCCCCCTGGGAGCAGTGCTCATAGGTCAGAGCTCTCTCCTCTGACACTTGAGCTGTGCCTGTACTCTGTTTCCTGGTTTTCATTCTTTTTCTGGCTTCTTAGGAATGTTGCAAGTTGCTCTAGTTGCCATAATGCTTTGGGCCAGAGGTGAAAGATGGGGTCTTCTGTGGCCATCGAGTGGGAAGTGGAGCTGGAAGAGGGTGAGGTGGGGCAGATCTCTGAGAGCTGCACTTGTCTGTACAGTGAGCGAGGAGGAGGCATCAGGGACGACAGGTTGGCGCAGGCTGTGGGCTCCTGGCTGGGGTCTCCTTGCCTCTCTGCAGAGCCCACCAAGACCGGAAAGGCCAAGGAGACTCGTCCACTTTGCAGAAATGGTCTGGGCAAGGGTATCTGAGGGGACCAATAAATGAGGGGTGAGGGAGAATGTTTGTGTATTTGATCCCACTGGTGTTAGACTGACCCTGTCCCCCCACCGAATCAGCAAGCCATCAGTTCCCAGCTGAATGATTCCTCATTTAACTCACGGCTGTGTCTTCAGTAGGTGTTTGGGGATGGTCAGTCCATCCAAATGGTGTTCTTTAAACAGGGTTCACAGAGAGACAATGCATTGATGTTCACTCATTTGACTAATTGTTGACTTTCTAAGGGAAGACAGCCTTTTGTTAGTTAAATCGAGACTCAGTTTGAGGCCAGAAATGGTCACACTCACACAGACACACACCGATGACTGACGGGTGATAAACAGTAGCCCATAATGATCAGACCAACAACAGTTGTATATCAAATGCTTATGATGCACCAGTCTCTCTAAAGAGCTTTGCACACACTGGCCATGTATCCTCATAACAGCCCTGTGCAGTAGGTGCTCTTCCCCGTTTTAGACTTGAGGCATATGATGGGACAGGAACCAAGGAACATGCTGCCATTGGCAGTAGGCAGCCAGCTGTATATATGTAATTTTTTGGCAGCCCCCTCTCTGCCCTCCCAGTTGCCCAATTCTACCTTCCCCTCCCCTCTCTCCAGGGCTGCTTTCTGGCCCCCTCACTCCTTTTCCTTGCTCTTAGGATTGCTCTGTTTTCCATGTCCCCAGCACAAGCCGGCACTGCCTGGGGTAGGGATGGGGGTGCGCCTGGAGTCTTCCTGTTTTGTCCTGCTGAGGCATGGCTGGGTATGGCCAGGCAGTTGGGGCAGGAGTCTGCTTGTCAGGAGATCCTCCCGCCTCATTCTACATCTGTCTCCCGTGCATTTCCCCGTCGCCAGATGGCTCCTCCCATCTTTCTCCACCATCGTTCTCCCTCCATCCTCGCCTGCAGCTGCGGTTCTGCTAAGCCTGCTAGATGCGGGAGGGAGGTTCAGCGTGAAGCGTCTTCCCTTGCTGCCTGACCATGGAAAATCCTTGGGTCTAACTCTTTTTCACCCCTCTCCAGCTCCAGGAGAGTAGAATTAGGGATCTTAGTCCTCACACTCTCTTACTTGATTTCCCTTTCCTCAAGGGATGTGGGGAAGATGTTAGAGCACAGGATGGGGCTGGGAGCCCAAGTTAGCAAACCCCAGAGCACCTGAGAGGCTCACTCGCTAAGCTATGATCCCCCCAAATGTTCCTTCCTCAGAGTTCAAGGGTAGTCTTGAGACCCAGGGGAGTCCATCTCAATGTCACCTTCTGTAAAAGGGGGTGAGAAGCAAAGGGGCATTGTATTAAGAGCCTCAGACCAATGGCTTTGTAGTTGAGTTAGGATGGGGACCATAGCCATGGCTAGGCTGAGGTTGGAGGTGTAGCAGGCAGGAAGGCCAGTGAATAGGGAAGGTTGTGTTTTCTCAGGGTGCTGGGGATGGGAGAGTCATATCACTCCCCCTGCTGTGTGTGTGTGTGGGGGGGTGGGCAGTGCGGGGTGGCTTTTCCTGACGACACAGGGTGAAGGGGGAGCAGCTGAAAAAAGGCAGGGCAAGCTTCTTCTAGCACCAAGGTGGGAGTTGGGAGTCAGGGGTGCAGAACAAGAGATAAGCAAACTAGTATTATGAAGCGCCTCTGAAATCAAGGAGAGGGGCTCAAACTGGTGCTCAGATCTGGATTCTGGTTGCAGCTCTGCCAGTTTGTAACCTTGGACAAGTTACCTGGCCTCTCGGCAGAGCCTCAATATCTTCATCTGGCAAATAGGACGATTCATTTCTTCAACGAATATCTGCTCAGTGCCCACTCTGTGCCAGGCACTGTTTTAGGCATGGGTATTCAGACGTGAGCAAAGCGATCTTTGTTCTCATGCAGCCTCCTTCCTGGCGGGAGGACTGAACCAGAGGGGGCTTCTGCAGCTCCTTCCACTGGTAAAATTCTGTGACTTCTTAAGAAAAACCCTTTTCAGTGGAATCACAGGGTAGTGAACAAAGCAGGGAGCTGGGGGTGGATGGGGTGGGGGGAGGGCACGAGGGCTGAAACTGCAGCCCGAGGAGTTTGATGTGGGAGGGGAGGGTGAGGGGCTGCGAGGTCACGGAGTCTCAAATTTAAGACAAGTCCTTCCGGGAAGCTATGAGGACTCTCCGATTGGCATACAGGCTACTGGCTGTAGGGTGGGCAAGGGGAGGGCTGCACGGAATGCCTCACACAAACGTTCCTTGCCCACAGACTCCACCACCTCCACCTCTGGCCCGGATGACCCCTCTCCCGCCAGCCTTGGGAACCTTTCGGTGCAGCCAGAATGTGGGCCAGGGTCCTGCAGTATCAGAGAACTGCCTGAACGCGAAGCGCGGCCTCCTGCGGCCCCACTGCCCCTCTTCTTCCTGACCCTGGAGGCCGACTGGACAGAGGCCAAGGCTCGCTGGGGTTTGGCCTGGGAGGCCCATGTGTACGGGGTAGGCGCGCTCTTCGGCCTCGTGGCCCTGCTGGCGCTGCTGGCTCTGGCCCTCTTGCCCTGGCGCTGCCCGCCCGGCGCCCCCTGCCTGGCGCTGCTGGACCTGCTCCTGCTCTCTGCCGGGACCACCCGGGCCTTCCCTCTCTTCTACGACGCCTACGGGCATCGCGACCGGTTGCCGGCGCTGGCCTGGCTGCTGCTGCAGGACCTCCCGCTGCCCTGCCTGGCCGCCGGCCTGGGCCTGGCCTGCTTGCTTCTGGCCCGGCCGCGCCC
>NW_006797566.1:135542-155311 GCF_000442215.2 Lipotes vexillifer | reverse complement strand
CATCGCCCGCTGCGGGCCCTGCGGCTCGCCTCCCGTGGGCTGCACGCCTTCCTCGCCGCCCTCCTTTCCGGGCTCCTGCTGGCGCTGTCCTGCTTGGGGGGTCGGCGGCGGCGGGCCGGAGCGCCCCTGGGAGTGTCCGGCTTCAAGGGCGCCACTCCTTTCCCGCAGGCGCGCAGCCCCTTCGGCCCGCTCGAGTCCTGGCGGCGCGCGGCGCGCACCGCCCCAGTGGCGGGCACCTTCGGGCTGCTGAGCGGAGCCCTGCAGGGCTACGAGGTGCTGCACGCGCTGGGCTACGGCGGCCAACCTGGCCTGGAGGGGCCCTGGTCCTGGTGGGCCTTCCAGCTCGGCCTGCGCCTGGGCGAGGTGGGCGTCGCGCTCCCGTTGGCGCTGCTGGGCCTCTACCCGGGGCTCTGCAGCCCCCGCGTGCCGCCGCGCTGCTGGGCCAAGCTCTTCCGCTTGTCCCCCGGCCACGCCGCCCCTCTGCTGCCCGGAGGCTGGGTCGCCGGGCCCCCGGACAAGAAGCCCCTGGGGAGCGCCATCGCGCGTGGCGACGCGGAGCTGCTGCAGCTATGCGCCCTGGCAGGGCCGGGTCCCGACCTCCTTCTCCAGGGAGGAGGCTGCAGTGGCTTCGAAGGCGCGGCCGCCAACCCGGCCCCTTCCCCGGCTTCCTCCCCCTGCAGCGATTACACCGTGGACTTCCGCCCGCCCTCCCCCATCAACCTGCGGCGCAGCATCGAGGAGGCCCTCTGCAGCGAAGCGCTGCTGAAGCCCGGCCTCTTCCAGGGCCCGGCCTTCGGGGAAGCCCTGCAGGGGCTCGGCCTCTACCGCACCACCTCGCTGGGGGCGCAGACCGGGGCCGGGCCCACTGGGAGGTCTGGGGAGGCCCCTGCTTCCCCCGCGGCCCCCGAGCTCCCCTCTCCCGGGGCCTGGCTCGCGGGCAGCAGCGCCTCATCCGGCTCGCTGTGCGGACTGTCGCGGGACAGCTTGTCCATGCTGCTGTGCTCCAGCCCGGACAGGCCCCCTCGCTGTCCGCTGGTCTGCGTCCTCAGTCCCCCGCGGCCCTCAGGAAGCAGCCCTAACCTCCCGGCCTCAGGATCCTACCAGGCCCTGTCCCCACCCTCCCGCGACTCCCCAGAGCCTCCTCCTGAGCTGCAGGCCGAAGAGGCCTTGCTGCAGGAGCAATTCCTGGACGCCTGCCGACAGATTGACGAGCTGAGCATGGGCAGCGACACCATAGACCTGTGAAGATGTGGGCCCCTCGCCGCCCCGACAATACGCCCCCTTCTGGCGCCTGTTCTGCCCGAGACCTGCACACTGTAACCCTTCCCCAATCCCGCCTGGCTCAGATACCTCTCCCTGCTTCCTTTCCCATCCAGGGACTCCTGGATGGGTGAGTCAGCAGCCAGGTTCTGTTGATTGGGAACTAGTTCCACCTTCTCTGGAGCCCTGGGCACTGATGCCCTCAGCTGCAATTCTAGGCTGGCAGGGGTCCCACTTTCCTTGGCATTCACCAGCAATAAAGCTCCAAGGTGCTCCACTCCAGACCACCACTTCCCACTCTGGTGCTGAGTGAGAGGGGCTGTCCTCAGCCGACCTCAGGACTGGCCTCAGTCCCCACAACCACCTCTGCCATGCCCAGGAATCCCACCCCTGCGTGAGTGAGACTCCCTGTGCTGCACATGATCCTTCCCCATAAGAAGGGTCCATGGCCCATCTAGGAGACTGTACAGCAGTAGCGTGGGAGGTGAGCGCTTTCAGAGTTAATTTATCAATAAAATATTTTCAGAGGAGAAAGGTCTCACCTTCTTGGAAAAGCTTAGATGAGGCAATGGCAGCAGTGGTTCTGCCAGAACTGGAAGAGGAGCAGTGTTTGTGTGGGGTGGGTCCATGTCAGACCCCAGTGACCTTCACTCCTGACTGCAAGGGGTCTTGTCCTCCGCATGACCTTTCCCCATAGATGGGTCCATGGCCCATCTGGGCTGAGTGAGGGTCCTGGGAGTGGCCCCTTGAAGACCCTTCTGACTCCCTGGGAAGTGGCTTTTCAGAGTTGGATCACTGCCCTGAGAAATGAGGTGGAAACTCTACAGTCGTTGGTGGAAATGTCTGCATTCCTAAGAAACTGGCTTCAGGTCCTGATGGACAAGTGGTTAGGGACTAGCTAGTGTCAAAGTCCTTCATGGAAATGTTGATACACATCTCAAGGGCTTGATCACTCTGAGCTGGGTTTCACAGCAACCTCCCTGCCACGTACCCAGAGGAATTCACAGAGGAAACTACTTGCTCCACCTACCAGCAGGACCTCTTCAAGTCTGGACTAACAACCCCCTTCCCCTGGAGAACATTCATCTCCCACAGGTGCAGATCTTCCCTGGAGAAAGCCTGTCTTCCCCAAACCCCAGCCCCATCCTACCCACCAAAGCAGAACTCACAATGCAGAGACCCATGAATATATCTGGCCACCAGGCACTCTGTAATCCCTCCCTTGTCCAGAGCATTTGGCTCTGAGCTCTGTAGTGTGCATTCATCATTTGGCTAAAATGCGGTAAGTTCGGAGTGGCACTAAAACAGAGTCATAGATTTGAAAACTAAATTCTGGCAGTGTTTTGGCAGATGTCCTGCACATCACAGGGAAGCCTACAGGGGCACACATACTAGGCTTGAAGTGGAAAAACAGGAATAGGGATGGTTTTTCTTCCAACTCTGCCCATCAGCGAGTGTGGATTTGAGAAGGGAAGCAAGGGAGGCAAGAGGGAAGCAGGGAGGGCGGGAGGGGAGGGGGCCTCACCAGACCAGGTCCAATGCACTAGTGGAAGAATTAAAGCACTGCTCTCCTCACCCATGAAGCTCTGTCTTGGCTGAAAGGAGCATCCAGAGCCTGGAATCTCAGAAGGAGGAGGGAAGCCAATGATGCTTGGGGCAAGTGAGGGTCATCATAGGGAAGAAAATGAGATGAGGGTGGGGCAGGCACAGCTGAGGAGTGGGACTGGAGTGGTTCTGACTGTGTCTCCTCCATCACCTGGCTCAGCTTGGCTCAGAAATTCTTGCTGCATCGTCACTCTGGGCTGAGGCCCAGAGAACTGCCATCCTCCTAATTACAGGCATTTCTCACTGGTGTCAGTAGTGGCTGTAGCGGCCCCAGCACCAGAGCTGCTCCGAGAAATTGTTTCCCTTCTTGCCCACTTACCCTTCCATCTGCCTCTGCTCACACTCAAGTCCTCTCTGCCATCTCTTTCTCATCCTAAACCTTGCCAGCTCCTCTCACTCACTCACTGTCCCCATCAAGGGTCCTTGGGTTCAGGCACACAGCTCTCAGAAAAGCAATCCAAGCCCCACGTACCCCCAGTCAGTCTCTCTGTATGTTTGTCTGTCCGACTCTCTCTCTCTCACAGAAGTGGGCACTTGCTCGCGCGCATACACACACACACACACACACACACACACACACACACACACACACACACTCCTTTTCTGTTTGGAAGCTCTGAATGGGTCTGGTGAGATGGGGAGGGGGCAGGGGAATACAGCTTGTTACTCACCAGCTCCAGCACTTCTTTGATTTTCCTCAGCAAGAATCGCCTAAGCCCTTTGACTTGATCAAGAGGCTGAGACTTTGGTGAGACAACCCTTCCCTTTTGTCTCATGCCTCAGCCCTTCCTTACCCAAAGCAGTTTCCAAGAAGAGCCCGGGTAGGCCAGGGTGTAATATATACGCCCTCAGTTCCAATTCTTAGTACTGTAGGAGACTGAGAAACAAACTCACCTTCATTCATTCAGTCTCTTTAAAGCATTTTATTGGATGCTTACAATGTGCTAGGTGATGGGAGTAGACAGGTGAACTAGGTGGACAACAGCCCTGAACTTATGAAGTTGAAGGTCTTTTGGGGAAGGCAGACATTAAAGAGTTAATCAGATAAATAATTACAATTACACAAGTAATTAATTACATTTGCGAGAAGTGCTAAGAACAAGACGTATGCGGTATTATAAGAAGGTTTGGCTTGAAAGCGGGAACGGAGCCAGAGGGATGGGGCTTCGGAGAGGCTGGCTGAGCACAGGCCACGCCTCTCTTACTTCCTTTCCAGGCTCCTGCAAGTGATGGATGAGAAGAGGCCAGCAGTTTATTTCCCCTGGAAGCCACGTTGCTGATGTGGTGCAGGGTACCACGACTCCTGCTATTTAATAAAGAACCCTGCATGTGTCCTGGTTAGATGGATGAGCAAATGTTCCTGATTGAAGAACCACATGGCTTCCCTGTTACAAATGGATAGGAGGGGATGGGGCTGAGGCTGAGGCTGGGAGACTGAGATGGGGAGCCAGGTCTGAAAGTAGGGACGAGTACAAAGGGTCAGCAGCATTGCTACACTCCCCTAGGGGCAAAGCACTCCTCCGTACTGTGGGTGGCTGCTGCCCTCTGATGGGCACAGGGACACAGTTTCCTTTTGTTCTATAGGGAAGGTTTGGGTCCAAAGTATTTCCAACTGAGCATTGTAGGGTGTGTCCCAAAGGGATGTTGGAGCAGCCTTCTCAGGATTCTTTCCCCAGTGCGCACTGCAGCCAGGACTGGGAAAGCCTCCATATAGCTAGGGCCCTGAAGCTTGCAATTTAGACTTTGGGTATGAAATTTTGATTTCTAAGGTGATGAGGGGGCAAGAGAGGAGAAGAAAGAGAGAGGAATGTGGAATTCCAAACCAACTGTATTCAGATGATCCCTCCCATTTCCTTTGTCTATTTGTCTCTCTTTATCCTGGATGGAATTAACCCATGGCCTTAAAAATCTGTTTTTTAGGGCTTCCCTGGTGGCGCAGTGCTTGAGAGTCCGCCTGCCGGTGCAGGAGACGTGGGTTCGTGCCCCGTTTCGGGAGGATCCCACGTGCCGCGGAGCGGCTGGGCCCGTGAGCCATGGCCGCTGAGCCTGCGCGTCCGGAGCCTGTGCTCCGCAAATGGGAGAGGCCACAACAGTGAGAGGCCCGCATAACGCAAGAAAAAAAAAAAAAAAAAAAAAAAAAAATCTGTTTTTTATTTCAGTACTTCCTCTGCTGAGTTGTGTGTTTAAAACTAACTGTGGCATTTTCTTTTAAGCGTATAATAAATGCTTAAAAGCTAGGGTTTCATAAATCTGATGTTAAACGTTCTCCCTTTCCCCCTGTCACTATCAACCAGTCATCCATCCAACCAAAATGTGCTGAAAGTAGATGGGGTTTGAGGAGAAGGGGAAACACTTTTCATTGTACCTTTTGTACTTTTTGAATTGTCTACCTACCCTGTGTTCAGGTTATGCCATTTAAAAGTAATTA
Source organism: Lipotes vexillifer (assembly GCF_000442215.2). Classification (NCBI taxonomy): domain Eukaryota; kingdom Metazoa; phylum Chordata; class Mammalia; order Artiodactyla; family Lipotidae; genus Lipotes; species Lipotes vexillifer. Next base: position 150,018 of record NW_006797566.1, on the reverse strand, counting down.
TTAAAAAAAGGCATTGGGTACTTCTGTTCTGTACAAATGTTCTTCAGGGTGCGGCAGTCCTGCACACAGGCCAGTTCCTGGGCCCAATGGGATGGCAAACACTGTCTGTGTTCCAGGATCCAGGAGCACCTAGATCTCCTGGCCAGTGAGATTCCTCAGCCTTGGCTCTGTCTGATAAGCTGACCTGAGGAAAGATCTCCTGTCTCTGGGAGGACCTGGGTACTAGGTCTGTGTGTGCAAGCTGGATGTCATGTTTGTTCTGCGTGTGTTCTCATGTGATCTTACATGGTGCAGGCTATGATTTATTTGTAATTTTTAAAATAAATCTATATAGTTTTATTAAGACAAAAACTGACAATGTTGGTATGAAGTTTAACATTTAAACAAAAGTTTTCACAGAAACCTAACACGTGTCTAAAAAGATTTTACAAGGGAGTTCTAGATGCAGGTCTAGACGATGTCAAGAACTGATGGATCTCATGATTCAAGACAGCATTTTGGGTTTTAGTTAATTCTTAGGATTAAAAAAATTTGTTTTGCTTTAAAGTGAACCACTGCCCCAGTATGAAAATTTAATCTTCTCCTGAGACCAGGGCTTCTGAAATCATTCGATTCTTGAAGTGATTCAGTGAATTTGTGCTGTCAGTGACTGGACCCTGCCACCAATGGTTTCAAAGTTCAAAAAACAGAGGCTCCAAGAGTTTTCCACCTAAGAGCACCAGACCTTGTCTTTGCCTCCTCTCCCACCTCCTATACCACCCTCTGCCCTTCCCCATATACTTGCCAGTGGCTTGGATGGAGAAGTTGATATTTATAACTTCATAATTGGGAAAAAAAGGGTCTTCTTGTCAATTTCAAGAATTAGCACCTCCAAGACAGAATGATCTGCCTGTGTATACACTCCCATAAGACTTTTCCTTCTCAACCAGTTTCCATCCCTCAAATGGCAGCTTTGGTAACTTCTTAACTGGCTTAGTCCTTTGTTGGGAATAGCATTAAGCTCAGGCAGGGAACACCTTGGCCTCTAAGTTTCAGGTATTCAAAGCTTTCTTTTTCTTTCTATTTTTTTAACATCTTTATTGGAGTATAATTGCTTTACAATGGTGTGTTAGTTTCTGCTTTATAACAAAGCGCATCAGCTATACATATACATATATCCCTCTACCTCCTCCCTCTTGCGTCTCCCTCCCACCCTCCCTATCCCACCCCTCTAGGTGGTCACAAAGCACCGAGCTGACCTCCTTGTGCTCTGAGGCTGCTTCCCACTAGCTATCTGTTTTACATTTGGTAGTGTATATATGTCAATGCTACTCTCTCACTTCGTCTCAGCTCACCCTTCCCCTTCCCTGTGTCCTCAAGTCCATTCTCTATGTCTGCGTCTTTATTCCTGTCCTGCCCCTAGGTTCTTCAGAACTTTTTTTTTTTTTTTAGATTCCATATATATGTGTTAGCATACGGTATTTGTTTTTCTCTTTCTTGCTTACTTGACTCTGTATGACAGACTCTAGGTCCATCTACCTCACTACAAATAACTCAATTTCATTTCTTTTTATGGCTGAGTAATATTCCATTGTATATATGTGCCACATCTTCTTTATTCATTCATCTGTCGACGGACACTTAGGTTGCTTCCATGTCCTGGCTATTGTAAATAGAGCTGCAATGAACATTCTGGTACATGACTCTTTTTGAATTATGGTTTTCTCAGGGTATATGCCCAGTAGTGGGATTGCTGGGTGGTATGGTAGTCCTATTTTTAGTTTTTCAAGGAAACTCCATACTGTTCTCCGTAGTAGCTGTATCAATTTACATTCCCACCAACAGTGCAAGAGGGTTCCCTTTTCACCACACCCTCTCCAGCATTTATTGTTTGTAGATTTTTTGATGATGGCCATTCTGACTGGTGTGAGGTGATATCTCATTGTAGTTTTGTTTTGCATTTCTCTAATGATTAGCATTCACAGCTTTTAAACAGTCTCTCGCAGTCCTCATTTAGGCTGCCAATGACATTTTTTGAAAGGATGAAATATTCTGGACACAGAACCAAATCATTATTAGCTGTTCTTTCCTTTGTTTCACCATTTCCCCCATCAGGCCCCAAATTTTAACAAAAATTATCCTAGCCCATCTCCCTTATTTCCCACCCCATCCCTCCCACCCCAAATAATACACCAGTAATAGCCAAAAACTACATATATGCTATGCTGTAAAAATGCAGAGTTAACACTATTGGGAAGAAGGCTGTGGGTTGTGGAGATGCTCTTTTGAAGATCTACAGTATCTTTTGCTCTCCCACATCCCATTCTGCAACTTTTGTCCTTCATAGAAGGCCCTTTGCTTTTCTCAGCAAAGTTCAGAATGGGTTGCCTTGAAACGCTGACCCTCCTTCCCCTCCACCAGGATGGGTGTGCAAACCAGCATGGAGTGACTTTAAAGCACTTGGGCTGCTGTAGGGCACAGAAACTATACTGGCTCTTCAAAGGACATCTTCTCAAGCTACCTCTATGGTGTCAAGACAAGTAGAACTCCTTCTTTCCCCCACTTGAAACCCACAGTCAGATGTGACAGGGGCTGGTACTCAAGAGAGTTAATTCTTGTCATCTTTTTGTCATCATCCTCCGAGGGGTAGGAATGCCACGTCAGCCTTTCCTCATAGAAGGATATGACAACCTGTGGGCACTTGACATTGGCTTCCTTGGCAGGGACCAGGTCAACCTCATCAGAGTTTTTACATTTCATCAGAAACATGAGTTCTCCACTGGAGTCTGTAGCTCCAATAATCCACTGCGGTTCCAAACCCTGGGCAAAGCCTCGTGGCTTTTCTGACTCTTCTTTCTTCTTTGGTTCGCTCTCCTTCCCCTTATCTTCCGAATCAGAATCAGCTTTGCGCTTGCCTCCCTCTGATTTATCTGTCTCGTGTGCTGTTTTCTGTGATGCAGGAACTCGGCAATGAGGTCGGGGCGATCCAGGTTTTCTTCTGGCTCCCATGTGTCGTCCTCATCCGAGGACCCCTTCCACTTTAGGAGGTGCTCCACTTGGCCCTTTCCCTCTCGACGGTCGAGAACTTTTCCCACCACATATTCTTCTTCTAGCACCTCCTCCACTTTCTTCTTGTTTTGTTTTTTCCCCATAGCGCCCGCCAGCTTTCTGGTATAAAGGGTGACGCTGCTCAGAGCAGCGCCCACGAGCCCGAAAGGAATCGGTGCTGCGCTCCAGGCGCGTCTTGTCGGGCCGGCCGTGGGAGTGGCGACCAGTAAAGCAACAAGACGGTTGACTGCGATTGAGCCCCTCACTGAAGCGGCGTACTGCAGGCCCCGGCCAACGGCCCTCATTTTTTTTTTTTTTTTGATTAATGTCTGTCTACCCTCACGAGACTGTATACCCCATGAGGGTAGGGGTCCCATCTTTTTTTTAGCTCACCAATTTTATCCTTACTGCCTGGCACATAGTAGGAGCTCAGTAAATATTTTTTTTGAAAGAATGTGTATGATGTGTGCCTATTTGTACTTTAGTAGCTATAATTTGCGAGAATTGTTAAAGGCAGAGTTGTAGTTATCTGCTATAGTGTGACAGATGTCTCATATTCTCTGAGAACATGAGAATTGTCCGAATGATGTATGTGACGTACTTGTGCTGATGTGCATTCTGGCTGTGTTTTATGCACGTAATCTGGGAGTCTGTGGTGGCACTTCAGAAAATATTTATTAAACATCCATTATATGTTAGATCCTGGGTTAGGGCCAGAGTAAAACCAACTTCTCCAGCCTGCCCTGCTGAGTTTGGTATCGATCTCCAGGAGGTTAGATTGTAAGCAGTGTAGGAAATAGCGAAGCCGAATTTCTCTACAGCGGCGGAGGCGGTACTTGGATTACGGGTGGAACCCCGCTCAAGAAGCTCCGCCCCCGGGCGTCACGATTTTTTCCTTCCGGAATGTTTTTTCCCCCTTCTACCACGTTTTCCTCCGGACTCTTTTGAGTGAAGAGCACTTCCTGAGTCTCCCGGTAGCTTGGCGTGGTCCTCTTACTAAAACCTGTTACTTGACTCGCGTGCGCGAAGCCGTGAGTTTCTCTTCTGTTTCTCGGCCTTATGGCCGGGCTGACCCTGTTTGTGGGCCGCCTCCCGCCCTCGGCCCGCAGCGAGCAGCTGGAGGAGCTGTTCAGTCAGGTGGGGCCGGTGAAGCAGTGCTTCGTGGTGACTGAGAAAGGTAGGGGGCGGGGCGGTCGAGGACAGAGTTGGGGTTCCTGGGAGCCGGATGGGGGCGAGGACACCCAAATTTAAGCGCCCCGTATAGTCCTTTACCTGCCCCATAGTGAAAGGACTTGGAAGTTGAATTTCTTTTCTAAACGGACTCTGCTTTAGATGAATCCATACGGGCCGTTTCTGAAAGTCAAATCAGTCCCTTAAGTTTATGTAGCGCTTTCCGTTTATTATGCGCGCTCACATATAAGATCTTATTTGGTAGTAAATAACTAACTTTTAATAAAACACCAGTAAGGCTTATTGAGAATCAACTGATTGCCACGTGCGGTGCTTGAGTTCCATGTGTTATCTCATTTAATTTCCCCATCGGTCTTGTTGGGTGGAGAGTTAACTCCGTTTTACAGACGAGGAATCTAGGGCTTAGGGAAATTTAGTAATTTCAGCTTAAGTTCATACAGCTAGTAAGCAGTGGATTCAGAATTTGATCACCAGACCGGGAGCTCTTAACCAGTATGTTATTCATTCACCCAGTTATTTGTTCCGTAAATATTAATTGAATGTGTATTTTGTGCCAGGCAACTATTGTAGGTCCTGGGGATACAGCAGTGCACGGAACCAAACCAAAAACCTTGCTCCTGTGTTCAAGATGGGGAAGACAGCCAATAAGCAAATAAGCAAAATATGTAGTGATAATGGTGATAAATGTTGAGGAGAAAAATAAGGCAGAGAGAAAGGATAGGGAGTCTCTGTAGATGTGTGTGTGTGGTGGTGGGGAAGCTGTAGCGGGGTGAGGAGTAGCCAGGGAAAGCCTTTCTGATGTGAGAGAGTGAACATGTGTTTCTCAGTGGGAGGAGCAGCCTAGGCAGAGAAAGCTAAAGGATACTGAAGAGGAGTGTGTGTAGTATATTGGAGGAATAGTGAGGAAACCGGGGTGACTGGAATGCAGTGAGTGAAGGGAAGAGAATTAGCAGATGCGATCTGGTGCTACCAGATCATGTAGGACCTTATAGGCTGTTGCAAAGACTTCGGCTTTTACTCTGAGATATGAAACCACTGGTTTTGAGCAGGGAGCAGTAGATATGATATGGCTTGCATTTTGGAAGATTCTCTCAGGCTGCCGTGTTGAGAATAGGCTGCTAAGAATAGGACAGAAGCGGGGAGACCAGTTATTAGGCTCTTGTGGTAATCCAGGTGAGAGAGAGGTCATGGTGTTGGACCAGCTGTTGTAGCAGTGAAGGTGGTAAAAAGTGATTGCAATATGGATATTTTTGAGAGTAGAGCTGAAAGAATTTGCTGATGGATCAGATGTGGGGTATGAGAAAAAAAAGAGTGTCAAGGAGTCAAGTCTGACTCCAAGGGTTTTGGCTTGAGCCGCAGGAGATATGTACTGACTTGTGGAATACTGCCATATGCTTTGCATTCTGTTTGATGATTATGGCATCACTATGAAGGAGGGTTAGCATGTATTAGACTGAGGAAGAATTGTAAGGGTTTTAATTGTAGAAGCATTTCTTACTCTTACCTAGACTGTGTCACAGGGCACCTGATGTTGCCCAGAACATAAATTTAACTTCCTTCCAAGTCATCAGTGTGTCTCTGTAGGTGGCTACCTCCTTGTCTTTCAGGAGAGCAACTGGAGGGAAGTAACATCCTGTGTACCTCTCTTTCCCCCCATGGTGTCCAAGTATGTGGTGAGTAGGCAGGCTAATAGTGTGCTAATAATCACTCTGTCCTTATCTTCTATTTTGTTAGTAACAGAAATTAGAATTAGGATTGTTGACATGGCTCTGATTGCTATACAAACCATAGCTGCCTGGTTCTTTGTCATTTTAAGTATAGACATGGGCGAATGAGAGAATGAGAATGAGTGCTGTATAGCAGTGTTTCTTAAACTGCAGATCATCGTCCATTAGTGGGTCTTGAGTGGGTCATGATTAGAGATTTTTTTTTTAATGAAATGGAGTATATCTATACATGTAAAGGAGAAGTTTTCATAAAACTTTTTTTTTCAGTTTTGTGAAAAACGGCATCCTGGATCCACTATAAGTTACGTTTGTTACTGTGGGTTATCAAAACAATTGAGAAACGCTGCTCAACAGTGGTTGGTTGTGTTCCGGGGAGGAACAGGCCTTTGAATGGGAGTTCTCCTTTTGGGTCCTCAGAATATAGGCTACATGTAACCTTACCTGTAGCTTGTGTATGTAGTCTACATCTTTAACAGAAGCTGCTATTTCCTTTTTAAGAAAAAACGTGCTTTTCTGTCCAGGCAGCCAGATGTACTGAATGCTGTACTTAGTGGGATAGGAGGGAGGGGGTGTGGGGTGAGGTCTTACCAGTAGTGGTGACCTGGACATGCCACTTAACCTCTTTAAGATGGGAATAATTTCACAGGATTGTTGTAAAGATTCAAGTAAATGTGTGAGAGTGCTTTGTGCAGACATAAACAATGCATGGTGTTTTTGTGAGCAACATGCTTCTATTTTGTCACTGAACTCTTTCACCTTTCAGCTGCTTCGTTTTTGGTTGTACTGATCAGGAAGGGCCCTGATTTTTCTTGTTCTTGTTTTCTGAAAGGTGAGTGGGCAGGCTTTTGTGAGGAGTTTCAAGAGAAAAAGAGATCACCAGATCATAGTATGCTTTCCTAGTGCCAAGTGTCAGCTTTAACCAGTTTATGTGGATCAGCGTCCTGTGTTAGAGGGCTTGTACACAGAAGCAGATTGGGGTGTAGCTGTAAAAGGAGAGCGTGTGAGCTCTGTTTCTTCTTTGGGTAGTAAGCAGACTACTTGGTCTGTCCTTTTCTTTTTTGATGCAGTAAATTACTTAAAATTTTACTACACAGAAATATTAAACTGAAAAAAAAAAAAAAATACCAGAAAGGGCAAAGGTGGGTTACAGTTGATAATTGCAACTGTTTGTCTTAAATGATTCGTTTGGAAAAAAGCGATGATGATATTGGCTTTTCCCTTCTTGGTGTGTTCTGACAAAATGAGATAAGAGGTTTACAGCCGCTTTAGAAAGGTTTAATTTGATATTGATTTCTAGGGCTTGGTAATAATTGTAATAGTGTCTGCAGGCTTCTGAAGCAATGTTTATTGTTTGAGGTTCCTTTTTCAGGGCCCCTGGCATTCATTGCCGATCTGTTCTGTGGAGCGGTGGCTGAATTATTTCTTTGTAATTTTTGAAGCTACCATACTTACCTACCTTCTCTGGTGATGTTTTGTTGTGTTTGACGTTGAGTTCTTCTTCGGGGGTGTAATGCATATCATGGGTCCTCCATATTCTTGAAATTATCAGGAAAGAAGGAAGAAAGGGAGCTAACAGCAAAGACACCACATTAGAAGAGGAAGCCTAACAATTTCTGAACAAAGAGGGGACAGGGGCCACTCATGCTAACCTTGGCTCTTTCTCTTTTGAGAATTTTGGCAGACTGGCTGGCCTAGCTGTATATTTGCTAGTTTAGGGCTGTGAGAATTTACTGGTTTAGGGATCTTGGCTTACTGTTAATCCCCCCTCCCCCCATCCCCATACTGTTCCAGGGAGTAAGGCATGTCGAGGCTTCGGCTATGTCACTTTTTCTATGCTGGAAGATGTTCAGAGGGCCCTCAAGGAGATTACCACCTTCGAAGGCTGCAAGATCACCGTGACTGTTGCCAAGAAAAAACTGAGAAATAAGTCCAAGGAAAAGGGGAAAACTGGTGAGTTTCTAGTAGCTGAAGGGGGTTTCCCCCCAGGATTGAGGGGGCAGTGGATTGGCTCTGGGAGTAGTGTCTAGGCCTAAAAGCTTCCTGAATTTCCTCTTGATGTCCAAAATCATCCAGTGTATTTTGTTACTAGTTTTAGTCTTTTGTTTACTTCTGAGTCTGGAAAACCTGGTGTCCCTGGGCATTGCCATACTTAACCCTGTGTTAAATGCCATCTGTTGCTAGTAGCTTCTTTCCTGTGATGTTCTGGGCCGAGGGGATCACAGATTTACTTCATTGCCATTTATTTTTTAGAAAATTCAAAGTCCCCAGAGAAGGAGCTGCAGCCTAAAAAAGCCAAAGTGGCAGATAAGAAAGCCAGATTAATTATTCGGAACCTGAGCTTTAAGGTAAGAGACAGAGAAAACTAACAGTGAGTGTTCTGAAAGCTGTTGGAGCCAAGGCATGCTCATTGGTCACACTTCTCACCAGGATGGTATAATTGGGCTTAATTCCTTCTGGGAACGAACTTTAGCCTTGTTGAATTCAGAAAATGGGCCTGTATAAACAAGAACTTATTAAGGACAGAGACTGTGAAAATGCCTTGGGGAAACTACTGCTGAGAAAGGGAGGGGAGGAAAAGCTCTCTGATATCTGTCCTTTTTGCCTGTGTAGGTACAAAGCAAGATGTCGTCTATTTTGAAATGTTTGGTGTCCTAGTCTCAAAATTTAAAAAGGAGTACAAATATTCAAGCTCTTCCTAGTGAACTAATTGAATAGTTGATGTTTTGTGTTCATTTGCCATGATAATATCTCTTTTTCTTTCTTCACTTTTGGCTTCAGTGTTCAGAAGATGACTTGAAGACAGTATTTGCTCAGTTTGGAGCTGTCCTGGAAGTAAACATCCCTAGGAAACCAGGTACTGGCAAACCTTTATTTTGTGTGGGTTAGATTAAGGTTATTTTACATAATGGTCTTTTTCTGTATCACCTTTGAACTAAGCAGAAACACAAGGTTCGGGTCATACTCTGTGAGCCCCAGATGATATAATATGTGTAAAGTATCAGGCACAGTGCTTGACAAATAACAGTGTTTAGTCCCCTTATGGTATTGTTAGTTAGATCAGAACTACTTTTAGAAGACAAGTTACAGTTTGAGAAAATGCATTGCTCTCCCCAAGCCTGTGTCAGGGTAACCTCAGCAGGATATAGGCTTGTGCTTTGGGCAAGGGGCTGACTGGTTGATAGCATTTGGGTCTTCTTGCCAGTCCAGGTTGCTGTAACATCCTTCTTAGTGTCTGTTGGTTCCCTACCTGCTACCTCTAACTTCTTTGTTGTGTTTGCACACAGATGGAAAGATGCGTGGTTTTGCTTTTGTTCAGTTCAAAAACCTCCTAGAAGCAGGAAAGGCTCTCAAAAGCATGAACAGGAAAGAGATAAAAGGTAAGTTTTCTATGCCCATACCATTGACTCAGATATTTCTGGTGTTTAGGCAAATTAGCACAGTAACCCACTTTCTACATTTTCAAAAGGTGTTTGCCTTGTTGAGAGTCTCATTGCTAATATTGAAGCTTGTTTTGGTGAAATATTCCTAGTACTTGATCTTAGGGTTAAACTTGAAAGGACCCATGCTGTCCTTCTCTTTTCTTTTTTGGTGATGAGTGTTCTTTTAAATCCCTAATGAAAAACTGTCCCTGACTGATAGAGGCAGGTTGCTGTCTAGAGGATGCGGGATTAGCAGGTTCCTCCCTCTTGGTTATGATCGCTATTCAGCATCTGTGGGCTTTTTTTTTTTTCAATTATACATTTATTTATTTATTATTTATTTATTTGGCTGCATTGGGTTTTCCTTGCAGCAAGCGGGGGCTACTCTTTGTTGTGGTGCGTGGGCTCTAGGTGCACAAGCTTCAGTAGTTGTGGCGGCTCAGTAGTTGTTGTGGTGCGTGGGCTCTAGGTGCACAAGCTTCAGTAGTTGTGGCACGTGGGCTCAGTAGTTGTGGCTCACGGGCTCTAGAGCACAGGCTCAGTGCTTGTGGCCCACGGGCTTAGTTGCTCCGTGGCATGTGGGATATTCCCGGACCAGGGATTGAACCTGTGTCCCCTGCATTAGCAGGTGGATTCTTAACCACTGCGCCACCAGGGAAATCCACCTGTGGGCTTTTAAACTGACCTTGACGTTACTCTGGGTATTGATTTACCAGGTACAGTGCCTAAAGAAGGGATTGGCTTGGAGACTTCCTAACTTCTGAGTGACGTGCAGTTATTCCAGAATGTCTATTTTCCCTCTTGCTAGTATAACTGGAAACTTGGTCTAACTGGAAACACTGTTCTGATTCTTACTCTATCTTGTTCCAGGTGTAGTGGCTGTGTAGAAAGGCAAAACTTCTGTTCATTGATAAAAAGGTTAAGGGTTAAAAGAATAGACACCTACCAGGAGTTTTATTTTAGGACCAACAGTCTCTGAATCCGCAGTTTCTTCGTCTCCTTTGGTTCCATTACTGTCTTTGACGAATAGGAAGTCATTTATAGGAAATAGGAATGTTAAAGAGAAGGCCTTTCTGATGCTACTTTTCTGTCTGACAGGGCGGACAGTGGCTGTCGATTGGGCTGTGGCAAAGGATAAATATAAAAATACACAGTCTGCCTCTGTCGCAGGTAAGATGCAGTGGTGTTGGGTAGGAAGGGTTTTATGTCCTAACTGTTTGTCAGTCTGTATTGTACCATCTGGTGATCTGGTCCCCAAACAGGATCTTTTGAATATAAGCCCACTCCTTGATGTGGATGTGAAGAGTGGGGCCCAAGTTCATTTTCTCTACTACTTGCTGTACTTTCCCCAAAATAGGGAAACTTAAAACTTGATTTTTATTTAGAAAACAATTGGCTTTTAAGCCACCAGGAGCTCAGAGAACAGAACTCACAGAGATTAAATTTCATGGCTGGGCTCCAGAGCATGCATTGTGCTGGCCATGGTGCACAATGATAGGCTGTTTGCAGAGGCTCAGTTGCTGAGCCAGGTTAACCTTAAGGCTTCTGATGAATGGGACAGCCTCTGAGGGAATCTCAGTGATGAGGGGTTTTTGTTGTTTCTTTTTTTGCTTTTTTTTTCTCCCCATACTTTTTCCTATTATGTACAGTAAGAAAAATATGTGAGCTTCTGTAAAACCAAAGGAACCGGGAACTTGGGGTATTAGTTACTCTTGTTTAAATAACCTTGTTTTGGATACTAAATGAATTCCTAACTTTCTTTACCAACTATGTATGTAGGTGAGAAGAAGAGGCCTGAACCTAAGTGTCAGGAATTAGGTCAAGAGAATGGCAGGGAAGAAGAGGATATGGAGGAGGAGGAGAATGATGGTGGTGATGATGATGAGGAAGAGGAGGAGGACGAGGAGAATAGAGAGTCGAAGCTGACCAAGCCTGTGCAAATTCAGAAGAGGTACGTGGCTCAGTGTGTTCTGAGACAGCACAGGAAGAGTCAGGGTTGTCCCTGAGAGGAAAATGGTATCTTTCCCTGCCCCCGTCATTGCAGAATTGACATGTGTGGTGAAGTTGGAGAGGCAGGCCCCTCTCTCATCCCAGAACCTTAGTTCTGATCTGTGCCATTGCAGAGCAGTCAAGAGGGCAGCACCTGCAGAAAGCAGTGAAGAGGAGCATTCTGATGACAACAGCGACCTGGAGGAAAGAGACGGGATCGATGGTGGAGAGGACCTGGCTCAGAGTGATACCAACACTGAAGAGCAGGAGGAGGAAGGTTCGCCTTACATTTAAAATAAGTCACTGAGAAATGTGCATCAGTTCAGCTCAGTCCTCTTTTTAAATAGGACCCTAAGGTGTCCTGTCAAATTTATGTTTAAATGCTGAAAATGAAACCTTTATATTCCTTTCTTTTTTTAAAAAAAAAAAATTATTTATTTATTTATTTATTTTTGGCTGCGTTGGGTCTTGGTTGCTGCAGGCGGGTTTTCTCTAGTTGCCGTGAGCGGGGGCCACTCTTCGTTGCGGTGCGCAGGCTTCTCATTGCGGTGGCTTCTCTTGTTGTGGAGCACGGGCTCTAGGCGCACAGGCTTCAGTAGTTGTGGCACGTGGGCTCAGGAGTTGTGGCTCGTGGGCTCTAGAGCTCAGGCTCAGTAGTTGTGGCGCACAGGCTTAGTTGCTTTGCGGCAGGTGGGATCTTCCCGGGTCAGGGCTCGAACCCAGGACCCCTGCATTGGCAGGCGAATTCTTAACCACTACTCCACCAGGGAAGCCCCTATATTCCTTTCTTTTAAAGGTTTTTTTTTTTTTTTTTTAATGAGTTTGGAATAGTGTTTGAGGATTAAGATTCTTAGGGAATTTAAAACCTAGCTTAATGCTGAGGCACTGCCTCTGTCTCTCTCAATTACCCAAATTGGATGAATAACTGGATGAACAGGATATTGCATCCTACCACTAAAATGAGTTCTATTTAATTAATTTAATTTATTTACTTCTGTACTAAAATTACATTTTATTAAATGTAACAAACTGAGGAAGGGAAACACTTGTATTTTTCCATCCATGCTGTTGTCTGTAGACAACAGATAATACGGAGTAGATTTGAAAGCCCAAAGATGGTGTCTTTTTCCCCTCATTGATTAGAGGTATTATTTTAAGTGTGTCTGCAGTGTTAGCAAACCCCAGAACATCAGCTTAGTATATTCTACTCAGAATCAGAGGTACTTGAATCACTGGCACCTTCCAGGATGAAGACTGACAACAACAATAAAATAATCCATTATGATAGTAACAAACTACTGAACTCAGAATTTCTTATCTGGAAAAGCTCGGTTCTTTTAAGCAGTCTTTTCTGCCTTTTATCATGGGCTTAGGAGTCAAATCATGTGGATTCAAATCCTGGCTTTTCCATTTCTAATTGTCTGGTTCTGGTCAAGTCCTTGCCTCTAGTTTCCATATTACTTCATCTGTGATTGGATGTTAGAGGTCCCCATCTCCTGACATTGTGGAGAGTACCTTCCCAACAGTATTAGTTGCCTTTGTTGCTACTAATCTTATTTTTATGCACCCCCCTCCCCCCACCCCCACCACCAACAATCTTCTAAAAAATGTGTGAGTCTCATTAAGTTAGATGTAAGATGGCTGCTGATAAAATCTTCTGCCTTTAGTGGTCACTGGAAAGGAGGCGGAGGCAGTCTGAGCATTCCACTACTCCATTCAGTTGAGCAAATCAAGTCTCCTTTCCTCATCATTCGCTTAAAAAGAAACATTTATTGAACACCTACTAATGTTAAACTTTGGGCTGAACAGAAAAAAAAATCCTTGTTCTCTAGGAGCTTTTGATCTGGCTCCACTACTTTCAGTCACAAAGGATTGGCAAGAAAACAAGCAAAGACCAACAAAAACACTTCTGCACTTTCATCAGAGTTTTTTAAAAATGTAGATGAACCAGTTTGGAACTGATGAATGAACGCTTCTGTGCACACCCTCCCCATGTTATATGTAAATGCCCATGTGTTTGCTCTTTGGAAAGGTTGGAATAGATGCTTCATGTGCCAGTGATTTTTATACCTGTCACGAGAGAAAAATGTACCTTTTAAAAAAATTTTTACTATTACTACACCTTTGTTTATTCAGACAACAAATATTCAGAGTGCCTGCAGTGCTAGACACTGGGTGAACAGGAGTTAAAAGAAAATAAAACGCCACATTTCCTAGAGATCACAATAATAGCTTGTTTGGCAGAGGGTTTCAAATCCTGTCAAATCCTGTCTCTGCTCCTTTCTTAAGGTTTGACTTTGGGGCAAGTTACTTAACCTCTTTATAACCTCAGTTTCTTCATCTATAAAATGGAGATAATAACCACATAGGGTTGTTGTAAAGATTAAATTATTTGTGTGACTAATGCCTTGTACTACTAGTATTATCATTGTTACTGTTCTGTGGCAGTGGTGGAGTATAAACAACAATTTTGAATTGAAATGGGGATAAACGACCTCCTGGGGCATTTTGTAAAACTGTAACCAAACCATATTGCCACTTTTATCAAGAATGTTGGGTTTAAACTCAACTAGTTTATTGAGGGAGGCAGGTCATTACAGAATGAGGAGCAGTCAGTAAGTGGTCCTTTAGTTTGTCTGGGTGGAGGTTTTTATTCACTTATCAGGTCTCCCTTCTCCCTTTTCTGTAAGTCTGGCATGTTGATTTGACCATATGAGAAATCTGAGGAAATAAGCTTTTTCTGTGAGGAGAGAATAGTAGACACCTTAGAAGCAAAGAAGCTTTTATTCTGAAGGAACTGAGAGACCTTGCATTCTACAACCAGATTCAGCTGTCTCTTACCATTCTTTCACTTGAAAAAAATTATAAGACTGATGGATAATAATGAGAGAAAATTAATTAAAAATACAGTACAAAAAATATAAATGGTGCAGAAGGGTGTAATATAGAAATTTATGTAAGATCTTAATTTATGTAAGATCTTTAAAAGTTCCTCACCAGTCCTCCCAGTAGTTCCCCAAAGTAATCTGTTATTTCTTTTGTATCCTTCCAGAAACAATTTTCCGTGTACATATAAGCATATGTCTATTCTTTTTTTTTTTTTTTTTTTTTTTTTTTTTTTTT
>NW_006797566.1:130205-135532 GCF_000442215.2 Lipotes vexillifer | reverse complement strand
TTTTTTTTTTTTTTTTTTTTTTTTTTTTTTTTTTTTTTTTTTTTTGCGGTACACGGGCCTCTCGCTGTTGGGGCCTCTCCCGTTGCTCTGGACGCGCAGGCTCAGCGGCCATGGCTCACGGGCCCAGCCGCTCCGCGGCATGTGGGATCTTCCCGGACCGGGGCACGAACCCGTGTCCCCTGCATTGGCAGACGGACTCTCAACCACTGCGCCACCAGGGAAGCCCCTATGTCTATTCTTAAAATCAATGAGTCTCCCTTAAACCCAAATCCGCAGCCACTTAGGACCCCTCCCCAGAGACAACCAGTGTTTCTTGTGTATCTAAGGATAGTTAATGCTTTTATAAGCAAAAACATGAATGTATATGCACTTACGTAGAATATAATGTATATTTGTGTATGCGAATGTAGATATATATTTTTTTCTCCTCAAATGTTTACATTTTGTATTTCCAGAAAGTTTACACTGTCACAACAGTATATGGGAATCTCTCTTTTTCCCCACACCCTTACCACAATGGATTTCATCTGTCTTTTTTGTTGTTTGCCAATCTGTTGGTGATAAATAGTATCTCATTTCTTGTGCTGTGTTTTTCTTTAATTATGAGTGCGTTTGACCATCTTCGTATATTTTAGTTGCATATCCTTTGTTCATTTTTAATTGGAGTTCTTAATTTATGTAAGATCTTTATATATTTAAAAGCCTTTGTTGTAAGGCTTGTACTAGTCTTTTTCAGTCTGTTGTTTTCCTTTTTACTTTGGATATACAAGTCTCGAAAAAGAAGAAGAAGAGGAAATTACCCTCTGATGTGAATGAAGGGAAAACTGTCTTTATCAGGTATGACTTTCTATCTTGAGAACTGCTGTTTGTGTTGCCTTCATAGGTTTCTTTTCTTCCATTCTTCCTCCCTCCCTTCTTTCCTTTCTTCGTCGTCTTCTTTTTGCACTAATTCTGTTAGCTAGGCCAAAAAGTTAGATGCATCGAAGACCATTAGCACATCTGCCTAGGAACATAGCACACAGTGAGAAATGTGTAGGAGAATCAGAACTATACACAGAAGATAAATAGCAGGGGTCTTTATATCTTGTCCTCATTTAGATTTCATTCTTTGTAATTGGGGTGGGATCATTTGGAACAAATCAGTTTTTTGACTATTAGAACCATCTTGCTTCTGGCCTTTGTTTTCGGGTGAGTGCTGGGGAGGGGTGATACCACTTATCCCAAACGAATTCTCTCTTCATGCCTAACTTACCTTCTACAGTCATGTCCAGAGTATAGTGAGGCATCCCGTCTGTTTCCTGGAGAACTGAGGGAGGGAGATAGGTGTTGTATCATGTTGCCATTGCTGTTTTAGTCCTACTGACTGCAGTAGGTTGGTGTTTTCAGGAGGCTGGGATATCTTCGGCATACCTCAAGCATGCCTTCTCATCCTTTCTTAAGTACCATTGTGCTAGGGCCATTTGGGTCTTATTTTAAAGATGTCTATTTTATTCTCTTGTATAGTCTTTTAAGATTGTTTTCATTATACAAGTAATTTAGTTTATTGTGGGAAATATAGGAAATGAATAAGCAAAAAGTTAACCTTAACCACTGCTTGGGGAACACCCACACACATGTTCATAACATCATAAATATTTACAAAGATGATTTTAGCCTATACATGCTGTGCTGTAGCCCATTTTCTTTCTTTCTTTCTTTTTTTTTAATTTTTGAATTTAATTTTTTTATATAGCAGGTTCTTATTAGTTATCCATTTTATACATATTAGTGTATATATGTCCCATTTTCTTTCTTTATAGCATGTCTTTCCATGTTTTTTTTACTGTGTTATTTGTAATTTCCATATAATTTTGTATTTGTAGAGGATCCTGTGTAACAGGAAAGAAGGAACGTCACACTTAGAAGCCTGTGACCTCAGTACCAAGGATACCATTCCTTATACATCTTTTAATTAAAAAAGAACTTAGGAAAGTAAAGGATGGAAGAGAGAAAACTATGTCCACGAGGAGGCAAATTAGAAGAAATAATGTAGCTAGGATATGTCTTATTCCAGAACATCTTTTTTATCTTGGTTATTCCATAAGATAGAGCTGTTTATGGGGTTGTTAACCAGCATAAGAGAAGTAAAATTGTAGATATTTATTTGGGACTGTTTTTCTTACCCCGAAAGGCTGTGCATAGCTGGGAAAAGAGGAATCTTTACACTGTGTTGAAATTTAGTAGAACAAAATCTTCTTCCAACATTTTCTAATCCCATCGAGAGAAATAGTAGTTTTTTTTTTTTTTTTTTTTTTTTGCACTTAGCTAGTAAACTTTACCATGTTTGGTTTTGAGTTATTATTTTGAAGGATTTTCTGACTTCTGTAAAATTTTAACTGAAACCTGGATTTCATAGGAGTACAGAGGAGACATTGAGAGATATTTGACTTTTCATTAGCTGTCTGTGAGTCTTTTGGTTGTAGTAAGGGAAACTAAGTTTGGCCAGTTTAAGTGAAAAGGCTGGTATGTTGGATGAACATTAGGGTGGCTCACGGAATAAAAGTTGTCAAAGAGCAGACCTCAAGAAGGGGATGAAAATCTGGGTGGTTCTGGGACCCTGGCTGCAGAAGGCTATATGGTCTTTTCTCTGAAGACACCCATCCTTTTTTCTATCCCTCGTTAAGGTATAACATGTATTCTGTAAAGTGTGTTTAATGTAAGTGTACAATCAGTGACATTTTTCATGTATATAACCATCTATATATATATATACCTTTATACATGGATATATGTATATCCGTGTAACCATCACTCTGATCAAGATACAGAACATTTTCAGCTCCCCATAAGTTTCCCTCAAGTGGGACACTGCTGTTCTGAAGTGAATCTGTATCTACAACTTCTGGTCTTTGTATATGTCTGTTCAAGTTTTATATTCCTGGGAAGGAGAATTTGATTAACAGGAAGGTCAGTCGGTTACAGCCTATAGGCAGAGTCATACACTGGAGGCCTGGCTAGTGGGAGCCACCCCCTGGTGCTGTCCCTGGGAAGGGTGGTTATGAGCAAGAGAACCACTCCAGCTGATGTCTAACTCACTCACCTTGTACTGGAACGTAGGATCTCACTTTTGTAATTGACCTTTCTTGTGACCTGATTGTCCTCCATAGAAACCTGTCCTTCGACTCAGAGGAAGAAGACCTTGGAGAGCTCCTCCAGCAGTTTGGAGATCTTAAATATGTCCGCATTGTCTTGCATCCAGACACAGAGCATTCTAAAGGTATTTGCTGTCAGCTGGTCAGGCCCAAAAGGGTTGAGACCACTGCCATGGGCACTGACCAGGTTACATGAGAGCACAGTGTGTGCCACCCTGAGGGGTCCACCATTATCCAGCTTTCTGTGATCCATAGAAGCACCAAGGACATTCTGAGGTTGTCTTCCATGTTGTCAAACTCAGCATCTGTAATGGTGCTGCCGGCCATAATTTTGTCTCAGCTTTTTAAGCTCTTGCTTATTTACTTTAGGGTAATGAATTTCATTTGTTGTTCTTTGAATTTCAGATGTGATAGCATCTCATGGGTATTAATCGTTCCACATTGCTTGAAATTGCTGGGATATTTTTCAGTTGCTTTTGTTAGAGATGGAAGCTGACAGAAACTTTGTTGCAGTGGCAACAGTCAGGAGGAAAACTTTGTAGCAGGAGTGCTGCCTTAGTTTCCGCCCCCCCCCCCCCAAAGCTATTTCTTTTGAGCTTAAAGGTTGACCACTCCTTATTCTAATATACTGTTGTTAGGTAAGCACCTTTTCAACCCGTTCATAATCTTTGATTTGATCAACTGCAGTTGTTCTACTGAAGCAGTGAATTCTTAATTCATTCTGGTTCTTGATTCCTTTGAGATCTAGCGAAAACTCTGAACCCTGTCCTCAGAAAAATGCCATTTCTGAGTGTTTTGGGGCTCTCTGGAGCCTATCTATGGATTAATTGCCTCCATTCTGAACCTTCTTATTTTCCAGTTTGATGAAACTTGATCATTTTTGGTTTTTACTCAGCTATGAAAGATGTAAATGAGGTAGAGTATAATGGAAAGAAAACTGAACTGCTTCCTGGGGATTAGGGATCTAATCCCAGCTAAACCATAGACCGGCTGGGTGATTTTGGGCAATCATTTAACCACTGTGGGCTTCAGTTTCTTATCTGTAAAACGAGTGGGTTCAACTAATCACTTAACGTGCGTTCAGCTCTGATATTCAATTATGCTTCTTGGACCTTCTCCATTTCTAGTATATTTTTCTGAAAATGGGCAACTAGGATTGCATAAAATGTCACAAGTACTGTAGGATATTGCTTGACTTTGATGATCTCTTTTGTCTCTTTCTGGGTGCAGTAGTGTATGGGGTTGACATTTTCAGAATGGAGTCTGTAGTTGACTTGCTCAGTCTCTTTCTTGGTCTGTTAATGTTAGCTGAGAGTTAATGGTCTTAATAGGCATAGTTTCCATTATTTTTTTTTCATAATGCATCGTCTTTCCTGAGCTCATATTAAAATTTTCTGGCACTTTTTCTGCCTCCTCACACAACCTCCTCCTATACCTCATCCCTGTCAGCATGCTATTTCACTGCCTGGAAGGGCTAAGTATTGTCTGAAGACTTTTAGGAAGGTGGTAGGATTTAACCCAGTAGTTACCCTGGAAATTCCAATGGTAAAATTCTTACCCATTCAGAGAGAAGAACTCATCCTATTTTCTTCATATTGGACAAACAGGCTAATCTGCCTGTTAGAAGCATTCCCCCCCCCCCCATATTTCTTTCTATATTACTTGTTTCTTCCTATTGAGTATCTACTAATGCTGAACGTTATGGTAGGTGCTACAAATGTAGAAATAGCCAAGAAACATGGCCCCTCTTCCAGAGACATTCAGGTCTTTTGGGGAAGATGCCACCTGACCAGTGCTGTAATAGAGATGAGAGTGGAGGACCGGCAGGGGTTGGTGGGGGGCAATTGGCTCTGCCTGGAGGAAGCAGGGAAGACCTCACTAGATGGCGACCCTTGGGTTGGCCTGCCACAGGTGTCCTTTCAGTTAGTCTGCTGCCATTCATTCTTAGAGGGGCAAAAGATCAGTGCTCCAGTAGCTCCAGGAAATATGGCATTATTTTCATATATGAGGGAATAATTAAAGTTTAAAGGAATACTAACAAAATATTATGGAACTTAATTTTTTTTTTTTTTTTTTTTTTGCGTTATGCGGGCCTCTCACTGTTGTGGCCTCTCCCATTTGTGGAGCACAGGCTCCGGACGCGCAGGCTCAGTGGCCATGGCTCACGGGCCCAGCCGCTCCGCGGCATGTGGGATC
>NW_006797566.1:126080-130047 GCF_000442215.2 Lipotes vexillifer | reverse complement strand
TTTTTTTCTTGCGTTATGCGGGCCTCTCACTGTTGTGGCCTCTCCCATTTGTGGAGCACAGGCTCCGGACGCGCAGGCTCAGTGGCCATGGCTCACGGGCCCAGCCGCTCCGCGGGATGTGGGATCTTCCCGAAACGGGGCACGAACCCGCGTCTCCTGCATCGGCAGGCGGACTCTCAAGCACTGCGCCACCAGGGAAGCCCAATTTTTTTTTTTTTTTGAGTTTACTGTAAGGTGAACTTTTTTTTCTTACATAAGCTGCCTTTTATCAAGAGCAGAAAATTAGGATGGGTTGATTGGCCCTCTAACCAGTGAAAGGTGTGGAAATTCTACAGCATGAGTCGAGCTGAATTCATGAAAACAAAACAAAACAAAAAAGAGTTGAGCTCACGGCTTTCTGGTTCACCACTATATTCATGGGATAGAGGCCAGGGACTTTTACTCCAAGAGCTAGATCTGTCTTTATATAATGCCTCCCAGTGACTGTGATGACAGTGAGATCTGTAATTTAATTTCAGGCTTAAGTGGTTGCTGCCTCATTTTTTTAGTCCTCTGATAGGCACACAGAGAGTGATACTGAATTAAATGTTAGGCTGGAATTTCTCTAGATTTCTTGTGGATATTTCTTATTGAGGAGTGGAATGGTGAGACTAAAGTTTCTAAGAAGGCTTAGAAAAGATGAAGGAAGTAATAATAAAAGTTCATTGTGAGCAAGTGTGCTATCTTACCTGTCTTTGAACCTCCAGTGCCTGACACAGTGCTTCTTAGTTAAGTCTCATAGTACTAAACAAAAGGATGCTACTACCCCTCCACTTTGTGTCAGGCTGCCACCATTTGTAGTGTTGTCTTTGGATTCCTGGTGGGCCATGGGTGTTTGGGATCTGCTGAGTTTTTTCTCTCTGTGCAGGTTGTGCATTTGCCCAGTTCATGACTCAAGAAGCGGCTCAGAAATGCCTTGAAGCTGCTTCTCCAGAGACCGAGGTAAGGAAGACATTTCCTTTACTCTGTAACTTAGGCTGTAGTGGCTCCCAGGGGCAACATCTGATGTTTACACAAAGCCTTATTATTATTATTGTCAATGATATAATAATAATAAAGCTAACACTTGTTGAGGCACTGAGTTTTACATGCATTACTTTACTTAATCCTCACATCAGCGCTGTAGGTGTATATAAGGTAAGTACAATCATTATTCTTACTTTACAGGTGAGGAAACAGGTATAATAATCTATTTACGGTTCACTCTCTGTATGTCAGTCTCTATCCTAGGCTGATGACATGAAACACTGGGACAAGAAGGGATTAAGGCCATCTGTGAAGTGGAGTAAATGTTTGAGAGAGAAAGTGTGGGTGATTGAGAATTTTTCTGTGATTTCTATAACCAAGTATAAATTGTTTTGAGATAAATTACTCTGTATTGCCATTGCCTCTTAAATTCTCCTGAGTAGAGTTAATACTGCCATTTCATTAGCTTTCTTTAGAATACTAAAAATTTGCCAGCTTACAGATCATTTTCCTCAATTTGGGCCTACTTTGGGAGTAATCAGCTCCCTTAAAACAAATGAACATGTGGCCTTTGCACAGCTGTGCTAAATACTGTTAGGCTCAGTGATCTACTTGCAACCAGCTGGGCTAAAACATCCTGGGGGTTGGGTTCCACAGTATAATTGGGGTTTGCTGTTTTCCCTTTCCTTGGTGTTCCTTGTCAGGTGCTTAGTTTCTACTCATCATGAATTTTAAGAGAGGTTGCAATCTGTTACAGAGTGGTGGGCTTAAACTGGATGGCCGGCAGCTTAAGGTTGACTTGGCAGTGACCCGTGATGAGGCTGCAAAGCTCCGGACAAAGAAGGTGAAGAAGCCGACTGGGACCCGGAACCTCTATCTGGCCCGAGAAGGCTGTGAGTGGTGGCAGGGAGATGGGAACCAGGCTTCTGAGTAGCTGGCCCCTTGCTGTGACAGTGACCTGGCAATAGTATGTTTGGGGCATGTTTCAAATTAAAAACCCTATGTCCTCTTTAACAGTGATATATTGTTAATCCACTTCAGTAGATGTGGCTTTCTGTTAGGAAGGCTTCACCCAGTTCATGGATTAACGAGTCCCGTTCTCCTTTCTGCCTGCTTGCCTTTAGACCTTTTCGTCGAGGATTAGCCGGGCAAAGAGGGAGGAAAAACTCGAAT
Source organism: Lipotes vexillifer (assembly GCF_000442215.2). NCBI lineage: Eukaryota > Metazoa > Chordata > Mammalia > Artiodactyla > Lipotidae > Lipotes > Lipotes vexillifer. The sequence continues at coordinate 127,869 of NW_006797566.1, read as the reverse complement.
TACCTTTGCCTTTTGTCATCTTTCCTGATAGGTTTTCTGAAGAAGTTGAAAATTATGACGAAAATTACTCTCTTGGATTACTCATGGATTTTAAATATGCACTGAGTACCTTTCCCTTAATGTGAGAAAGATAATCAGGAATTAGCTTTAATTAAGACAAAAGAGAATCCTTTCCTCTAGGTCACACAATATTGCCACCTGCTGCACAGCTGCACAGCCTGGACTAGCAAATGGGAGACCATTAGCCTTTGAGACTAGGCCCTGTGTTACGATGTAGCTGTTTTCTAGGTTGGCTTATCTCACTGCTTAGTAATGGCTCCCAAATACATGCGCATTGAAATTCCAAGGACAGGTTATAGGTAGAGCATTTTTGCATTCTAGACGCCTAAAATGTACTTATTTCCAGAATTTCCTCTAGGCCTTTCCACCTGACTTTGGGCATGTACATGAAACTCTTTGAGGGAAAGGAAGGAGAGGAACAAAATCACAAAATGTTCAGAGTTTTAGTCCTTGAGAGCAGCTCATAGACAATAACTTAGCCCTGTAGCCTATTTCTGGACCTACCCAGATGCCACTATGTCCTGGCCAGCATAGTCCTCTGGGCCCTGTACAGAGAGCTTGCGTCATTCAAATCACATTCCTCTTATTGCTCAGTGAAAATTCCCTTGCTGATGTCTTGGCCTTTTTCCCTCTTTCTGCAGTGATTCGTGCTGGGACGAAGGCTGCAGAGGGTGTGAGTGCTGCTGATATGGCCAAAAGAGAACGAGTGAGTAGATTAGGCACCAGTCTTCATGTTCTGCATGACTTAATAACATCCATAAATAATAATAATTGAATGCTAGAGATGCTCATCAAAGAGCCAAGCAAGTATCGGTCACAGGTGCTGCTTACACGGTTGTTAGAAAACAAGCACACAGGTGAAACAGCAACTAACCCAGCATTATACATAATATCATGTCAGCATTATATGCCATTATTAAGAACTGGGTCTTATTCTTTATTTTCCTAATGCTCAGCAGTAAGCATTTGCCACATAGTATGCTTCTGGATCATGGAGTAGATCCCTAGAGGCTTGGGCTGTATATAATTAGGTGTCAGTATAAATGCAGAATAACATAAGAAAGGAAGGTCAGGGTGGCTAGAGTTAGTAGGGAAGGAGGTATAGATGTGGGTCTTGGAAGGGAGAGTTAAGATTCTGTTTTGACGGGGGGAGGGTGGTGTCTCCAGTAGGAAAACTCTATGTTATGGGATTTCCACTGATAGCTGATGCTATTGAGTTCCTTTGCTGCTCGGCAATATTTGTTCCGGTAATTTTTACTTTTGCCCATATAGCTTACTTTCAAAAAGCTAAGCCAGCCTAGAATGGTAAAGATGCACGATCATTAACAGAATTAACTATGGAACCTGAAAGTGCAGAAGATGACGGACAGAGATGAGAATATAGTGACAGCAAGAGGCAGCATGTCTTTTCTCTGTACAGTTTCTAGACTAGTGTTCTCAACTTTTTTGGTAGTGAACATCTGGAAATCATGGTTATTTGGGGGGCATTGTATGCCCTTTTCTGATCACAATGTGATAGTGACACATTTAATTCTCCCTTAGAGTGAATTTTTCTAGCAAAAAGCTCACTAGATTATACACATTGTAATTCACAGCAGGCACAGTTTTTCCTAGGAGAAAAATTAGACTGTTCAATTTAAGCATGATAACCTCTTCAAATAGCCCTTTTAATATTCATTTCCAGGGTATTTGTTTATTTTGTGATTTGTTAGTACCTTTACCAAACAAG
>NW_006797566.1:123789-126070 GCF_000442215.2 Lipotes vexillifer | reverse complement strand
GGAATGAGACTTGATAAAAGAAAAAATTTAATTTCAAACTTTTTTCTACTGAGCTAATTTTAACAAACAGATCAGGAGAAGAATGTCATCCTTTCCCTTTAGAGACAGGTTGCCCTGGGACCAGTGCTTTGTGTAGCATAGTTGAGGCTCTAGACGCAGTTTGTTTCTATGGCCATTGACGTTTCTTTGCCTCAAGGTGGCAGAGTTGAGACGTTTCTTTGCCTCAAGGTGGCAGAGTTGAGACGTTTCTTTGCCTCAAGGTGGCAGAGTTGAGACGAGACAATATTCTATCAAGAATTCTTAAATAAATTCCATTTCCTTTTGGAAGGACTAAGTAATTAGTTTGAGTTGATGGGTAGATAAGGGCTTGGCATAGATGTTAACTACAGTATTATTTATTTGCTCTGGGCTGGGTTTGAGCTTGGGATTTTATGTGTATTACCTCCTTGCAGCCTCACATCAGTACTGAAAGATTGGTCTTATATTTTGATCTACAGTTCTACTCTGTAGGTGAAATTATTGAGGCTTAAACAATTTTATGTAGCTTCTCCAGTTAGAGATGGATTTCTAATTCAGTCTGACTCCAGAGCCCATGATCTTATCACCCCTCCACCATCATCTTGCTTCCTTGACCCTTTCTTTCCCTGTGCTGAGTATCATAAGGCTGCAGGGTGGGTGGTTTCCCTCCTTTTTTCTAGATGTGTGGTTATTGGATAGGCATCATGATTCTTTCCTGTTGGAGAATTATGAGCCTGTATTTTTAAAGGGTGGGTTGTATTGTTAACAATTTATTGTTCTTTCAGTTTGAGCTGCTGAAGCATCAGAAACTCAAGGACCAGAATATCTTTGTCTCCCGGACCAGGCTGTGCCTGCACAATCTCCCAAAGGCTGTGGATGACAAACGGCTCAGAAAGCTGCTGCTGAATGCCACTAGAGGGGAGAAGGGGGTGCGCATCAAGGAGGTGAGAGTTGGCCCTCCCCACTCAGAACTTAGGTGCTCATCCTGGGTCAGATCGAGTATTTCGTTCAGGCTGTGGTGCTGGCAGATTGACAGATTTTCTTTTGGACACAGTCAGCAGACAAGGCTGAGTGTGATGATTTTTGTGGTTTTATGGGGTTGAAAATTTTTTTTTTTACCTCTTCTAAGAAATACCTTTCACATCTGACCAAATTGCAGCAGAATGTGAGGAAGTCTCTGCCCCCGTGAATTAATTTAGCAAGCATTTATTGAATACCTGTTGTGTTCTCAGCATTATACCAGGTGCTGTAAGGTTAATTTTCTTGCTGAGAAAATAATCTGTGTGCTTTGCTCTTTAGAAGGGCATTTCATTACCATTTAGGCTCTTACCCTGTAGTAAGAGTCCTCAGTGCCCTGTGGTGAGCATAGAGAGCCACCCGGGTCTTCAGCAGTTGTGTTAGACAGACTCTGGATTCACACCAAGTCTTGGTTAGGCTCTGTGTGCATACAGAGACCTCTCCTCTGCTCCCACAACACCCCTGTGTACCTCTGTCGTAGTACTGACTACTACATGTCCTGTGATGGTCTGCCAGTCATTCGTCCCCACCAGGCTGAGCTCTTAGAGAGCAGGCGTTATCTCATTGTTCCCAGTTCTTGGCCTAATACCTGGCACGTAGTCATCTCTTGATTAGTGTTTATTGAATAAGTAACCTAGCCAATATTATGAATCTGCTTTGCTCTGATTCATCACCGTAAACTATTTTCCTACTCCTGGAAATCCTCTTCAAAATGTAAGGTATCGGTATTCAGGGAATTCCAGGAGAGAATATGAACATGTCACCACGTAGCCGACACCACTCTTGGTAAAACTTGGTAACTGTTCAACTGTTACTGGCATAAGGGTGAGTTGTGTAATTTCTCATTGACATCCACAATGCTTAGTAAGAGTCTGCACATTTAACACCTGCCATCATTTAGAGAAATGCGTGTGTGTTTTACAATATTTGCATTATATTGAATTTTTAATTCTTTCATATGTGTAAATATCGTGTCTCAGTAAGATAGTAAGCCTCTTGAGGACAGGAGCCTCATTTTATGCTTTTCTTGATTATCCTACAGTACATGACACAGTTCTAGGCACAGAGTAGATGCCGGACACACACCAAATGCAGCATCCATGTGTACCCAATGCCTAGACTTCTCTGTTACATGATAACTACAGCTTCCAGCAGTAAAAGCATGTAAACTATCAGTTTTCCCAAAATATCCTCCTGTTCCTCGGTGCCCCAGGATGCCTATTACAGCTTAAGGATTTAGGGAAAG
>NW_006797566.1:100657-123779 GCF_000442215.2 Lipotes vexillifer | reverse complement strand
AGCTTAAGGATTTAGGGAAAGATCATGCCAGAGAGGATCTGAGCTCTGAGCAAAGACAGCTGAAGCTCCTTCCTGTATTTCTGAGCCTATATATTGGGCAGGATCTTCCCCATACCTGAATTGTCTTTCTTATCTAAAGCTATCAGGCCCTTATCCTTCCCTTCTTCATTAATTTCCTTTCTGAGTGATTTCTTCAGTGAGGAGATCCACAGATGGCTTTTTAGCCTCAGTGCTAACTTACACAACCTCAAGTACCACGTACCTCTCAGCTTATGTGTATTGTCGTGTCAACAGTTAGCTATTATAATTTTTCCTTGGGAAGTTTATTTTATTTACATGCTTATTTGTAGGTCTGTGTTGATGTCTGTAAGCTCTTAGCAAGCAAGAAAATATCTGTTTAACTCGTTTTGTGCTCTCCGTAGGTGTATTCTAGTAAAACAGACATTCGTAAGTGCTATTCCAGTAAAACTCTTGTGATGGTGATATATATGAAAACTGTTCCAATAACCTGATTTCTTGTTGAAGCTGTTAAGGATCTTTATCCTCTAATTACTGATTCTTTTTCTTGTTTTACTCGTAGTGTCGGGTAATGCGAGGCCTTAAAGGAGCTCATGGGAAAATTAACGGTCAGTCCTTGGGCTATGCCTTTGCAGAGTTCCAGGAGCACGAGCATGCCCTGGCAGCCCTACGCCACATCAACAACAATCCAGAAATCTTTGGGCCTCAGAAGGTGAGCCTCATCCTGTGCGGGGGAACATGTTCCTCTGAGGGCCATTTGCGGAAAACCCTCTGACGTTTGTATGGTGGGTAAGAGTGGCAAGGCGTTGGAGGAGTGATTGGTGATTCAGGTGATAAGATGATTAGAAGGAACACTAAACTGAATAGACTGCTTGCAGAACTGGCCCCTTGCATTTAAGTAGAGTGAAGTGAGTAGCATCATCTGACTTGCAAGAAAGAGGGTAGTGGTGGGACGATATCTCAGCTCATTGCACACAGAGATTAAGAAATCTAATGAATGACTTTCTGTCCCCTTCTGCCACAGAGACCAATAGTGGAGTTCTCTTTGGAAGATCGAAGGAAACTTAAAATAAAGGAACTGAGGATCCAGCGCAGCCTGGTACAGAACTGAAATGTTTTTTCTGTCTTTGTCTTTTTTGTTTGTTTGTTTGTTTTTAATTTTTATTTATTTATTTTTGGCTGTGTTGGGTCTTTGTTTCTGTGCTAGGGCTTTCTCTAGTTGCGGCGAGTGGGGGCCACTCTTCATCGCAGTGCGCGGGCCTCTCACTGTCGCGGCCTCTCTTGTTGCGGAGCACAGGCTCCAGACGTGCAGGCTCAGTAGTTGTGGCTCACAGGCCTAGTTGCTGCACGGCATGTGGGATCTTCCCAGACCAGGGCTCGAACCCGTGTCCCCTTCATTGGCAGGCAGATTCTCAACCACTGCGCCACCAGGGAAGCCCCTGTCTTTGTTTTTTAAATTGTAGTAGTATACACATAAACTTTACTATTTTTAAGTATACAGTTCAGTTAAAACAAAATTTTCTGGGGGGCCATATTTAAACTCCTGTTTTGTGCAGTTTGTGGTTCTGCTCCCTTAAAGTAGGTCTCTTCCTCATTAGGTTCTTTGTTACCCTTTACTCTTAGTTTCCTAGAACTCTGCAGGCCATCTCTCCTCTGCTGGCCTGGCTTGTGATAGCTCCACAGAACGGGGAGGAAGGAGAGAGGAGAATCAAACTGATGTTATTACCAATCAGCAGTGCTTGTACTGCAGTGTTTGGTGATGGTACGTGTCAAAATTAATAGCCAGGGTTAAGTTTTACATTACCTGTAGATTTCAGCTCTCTCTTCCATAATTCTGTTTTCTTCTTAGATGGCTCCAGAAGTGTGGTGCCTGATAGTTTTAGTACTGTTTTTAATCTAATGTAGTATAGAGGAAAGAACAGGGACTTTGGGAACAAGAATATTCATGTTCAAACTCAGGCTCTGCCCCTTTCTGAGTTCCTTGGCAAGTTATTACCTCTCTCAGCTTCAGTTTCTAGTTTGTAAAAATAGAATTAACATCATCTGTGTTACATGGTTGATGAGGATTAAATGAAGTAACGCATGTAAGTTGTCTCGCATACTACACAGTCATTACTCACTCTCACCCATCTTGCCGCAGGACATAGAAGGCCAGCTTGACACCATAACTCGTACAGATCTCATTGATATTATACCTTAACTTGCGTATATACCAAACATTTGCAGTGCTTTGGTGTCTTTATGTTGTATATCATGAGCATGACTTTTATTTATTTATTTATTTTTGCTGCATTGGGTCTTTGTTGCTGCACACAGGCTTTCTCTAGTTGCGCCAAGCAGGGGCTACTCTTTGTTGCAGTGTGTGGGCTTCTCATTGCGGTGGCTTCTTATGTTGCGGAGCACAGGCTCTAGGTGCGCGGGCTTCAGTAGTTGTGGCACGTGGTCTCAGTGGTTGTGGCTCGCGGGCTCTAGAGTGCAGGCTCAGTAATTGTGGCGCACGGACTTAGTTCATCCGCGGCATGTGGGATCTTCCCAGACCAGGGCTTGAACCCGTGTCCCCTGCATGGGCAGGTGGATTCTTAACCACTGCTCTGCCAGGGAAGCCCTGAGCGTGACTTTTAGAGGAGCAGTATCAGTGGTTAATACAATGGCCCTGGGTTGGAAAAACCTGAGTTCTGGTTATTATTCAAGGCAGCTTTATTACTGTAGTTATAGAATTATTTACTGCCTAAGTCAGAGGTGATTCTGTAGCTACTGGCTTAAAAAAAAAATTCAGGTGGCCTTATTTGTTGCCTGCACTTAATGTACATACTGATCTCTCTGTGTAAAAGTATTCCTCTCCCCTGACTCAAGGATACTCTACTCAGTTTCCATACTCATATTCCACAAGTAGCGTCTCCCCACCTCTCTCAAAAGAGATAAGACTTTATTACTTGTACTTCATGAAGTTCCGTAAACTTCTTTTTAGTTTTTTACTTTGTGAATGTCTCTTTTCTCCACTGGGCTGTGAGTGCTAAAAGGTAGACACTTCATTCTGTCCATCTGTACCCTTACCACTTAGAGACTGGCACATAGAGGCATATAATAGATCTTTGTTGTGTCAGTGTGCCTATCTAGATTTCTGAGGTGAAAAGGAAAAAATAACATTATTATTACTACATTAATTTCACATGAATCTTCTTTTTCTTCCCCCACTTCAGTGCAAAATAAATCTGTAACATACTTTGTCTTCCTTCTCATGTCATATTTTCCTTATCTTCATTTCAGTTATCTTTTCTCTAATGTTTTTCCTTTCTCTATATGGATTCGAGTTTCTGACGTGTCATTTCTTCTCCCTTAATACATTCATTTAGTATTTCTTGCAAGGCATGTCTACCAGTGATAAATTTCTTTAAAGTTTTCTTTTTTTTGGCCTCACTGTGCATATTGTGGGATCCTAGTTCCCCAATGAGGGCTCGAACCCGGGCCCCCGGCAGTGAGAGCACTGAGTCCTAACCGTGGACTGCCAGGGAATTCCCAGATTTCTTTAATTTTTGTTTGTCTGAGAAAGTTTTTGTTTTTCCTTCACTTTTGAAGGATGATTACACGGGTAAAGCATTCTAAGTTGGTGATTTTTTTCCCCCAAACTTTAAATATTTCCTTCTATTCTCTTCTTGCTTATATGGTTTCTGAAGGGAAATCCAATGTAATCTTTTTTTTTTTTTTAATCCAATGTAATCTTAACTTTGTTCCTCTGTAGGTAATGTATTTTCCCTACCTCTGGCTTCTTTCAAGGTTTTCTCTTTGATTTTCTGCTGTTTGATATGATATGCCTAGGTGTACTTTTTTCTTTTTCTTTTTTTTTTAATATCCTGTTTGGTTTTTGGCCTGGATCTGGTTTAGTGTCTGTCCTTAAGTTTGGAAATCCTTAGCTCTTATTACTTCAAATATTTCTCTTCTTTCTTCTCATTCCCATTATACATTTGTTACACCTTTGGTAATTGTCCCATGCTACTGGCCTATTTTCTACTGGCTTTTGCGTTTTGGACATACCTGTGCTTTTCCCCTATTTCTGCATGTGGAAAGGGAAATGGTTGTTTTGTGTCCCCCACCCAGTAACCATCTGTTACTATTTCAGGGCCTGTGAACTACTTGCATTCACTTTCCTATAGTCTAACTATTTGGGGGAAGAATTCTCCTTCTCTCACCAGCTCATTCCTCTTCTGAATATTTCCAGCAAATAAACCTCACCCAGTAACTAAATGACATTCTCTTGTCTTATACAGCAAAAAGTGAAATCCATGTCGGCAACTGGTGAGCAGCCCCAGCAAGAACAACCAGAGCTTGGAAAAAAACAGCAACAGAAAACAGCTCAGAACCACATGCATCAACAAAGCAAGGCACCCATGGAGCAGAAGGAGAAGGCAGGATCTGTCTCGTGGACAGGGTTCCAGACCAAGGCCGAAGTGGAGCACGTGGAGCTGTCTGATGGGAAGAAGCGAAGAAAGGTCCTGGTGCTCCCCTCACACCGAGGCCCCAAAATTAGGTGAGATGCAGGATGGCGGCTCAGAGGGTTTGTTTTGCTTCTTTTTCCTCTTTGTTTGGATGAAAGGGATGCTTGGTGTGCTCCAGTCCCGCATGAAGTATCTCTACACCAGCAGAGCCACTCCTGGACCAAATGGAGGCCGGAATAGGACTGGCGGAGGCGGCCTCGGAGGAGCCTTCCAGTGCGGGCTTTCATGCGATTTTTCTCTTCTGAAGAGCTTCCTCCTGTCCTGATGGCCGTCTCTGTCAGCTGAGGCCCATCTACTTGAGGTTTCTGTTTGGGACAACGGATTAGTGCTGTCAACAGAAGTCGATCTTGACAAAATTTTTGTTAAGTATATGAAGGTTTTTGAGATTTCCTTGAGGTTTTAAGCTAAAACAAAAAGAGAAGTATACAGATGTTGAGCCATAGGACATTCTGTTGCAGTATCCCTTTTTAGCATGATTTCTCATGGGCTTAGAAAGAGCCAGCGTAAGAAAAGGCATTTTATCTTTTGGGCTGAGAAAAATCTCAGAGGTCCCAATTAGAGGAGGAACTCAGGGTGACACTTGACCATATTGTTTCAGGTTACGGGACAAAGGCAAAATGAAGCCTCTCCCTCCCAAGAAGCCAAACCCCCAGATAAACCACTGGAAGCAAGAGAAGCAGAAATTATCTTCCAAGCAGGTAAGTTCTGTAGGCCATGAGGCTTTGGCATGGCACAGCTCTGCTGGGGTTGGCAGCCGCTTGTGCCATGATTAGTCGTGCAAAGGGAAAGGGCTTTGGGGCTTCCCTGGTGGCGCAGTGGTTGAGAGTCCGCTTGCCGATGCAGGGGACACGGGTTCGTGCCCCGCTCCGGGAAGATCCCACATGCCGTGGAGTGGCTGGGCCCATGAGCCATGGCCGCTGAGCCTACGTGTCTGGAGCCTGTGCTCCGCAACGGGAGAGGCCACAACAGTGAGAGGCCTGCGGACCGCCCAAAAAAAAAAAAAAAAAAAAAAAAGGAAAGGGCTTCTAGATTGCACTTATGTACAGGATTGCAGCTTTTTAGAGGATGTGGAGGTACACGGTCCTAAAAGTGGGGAGAATAATAAAACGAACCCCATGTATTGGTTACTCTGCTTCAACAATTATCTTGTTTTGCCTACCCCCCACCCCACCCTACCCTGTGAATATATTAAAGTGAATTCTTCTTCACTTGTAAATGTGCCTCATGTGGAAATGAGGCACATTGCTCAGAAAACTATCTCAGAATTCATCTCGAGCTGATCAGCCCTTAAACACACATATACCCAAACACATCTTATGCCATCATCACATCTAATGATATTAATAAGAAGCTCTTAATAGCTAATATGTAATCCATATTAAAACGTTCCCAGTTGCCTCAAAAATACATTTTTTAAGTTGGTTAGGATGAATCAGGTTCCAAACAAAGTCCACATGTTATACTCGGAATTTTATTTTGGCCATGCCCTGCAGCTTGTGGGATCTTAGTTCCCCGACCAGGTACTGAACCTGGGCCACGGCAGTGAAAGCACAGAGTCCTAACCACTGGACCGCCAGGGAATTCCTTATACTTCATTTTTAAATCTCTTAAATCTTTTTTTTCCCCCTATAATATCCAGTCTTCCTTACATCCACCCCCGCTTTTTTCCATGCAGTTAACTTGTTGGATAAGCCAGGTCCTTAGCTTTAGAATGTATTACATTTTGAATTTAGTTGCTTTCTTCCTTGTGCTGTCATTTAACTTGTTCCTCTAACACCCCATGTTGCCTACAAACTGGTTGTTAGATCTAGAGGCTAGATTAGATTCAAGATCAGTTTTCTTGGCGAGAGTATTTCATAGGTGGTGCTGTGTGCTTTCTGTTGCATTGCACCATAAGGTGCATAGTGTCTGGTTGCCCCATTTTTAGTGATGCTGTGATTCATCAGTAAGTTTAGGAATTGTCTACCTTATCCCTCCATTTGTAAAGTCCCCCATCAGCCTCCCACCTAAGGGTCTTAGCACCCACTGATGATTGCTATCTAGATCCGTATTTCAATACGAGTTGCAGAATGCTAGTTTTCTAATTTTATCAATGCTTTTGTGTTTTTTAAGAAGAATTGTAGAAAAAAAGAATCTTCCCTCGTCAACTGTTTGGTTCCCATGAAATATCATTTGTGTGGGAAAGGCAGGGTAGATGCTTGATTTTGTTCTTTTCCTTTTATCAGATTCCAGAGTAATGAGTTGTTGCCCTACCAACCTCCTCAGATGACCAGTACGATTTTTTTTAGTATTGTGAACTCCTGAGTTTTTATGTACTTGATGTGTTTCAGTCAGATGCAGTCATTATTCCTGTCCCATCTGAGGCCAGCAGAAGCCCCTTCAGGTTGACTCCTGCCTGAGTCCTTCTGACATGATCCTGTCTTTGATAGTGTCCTTACTTCCTAGTACAACTGGATGTCCCAACTTATCTATTTTTTCGTCAACCCTGGCATTAGCTTCCAAGGAGCCGTAGTTCTTTTTTTTTTTTTTTTTTTGGCGCTACGCGGGCCTCTCACTGTTGTGGCCTCTCCCGCTGCGGAGCACAGGCTCCTCCAGATGCGCAGGCTCAGTGGCCGTGGCTCACGGGCCCAGCCGCTCCGCGGCATGTGGGATCCTCCCGGACCGGGGCATGAACCCGTGTTCCCTGCATCAGCAGGCGGATTCCCAACCACTGCGCCACCAGGGAAGCCCGGAGCCCTAGTTCTTAATAGAAAGTGGTGGTCCTGCATTCTTGATCATTTGAAGTCAAATTTTCTTTTTTTCCTTGCCTAGTTCCTTTCTTTAAAGTGTACAAGAGCATTAGCTTCTCATCCTACTCAAGAAATCTGTGTCTCTGGGAAGCCTCTGACCCATCAGACTATCTTACAGAGCTCTCTTTGAAACCCTGTAATTCTTGGTGAGGGAAAGGGCAACAAGCAAGACCATCCAGACTTGGGGCTGTGACTCATCTTGGAGGAGATTCGTGTGAACATTTGGGAATTGAAGGGGGAGAGGCCTTTGAAACACGGTACTTTAGTGGGGCCCTTCTCTTAGGCACTCCTGGTCTGATTTCTTACCAGTGGATGATTCTTGCGGGGTCACTGTCTGGAAGTCCCTCTTGTGGCGGACAAGATCTCTGAACCTACTTTCTCCCTTGGCTGGCCTAAGGGTAAGATAATACTTAATGCTTGAAACCGATTATCTTATGTTTCCTTACCTTTCATTTGTAGGTACCTAGGAAGAAAGCTAAGGGAAATAAGACAGAAATTCGCTTCAACCAGCTGGTCGAACAATATAAGCAGAAGTTATTGGGACCTTCTAAAGGAGCTCCTCTTGCAAAGAGGAGCAAATGGTTTGACAGTTGATGATGGTAGCAGACTGGGTAAGAAGCTGGATTGTGTGCTTCTTGGTAAAGCCTCCCCGCCTCCCCCATGTCATTTACTGAGGGAAGGAAACTCCTTGAGTGCACTGCCACTTTGGGGCACTGCGACTGGGGCACATCTGAACTTTGGTCCCTCCCTCGTGTGTGGTTAGGTAACCACAAAGAGGAATCTCAGAAAAACATGGTGATGCTTCTTGCATATTTTGTTTGAAGCTATGTTTATAATTCTTATCCATTTTAATTCTCTGTTGCTCAAATGGAAACAATTATAAAAAGCATTCTTGACTGCTGAATTTTTAAGATGTATATTTTGTTAAGTGTCTTCTCTAAATGAGATATTTTGTGGCTTTTTGAATAACAGACTCTCGTTTCTAATATATGGGAATCCTTTATTATTTGTAAATGTTTTTGATATTCCTAACTCTAATTCAGGTATGTAGTCCTACATACTGCAGGAATCGATTAAGAAAGAGCAGAGAAACATGATTTCCAACCTAGTCTTTGAGGGTGAGAGAAACTTGGAAAGTAATTGAGGGCGTGGGGCCTGGCCAGGAGCAACACCTGAAAATTGCTTGCCAAATGAGTGGGTAATTGTTGGTAGTTAACTAGAAATCAGTTGGCAGTGGCCCACAGACACTAGCCTGGGTGGTGCTAACCTGCATTTCCTCTCTTCCAGCACCTCCTCCTGAGGACTCAAGAGAGGTGGTCGGTGGTGGAGAGAGCAGTGAGCATGGCCAGAGAAAGAGTTGGAAATACAGCACAAAGCTCTTAATTCCCCAGTCCAGTCTGGTGCCATAATAAGTGATGCTTTCTTCAGAACCATTGCTGACCTAGGGATATGGCTATTTCATTGCAGTATCTTGGGAAACCAATGAATGCTCAGAAATGCCCTTAATTGGTTTAAAGATGGGTAAAAGAGAGACCATGAAAATACTGAAACCTTTTGTAGAGAACTAAAGGACAGAGGCTGTATCTCCAGAGTTACCTTGAGACAGTGCGACTTGGGGAGTTCGAAATGTTGTGGCAGCAGCTTGGCAACCCATCAACCCTAGGATGGCCTGTACTCTGTGAGGGAGTCAGACACTTTATTAAAGGTGTAAATAGAAGATCCACAGCCTGCCTGGCCTCTGATCTGTTTTCCCTTGGCCAGCTGTCTGCTCACCAGACACTTTTTCCCGTAGTGTACAAATATCTATAAATTAACATTTAAAAATAATCTGAACATTTAGGATAGATAAAAATTGGGTTCATTTCAGATAGCTTTGCCAGATTTTCTTAGATCCAGATTTTTCTTCTGACAGGTATAGCAGCCCAGTATGTTTAAAACATCATTCAGCTGCTCGAAAAGTTACTGCACAGTTCTTTTCTTTTTTTTTGCCTTTATTTTATTTTATTAAATGATGTTTGAATCACTAAATTAAAAAATATATATTGCTGAACATTTACAATGACAATTTTGCATTTCTCCATATACTTTATCATATAATGATGTCATATGTTTTCTAAATTTCTTAAATCTATATTTAAGATACAACTATATAATAAAAATCCCAAGGAAAACAAAACTTAAACCTCAAAATTATTGTTCATCCCATTACTATTTAAGCTGCTCATTTTTGCCCATTAAAACTCCGTTTTTTACGCATGTTTACAAATCCACATACTAGTATCATTTTCATTTAAAAAGTCACTCCTTAATATATAACTTTCAGCATATGGTTATTTATGAATATAATTTTGCAAAAAATTATCTTATGTCTGATAGTTTACTTTTGAAACTATTTAGAAAGCTTAAAGATGCAAAAGAAAAATAGCTAATTGGATTATATAATCTGCATACATAAAGGATTTGCATTGAACTAAATCACAGAGACAGTTCTGGTGAATTCGTATTCAATATTGTCTTCACTTTATTACTCAAGAATATTTCTGAGCTGGATAGTGTGCCAGAACCCCTGTCAGTTTTGTCAGTGAAAAGAGATGAGAGAAAATGTAATTCTGCAGGCAATGTAATAAATAAATATATACTTTTAAAGAAAAAGGACAAAGAAAATGTAAATTTGGTCTGTCTTCTTACCTATAAGGAAGGTAGGCACAGGAGTAAATTATTTTTTATGTAACATTTATTTCTAAAGGTTTACGAGATACGATTTTAAAATGGGTATATTTTATGGTTTTTATTTTAATTGATACAAACATAGCCAAATACCTATGTGTACAAATTATTTGGCCAGTATCCACTCACTTCATACCTTTAAGAAAGAGAATATAAGGTCATTTGCAATAATAATAATTAACTAGTCAATAACGTAAAACAAGCTAAAATAACGTTTAAAGAATGTTGACCTGAAAAAGTGTAATGATTCTCAGTGTAGGCGTTCCTATGTGGAACAAATTAATGTGTGATTTACAATACAGTTTAAAAGTACACACACTGCACACAGTTCTTTAAAAAAGTAATAAGATGAATCATCCACTTTCTCAACAACCAGATTGCTTGTATGGTGTCCTCCTCTGGGACACCTCACCATGGGTTATCTGGGCAGCTTCTTAACGCTTGCCTCGGGAGTATTCATGCGAGGAGAATCATGCTCATTTCTTCACTTCAGAGCCTGATGTTTCATGAAATGGAGTTTTCTGAATTAGACGTGAAAGTGGAGTTACAGACCGCTTGGTTAAAAAGCAACAACAATAACAAACATTTCATTAACATCCAGGACTGAAGGCCATTGATCAAAACTGTCAAGTTTCAGTAGATTTTCCTGCTTGGTTATACAGCAGCCTGACTCAGAGATACTTACTTTATTTTATTTTATTTTTTTGCGGTACGCGGTCCTCTCACTGTTGTGGCCTCTCCCGTTGCGGAGCACAGGCTCTGGATGCGCAGGCTCAGCGGCCATGGCTCACGGGCCCAGCTGCTCCGCGGCATGTGGGATCTTCCCGGACCGGGGCACGAACCCGTGTCCCCTGCATTGGCAGGGGGACTCTCAACCACTGCGCCACCAGGGAAGCCCAGAGATACTTATTTTAAATAAAGAGTCTTAAGATTGTGTGCTGGCTGTTTCTTTGCTTTTTTGGTGGGGGGGTGTGGAAGGGGGTAGATGGGAGACTTGGTAGTTTTGAAGACTCTGCTTTGATCCAGGGTGTATAGTCCCTTGCTCTAGACCTCGCCTGCAGCGAGGGTTCTGCTTCAGCTGTCTTGAAGTGAGATCTGCAGCTTCCTCTGTTACAAAGTTAGTGCATGTGAATTCGTCCTTCGAAATACTTCCAAATGTCCTTTGCTATGTTTTTGCCTTGAAAAGAGGTTTTCCAGCTAAAAATTCAGAGTGCAGAACCTCAAGGTTCCAGAGATCCCCTTCTCACCATGTTTTTAATCTTCAGTCATCTGAGGAAGCAGGAGGTCAAATATGTCTCTGTGAGTGCTGGCCACCCAGAATCAGCAGTCATAGGCCCTCTGGCTGCTTCACGTAGCTAGTTCTTTGCTTGATATTCCTCCCACTCACTTTTTGAGAAGTGACTGACGGGCATCTGCCAATTCTGTCATATAAGTGGCAACTCTGCCCACTCAACTTGGAAAGTTCCTGAAACTTCTCCATGGACCGCTCCATCATGGTAGTAGCCACATCATCAGACTGAGGATACCCAAGGTAAGTTTGTATTTCAGTTTGTCTCAGATGTTGCTCAACTATGCTTTCTCTCACTCAGTCCTAACTGGCGCTTAAAGGGCCAGGATGAGGTTGCTTTGTTTCTCTCAGGCAGAGTGAAAATTTCCAGACCTCCCTTTGCCCAAGGTTGACTGATTTAGAAGTTGCATGCATGCATTGTCTTATTTTGGTTCTTTCTTTCTTGTCCCGATGTCTCGTCCTTTGCAGGATTAATTGCAGAGTCTGAGACTGCTCATTGATTGGGGTGTTATTCCGTGGTCTAGACATGGATGAGTTATAGGTACATCTGCAGTTCCTTTAGCTTTTGATTCTGAGCTGGTGTTTGGCTGCAGACAGGCTTCTGTGCTTATGAAGTAAAATAGTGGGAAGAATGTGAAGGGCACAGACTGATTGAGCCTGGTAACCAATTCTGAGGAGGAAACTGCAGAGTCACCAGAATACCTTTTGGACAACCCCCAAATGGAGCATCTTGATAGATGGCAAATCCAGTTTTCCTTAGGCTCGTCGGTGCTGTCCAGAGCCTGCTGCCTTTTGTCAGACGAATACTTCACTGCTGCAGAGTCACCCCGGAATCTCCTTCCCTGGCTGTTTGATGGAAGGAAAATCCTTTCTGTCCTTGAGGGCAGGGACTATATTTTACACTTTTCTATGTACCCTGCAATACTGAACAATGATTTACACATAGTAGGAGTTCGTTTAATTCCACCGAACTCACTGGAACAGAAGGCCATCTGGTCCAGGGAGCTGCGTTTGTGAAGGACAACAGAGTCATTTCCTGAGGTGATGTATGTGAAAGGGCCCCAAAATACAAAGTGATAGAAAAAGAATAATAAACTGCTGGTCACAATCCCTTGAGCACACCACCTGTGTTCTTTTTGCTGTGCCTTGTCCACACCAATTTGTCCTCCACTCACGTGCTATCCAGCATTTCTCCCTGGGAACCTCATCCAACCCAGGGCATTGTGGTCCCTCCCTTGGTCCCTGACCCTTTCTGGTTGATGTCTACTCACTTGACAGCATATGCGACTGTGGCTTACTTGTCATTTCTTTAGATCTTACTTCCGCAAGTAGATGGAGCCCTGTGATGGCAATCCCAGCCCCAGGGTGTGGCCGATGGTGTCCTTAGTGATTGGCTGTTGAGGATGATGAAGATGAGGGGTGTAGCAGACAGTCACCTGCTGCAGTGAATTCTCCCCAGCCTATCATTTAATGTATTTTCTTTTTTCTGTCTAGTTCAGCCTCGTTCCTCATAGTAGGTGCTCAGTTAATGTCAGTTCCTGTCACTCCTTTTCATCTTCCCTGCACTACTGTCTGGGCCTCAGTCTACCAGCAACTCCTCTCATATATTGCTTAATCTGCCTTGTGGCCAGAGCCCATCGCATTTCTGTCCCCCTCTGCCCGAGGGACTCCCAGCCCTCATGCGCAGCGCTGGACGTTAAAGGCTGTATGTGCAAAAACCCTAGTAAAAGCAGCTCATTCTCAAGTGTTGCCTTCTCACTCTCAACTTCTCTCCATTTTTCCCTCTCCTCTCTCCTGGGTCTGACACTCCATTGTCTGCATGCACTTTTCAACCAAAAGATACTCAAATACTGGGCTTTTGATGAGGTTTTCCCTTTGGCAGCTACTGCAGGAAAGATGCTTTGTATTCTAGCCCGCACTGGGAAAGACCCTATCATGGCAGTTGGCACCTCAGATGCAGTAAGAAGACCAGAACATTGTTCCTATACTACTTGCAATGAAAGGACGGGATTTAGATGCACCCTTCTTATAAGATAATGTAATATCGTGATTTACAATAAGAAATATATATATGGCCTTTGTCCCTGCTCCTGGAACAGAGCTCCTAAAGCCCTTGGAATTTCCTGTGCAGAGAATAATAGAGGTCTCTTTTGTTACGTTAAATAAGGTGACTTTTGGAAAGCCACTAAGGATGCCATTGGAGCCAACCCAGTGATTAGAGGGTTGGAACTTATGGCCCTCCCAGCCCCCCACCCCATCTCCCATGCAGGGAAAGGGGCTAGAGGTTGAGTTCAGTCATCAGTGGCCAATGATTTAATCAATCACCTATTTGAGGAAGCCTCCACAAAAACCCGAAAGAACAGGGTTCCAAGAGCTTCTGGGTTGGTGAGCATGTGGAAGGAGATCTGGGGAGAGTAGCTCACTTGGAGAGAACATGGAAGCTTCCTGCCCTTTCTCCATACTTTTCCCTGTGCACCTCTTCCATCTGGCTGTTCCTGAGTTATAGGTAACTGGTAATCTATTAAGTAAAATGTTCCTCTGGGTTCTGTGAGCTGCTCTAGCAAATTAGAAGGGGGTCACTGGAACCTCTGATCGGTCAGGAGCACAGGTAACAACCGGAACTTGTGGTTGGCTTCTGAATTTGGGGGGTGGGGGTCAGTCATGGGGGACCCAGCCCTTAACCTGTGGAATCTGACACTATCTCCAAGTAGATAGTGTCAGCATTGAGTTGGAATGTAGGACACCCAGTTGGAGAATTGTGTAGTGTGGGGAAAAACACACACATTGGGGTTGGATGCAAAATTGTAATTGGTGTCAGAATTATAGATAATATTCTTTTAAAAGCAGCCCAACAAACATCCTTCCCCCAGTAGTGTGGTGGCCATCAGTTGCCAGAGTATGTGAATTTGTCCAGCCCTCAGGGCGCTGCTCCACCTCAGGGACCTAGGGAGCAAAGTAGGCCTGTGTTATTTCAGAGGTGGGTAACGCCGCGAATGAAAGGAGCAGCAACTTAGAGGCAGAGTGTTCTTGCTCCTTCCAAGTCAGCGGGGTCCGCTGGAAGTCCGAAAGCAACCTCCCTTGTCAGATCAGACCCCAGACCCACCTTATGTGTTACGCAGGTCAGAGACCACGATCTCTTTCAGTGACATGGCAAATTGAGGCCCAGACAAGGAAGATGGCATGGTATGAGGCTGGGATACAAGCCCAGGTCTTTTGACACCTGGGCCAGTGCTCTGTCCTCATCTGATCTCCGCTGCCACCTGGCCTGCCCCCCTCAGGGCCTCTGTTTCCCCCTTTCCACAAAAGGCAGTTCCCTGAAGGAGTGTGGGCTTCCTTTACCCTGCCTGTCACCAGCTCCGCGATGTTGTGGCCTAGAAGAACCCATGGCTGTCGAGAGAGGCAGAGCCACAGCCATGGCCTCTGGATCAAAATAGCGGAGTGTGGGCAAAGGCAGGGCTGAGGGGCTGCCAATCAACTTCAGCCTGGGATTCCTGGGGCCGTCCACCCCATGGGAAACGGGAGCCAAGACCCATAGGGGTGAGTAGGGGGAGGGATGGTGGGCTCCTCCATCCCCTCCTGGCTTGAAGCTTTTCTCAGGATGGGAGAGACAGAATGAAGAAAAACATCTCTCCCCTTCTCGTTTCCCTTCCTGATCTTTCCCAGGCAGGGTGGCGACAGCCTGGTCATTTGAGAAGTGGATGAAGCTTACCTGAGGGAAGGTGGTCTGGCTGTGACAGGTTTTCAATCCAGTTTTGCAGCATTGCGATCATGGTGCCCCCTTGGGGGCCGCTGGGTTTGGACATTGCTCCTTTCTCATGAAGACTGGCTGGGCAGGGCTTTCCTATCATCTCAGGTGATCTTCATAACAATCCTGGCTTAGATCATCGAGGGGCAATTGTTCCCACCCTAGTCTCACAGCTGATGGAAACAGGATGACACTCCTAGGATCCCTTGGCCGCTGAGCTAGGACCAGGGTAGGGCTCCGACCTGGCCCAGGGCTCTATCTCTGGGGCCTTTTATGGAACTTTTATTTGAAACCGCTTTTTGCCAGGTACACCAAGTGTTTTTAGGGTAAAGAAAGGTTTCTCTTTCTCACATTACATAAGAAAAGGAAGGGCATTTTCATCCTCACGTGGTCTTTGGATGGCAGTGAAACATTTTAAAACTTCTCGCAGAGCGAAACCAGCACCTGCCTCAGAGCAGCAGCTGCGCTGCGGCCGACCACGGTTTCTCTGGCCAGAGTTGCTCCCACGGGTCTATGGCGTGGGGCATATCTTTGCAAACCTCTTCAAGGGCCTTTTTAGCAAAAAAGAAATGAGCATTCTCATGGTGGGCCTAGATGCTGCGGGAAAGACCACCATCCTGTATAAACTGAAGCTGGGTGAAATCATGACCACCATTCCCACTACAGGCTTCAACGTGGAGACTGTGGAATACAAGAACATCAGCTTCACTGTGCGGGTGGCCAGGACAAGATCCGGCCTCTGTGGCGCCCCTACTTCCAGAACGCACAAGCTCTCATCTTCGTGGTTGACAGCAATGACAGAGAGCGTGTGAATGAGGCCCGAGAGGAGCTTATGAGGATGCTGGCAGAAGACGAGCTCAGGGACGCCATTCTGCTCATGTTTGCTAACAAACAGGACCTCCCCGATGCCATGAATGTAGCCTAGATCACGGACAAGCTGGGTCTGCACTCTCTGCGCCACAGGAACTGGTACATTCAGGCCACCTGTGCCGCCAGCGGGGACGGGCTCTATGAGGGACTGGACTGGCTGTCCAATCAGCTCTGGAGCCAGAAGTGAGTGGTACTCTTCTCTCCTCCCCTCTCACTCCCTCCTTCTATCCTCTCTTTACTCCCATGTGGCAAACGTGCCCCTGGGGTGTGAGTGCCAGAAGCTGTCTCCATGGTCGCTCACAGTGTGCTTCACCACATGCTGTAAACGTGCAGACGCAGCCTGCACCTGGGTTTTTATCTAATGTAAATAGTTTTTGTTTCCAATGAGGCAGTTTCTGGTACTCCTATGCAATATTACTCAGCTTTCTTTATTGTCAAAATAAAATCGACCCACTGTTTAGTACTGAGAAGGGATTTTAGGCACACGGGTCATCCAGGAGTCACTGCGTCAGACAAGCCCAACGCTCCTCCCCTGGGCTTTAGATCTGTGTTGAGATCCATTTTGGTGGTTGTTTTTTAACCCAAACTCAGTGCTTTTTTTTTTTTTTTTCCTTGCAGTACGCGGGCCTCCCCTGTTGCGGAGCACAGGCTCCGGACGCGCAGGCTCAGCGGCCGTGGCTCACGGGTCCAGCCGCTCCGCGGCATGTGGGATCCTCCCGGACCGGGGCACGAACCCATGTCCCCTGCATTGGCAGGCGGACTCTCAACCACTGCGCCACCAGGGAAGCCCCAGTGCATTTTTAAAAATAGTTACAAATACAAGATAAGGAGAACACTTGAACACACAGAAGGGAGAAATGTGCCTAGTGTAGGTTCTGCAGTAATGGCCTGAGTCCAGTCCACTAGTGATCTGTTTCCTGTTGGGAACGTGAAACGGGATAGAACCAGCCATGATCCATCTGCATGGTCACAGTAGGGTCCCTGTGATTTGCTCTGTCTTGAGTCATCCCACACCCCATAGCGTCTGTGTTTGTTTCTGTGCTTACATAGCCGCCCAGGAGATCGGCTGGAGGCTGCAGCCACCGCTCTCAGACCCCTTGGAGGAACCCCAGCCTTTTCTGGGGTCAGCATGGGCACTTTGTTTGGGATACCCTGGTTTGAGCGGGAGCCCTGAAGTCCCCTTGCTTGCCTGCTCCGGGCTCTCTGGGGTCTCACCAGCAGGAGCGCGGGTGGTCATCCTTGAGCCCCAGCCCTTCAGAGCCCCAGTCTACGTGTGCTTTGACTCCCTCAGCCAACAACGGTCAGATTTGCCATCGAAAAATGATAAGCCCTACTGTTTTCTTTTGTAGTTTGATAAACACTGATGAAGCTGGAGCTGTTAAACTTTATCTTGGGGAAAACCTCAGAACTGGTTTATTTGGTGTCGTGGAACCTCTAACTGCTTTCAATACACAATTAGTAATCAACTGTTTTGTATACTTGTTTCCAGTTTTCATTTCGACAAACAAGCACTGTAATTACAGCTATTAGAATAAAATCTCAACTATAAAAAAAAACTTCTTGTAATCAATAATGCCAAGTTTTTATGATAAAGTATTAACTTAAAAATTAAGTCCTTTGCTTGACCAGCTCCTTTCTCCCCTATCACAGGGCAAAAGACACCAGTCTTCACATATTTTTGTAGTTGTTTTCCTCCCTCTCTCTCTCTCTCTGTTTCCTTGGCTACCAGAAGCCAGATGTACTCATGCACATCAAAATAGGTGAATAAAGACTTTGAGTGGTGACTATATTTATTTTGTGACTTCTTTGGCAGTAGCCAGGACTCCATACCTTAGTTTTGCAAATATTGAAAGGGTGGATTGGCTCTACTCGGTTTTATAACTGCCTTTCCTGGAATTCTGCAGACATCTCCATTCTCCTGGAGGTCAGATAATGGCTATTTATTTTCCATAGTCATGAAAACCTCTGGGAAGAGCCATGGCAATTTGACAAGGACTATTGAAGGGACATCAGGATTGAAGTGACTGCTCAGGAAATCACATACCCTTGCTCCTATCTGTGGGGACAGCTGCCAGCCGGGCTCTCCTGTCCACAGCCAGCTGTGCACGGGTGCAGCTGGCGAAGGGGAAGAACCCTTTATCTCTGCAAGAGGATGGGTGCCCTAAACTCAAATAGAATAGTTCATAACAGCAGCTGACAATTGCTGAGCACTCACTCTGTGTAGCAGGCATGTGCTAAGGATTATCCCACTGAGTAAAATGCATATCCCATCCCTATCCCCACGGCCAGAGGCCAGATGAAGAGGACAGAAGGGACTTAAGTCTCTCTGTAGGAAGGCCAGAGGTCCCTTTCCCTCTGTTTGCAGACCTTCTGGGACGGGAAGCTCACCACCTGCCCCAAGCACGCCATGCATTTTCACACAGTTTGAAACACATGTCCACACTTGGCTAATTAACTGAGCACCCAGAGCGCCTATGAATCCTTCAGTGGTGCCCTTGAAAGTCTATTATTGGGTGTGCCCTCCCTGCTAGGGTGTGAGTTGCAGGAGGGTGAGTGGGACGGGGTGTCTTTCCTTCCGTCTGCCCAGGCCCCAGCCATGCTTGGTAGCAAGCAGGTGCTTAAGAAAATGCATTGAGGGCGATCTCCAGAGGTGGCCCCCAGCAGGACCGCAGTCTTTTCAGGAAGCATGAATGTTCTGGGGCTGAGGTGAGGGTTCTGGGGAGGGTCCACATAGCTCCCAGGGACCTGCTGCTGTGCCTCTGGGTTTTGAGCTCCTTGGTGAGATTTAGGCAATTTAGGGTCTTAACAAGGGACCCATGTTCTTTCCCAGGGAAGCAGTGAAGGATGTGAGCTGCTCCAGGTGGGCGAGGGACAAAAGGGGAAAAGCAAAAGGCCAGGGCTCCTCCCAAGAGATTCCAAGTTCTGGAGGACAGGAAGCGTGAGGAAACTCACGCTCTGCCCACCTTCACAGCCCAGTTCCCCAGGATAAAGGCAAAGAGACAAGGGGGTGACCTTGGACAAGTCACGCAGACCCTCCAGTCTTCTCGTTTCTCATCTGTAAAGTAGAGGCGATAAAGCAACTCTGCAGAGTCATTAGCACTAAATGAAAGAGCCGTTGGAGGGGAGTGTGGAAGTTGACGGTGAGGCCCACGGCATCTGGGACATGGGGAAAGAAGGGTCTCTGGGATGCCTTTTGCCCTCAATGACCTGAGTGAATTCACAGGAAAGAGGAGAAAGGATGATTGTCCTAGAAGGGTTTTGCCCATCTCCAGAGGCTAATTTCCACCTCTCTTCTGCCTGGGTTTAGGGAGCCCATCCTGTCCTCAAGGGAGCAATGACCCCACCTCGGCCTCTGCAGGGAGATCCAGACACGTGGGCGAGGCTCTGCTCCCAGGGCAACCTGCCCTCCTCGGAGACTGTCCTCCCCCGCAAACTGCAGGGAGAACAAGTCTGTCTCATCTTGACGTTTTGCCTCTGTGAGGAGCTGGCTAATGCCATTTGAGGAGGTCCTTGGGGTTGAGTGCTGTGAGGAGATAGCAAAGAAGGGGCACCCAGGCCACCTTACTTCCTCCTTTGCCTGTGGCAATCATTGCCAACTCATCACTTCACTCCTACCATCCGGCCCAGCCTTGACCTCAGCATCTTTTTCAACAAAAAAGTACAGGCAGGCTTCCCTGGTGGCGCAGCGGTTGGGAGTCCGGTTGCTTATAACAACAAAATGTGACTTCTGAGTTTCGGTGGAACTCAGCATGCTGGATAAAGGGAGGACAGTCTGACTCATTCCCACGTACTTCTGAAAACAGTGGTCATTGTCTTGTGAAGTTGAACATTTTCATTTATAGTTACATCTTGGCACATAAATAAACTTTTGCTAATTTAGATACCTACTGTTACATGTAAAAAAAAAAAAAAAAAAAGTACAGGCAACCATACAGATAATTGGAGTTGGCGTGTGAGGTGAAACCTACTTGCCAATTTTGCTATAAGGGAGCATCCTTCTTTGCCAGAAAGTAACCCAATATTAATAACTGTCTCTTATTGAGCTCTTGTTTCATTCCAGGCATCGTGTCGTGTTTCACGAGCATGAGTATCTTCAGTCCTCACAAGGTCAGGAGGTAGATGCTGTTAGCGTGCTTATTTAATGACCTAATGAGGCATGAGGAAGGTCGCACCTTCATTCACTCAGCAAGTATTAATTGATCACCTCTAGGCGTGGCAGAGGGCACTGAACTGAATTGAGTTCCTGCCACCTTGGAGCTCACATTTTATCGACCAAGCCCCAGTTGAAAAGATACTGTTCGTGCTTTGTGACCACCTAGAGGGGTGGGATAGGAAGGGTGGGCGGGAGACGCAAGAGGGAGGAGATATGGGGCTATATGTATATGTACAGCTGATTCACTGTGTTATACAGCAGAAACTAACACACCATTGTAAAGCAGTTGTACTCCAATAAAGATGTTAAAAAAATAATAAAAGGCAGTTTTACAAAAAAATAAAATCAAAGATACTTGTTCCTCTGTCCCTCCTAACCTAGGTCCTCAGACACTGAGTTCCCTTCCCTGGAGGCACCCTGTCAGGGTTTTTTTTTTTTTTTTTTTTTTTAGCCACATCGCTCGGCTTGCACTCCGAACAGGGATTGAACCTGGGCCCTTGGCAGTGAAAGTGCCGTGTCCTAACCACTGGACCACCAGGTACGTCCCATTTTAGGGTTTCTTGTGGGTCCTTCTAGATAGTCGCTGCACTTTTAGGCACCTAGGTATGTACAGTGGAGAATATCGCACTAGGTGTTTTGCACTAGGGGTTTTCCTTTTTATGATATCTCTTGGAAATATTCCATTCTTTTTCATGGCTGCATAGCGTTTGATTATTTTGGAGCGAAATTCCTTTTCATTCTGCTTCAAGTTTTTTCTTAGCTACTCTTGCATATGTATTTCTTCTGAGTAAACTTTAGTACAACTGTGGCATGTTTAACAAGAAGATGACAAACCTCTTTGGACTTTTGACTGGACTGTGTTTAATCTATAGTTTAACCCTACGGTGCATTCATTTTTCTTAGGAATATGCCATGCCTTTCCGTCTGATTAATTATTTCATGTGTGTTAGAAAAGTTTGTACGTTTTTAAGATCTAGTTTTCCTGTTTCCCACACTTGTTGGTAAAATCAATCCTGGGCATTTTTGTTACTGTTAATTGTTTTTTGACTATGTTCTCCACCCTCCCATCCACCCACCCTCATTGTATTTTCTAATTGGTTATTGGTAGTTGTTGACGAAGCTATTGAATTTTGCACGCAGCCACTTTATTAAATTCGCCTGTTAGTTCTAATAGCATTTCAATTTATTCTTGTAGGCTCTCTGGAGCCTTTTGCACACACCAATTCAGATGAATAATGAATTCTCCAGCTGAGTCAATGACCTTCCCTAAATCAGGTCTCTTATAAATTTAGGAGTTTGGCTGAAGGAGAATGCTGTGTAAATGCAGTGTGAATAGGGGTCTTGGAAAGTTCTGGTAGCCTCCAAAAAACTTACAGTCTTTCATTCATAATTTCATTGTTCAAAATCTGTCCTAAGAAAGTGATCAGAACTGTGAACAAAAGAACTTAGGAATCAAGGCATGCATTGCAATGCTTTTTATTTATAACAGTGAACATCGGAGATAGCCTAAGTGATTAACATTAGTGGATTGGTTAGGTCAATGTTTACTCTGTTTTCACCTGTTTCCTGATCCTCTCATTCTACCCACTCCACCCCGGACCTCGACTTCTCCCTCAGATTGCAGCCTCACAAATCCCACTGCCTGCAGAAGGCTCTGATTTTATTTCAGAGTCTGCCTGCATGGCTACTTGCCCCAGTCAGAGCTCGGCCTCCTCTTTCTCTGACTAGGTCAGGTTGGTGGGAAACACTCTGAGATGGTGATCTGTGTCTGGTTATTAGGGAGGACTTTGAGAGAAGCATCTGTCAGGGAGTGAGGGAAGAGGATTGGGCAGCAGGAGAGTTGAACTGTGATATAGTCACAACAGAGTCACCAGCTGATCCCATGAGGAGATCTAAAGCTGGGATGGCCCTTCAGAGTTGTCCCAAATAGAGGTAAGGGGGCCGGGCTCTGGAATCCCTCACATGACCAGCTGTGCTTTGGGAGGGAGCTGTGCTTTGAGGGGGGTGGAACTTTGGGAGAGGACTGTTTCTGGGGAGACACCCAGCTGTGAGCAGCCAACACTGCCAGCAGCGAAGCAAATGCCTTCATCTGGAAGGAGGCATTAGATGACTGTTATGCTTCAGTTTACATGTCAACTTGACTCAGTCGCGGGGTGCCCAGATGTTTACTTGTTTATCTGTTATTCTGGGTGTGTCTGTGAGGGTGGTGTTTCTGGATGAGATTAACATTTGAATCCAAGTACACTGAGTAAAGCAGATTGCCCTCCCCAGTGTGGGTGGACCTCATCCAATCTGTTGAAAGTGGGAATAAAGTAAAATGCTGAGTAGTAAGGGATTCTTTCTCTCTGCCTGACTGTCTTTGAGCTGGGGCATCAGACTTCTGCCTTCGGACTCAGACCAGGACTGGAACTTACACCACTGGGTCTCCGGCTTGCTAACTTCAGATCTTGGACTTCTCAACCCCATAATTGTATGAGCCAATTCCTTACAGTAATTGTAAATGAGATCTATAACTATTTGTATCTATATCTGTATCTGTATCTCCTATTCGTTCTGTTTCTCTGGTGAACCCAGTGGTGCACCATAGCATTCATACACCTGTTGTGGTGGATTAAAGGTGGCTGCAAATTCTTTGCTAATCCATCCATTGAGAGGTGGAAAGTATTTCTCCTTTCTTATATATGAGGTGGCTCAGTGACAGCTTTTGTATTAGTCAGGGTTCTCCAGAGGAGAGATGGATCGATTGATCTATCTATCTATCGGTCATCAAGATATATTATGGAGGGCTTCCCTGGTGGCGCAGTGGTTGAGAGTCCGCCTGCCGATACAGGGGACACGGGTTCGTGGCCCCGTCCAGGAAGATCCCACATGCTGCGGAGCGGCTGAGCCCGTGAGCCATGGCCGCTGAGCTTGCGCGTCCGGAGCCTGTGCTCCGCGACGGGAGAGGCCATGGCAGTGGGAGGCGCGCGTACTGCAAAAAAAAAAAAAAAAAAAAAAAAAAAAAAAGAAATAATTTAGAGAAATGGCCCGTGTTTGTTA
>NW_006797566.1:91709-100101 GCF_000442215.2 Lipotes vexillifer | reverse complement strand
GGGGGGCGGCGACTTGCAAAAAAAAAAAAAAAAAAAAAAAAAAAGTATATATATTATGGAGAATTGGCTCATGTGATTATGGAGGCTGAGAAGCCCCACAGTCTGTAGTCTGCAAGGTGGAGACCCAGGAAAGCTAGTGGTGTAATTTAGTCCGAGTCTGAAGGCCTGAGACCCAGGGGAGCCACTGGTGTGAATCCCAGTCTGAGGGCAGGAGAAGATGAAATGAGATGCTCCAGCTCAAGTAGTAAAGGCAGAAAACAGGGTCAAATACCTCTTTCTTCCACTTTTTGTTCTATTCATGTCCTTTACTGAGTCCGCTGATTCGAACGCTAACCTCATCCAGAAACACCTTCACAGACACACACAGACATAACATTTAACCTGGGCACCCATGGCCAGTCAAGCTGACACATGAAAGTAAATGAACCATCACAGCTGGCCTTTAAAATAACATTATGAAATGTTTAATGTCATCGAGAATGGCTTACCACCTACTGTTAAGGGAAACAAGCACTGCACAAAATTAAGAGTACAGTATGAGCTCAACCATGTGAAGGAAAAGAAACAGCAGAGAAGATTGGAAGACGATACGCTGACGTTTTACTAGTGGTTGCTTCCAAGGTAATGGACGCTTAGTAATCATTTTTCAACATCTTTATAGTTTTCTGCATTTTTCTTATTTTCTACAATGAGCATGTGTCATTGTAATAAGGAAAAGACTTGAGAAAGTAAACCGTGAGGGCTCAGACAGTACTGGGATCTCCTGGCTCCCAGAAAAGTCAGTGTAGGGCGCCTGGGCGCCTCAAGCCGCAATCACCCGCTTGACCCTCAGCTGGGCCAGTGGCCACCTTTCCCTCCTCAATGTGGAGCAGCCCCTGCAAACGGGAGAGTCAAACTGCTGCGGGGCCAGACGGGGCTGCTGGGGACTCCTATAGCGTCCCCCACCGTAGGAGGGTGTCTCACTGGGTGAGACAAAAAGGAGGCAGCGAGGGGAAAGGACAGGCACATGAGAACGGGGCCTTGGTTCCCTCTGTGCCACCGCCCCTTGGCCCTCTGTCTCTCCACACAGCCGAGGCGGGCGCCGGGGGCTGCCGGGTCCTTTCTGTGAGCGCACCTGGGGACACGGCCCCATCCTGTGTTCCTGTGCAAGCTGGGGGAGAAGCAGAGAGAGGCATGGAGGCTGGGGTGTGGGGAGGAGGCTGACTCCGCAGGGGAGCCCGTGCAGCAGGGGAGGCCCTTGCCTGTGGTGGGTTCCTGTGGCCGCCACATCAAGGCCAGGCTTCCTCTGATGGCCAAGGGGAACTGCTGGGGAAAACCACAGGCCACAGGACTCCCTGGCTGCCCAGGAGCAAGGCCACAGGTAAAACGCAAATGGAACAGAACCCCAAAGTCACTCCTTCCTAAATCCCCAAACTCATTTAAAAAGCAAACACTCCTTGGCGACAAACATCCACCTCGACAAAAATAATTCATGGAGTTACCTGGTCCCCAGTCCCAGACGAGTGAGTAAGCGTAGAGACGGCTTTGTGTGCCAAAGGGACAGCCAAATGAGAAAGAAATAGCACTTCCTCCCAGGAAAGAGAGGGAGGCTTCTGGACTCATGTACAAATGAATGAATACCTTCCGCCCTTCCCCTCCCTCCAGTCCCAAACTGCCATCAGGCTGTTGTCACTCTACTCTGGCTCCCCAGACAATGGGGCCAACAGGTGAATTCAGGAGCCCCAAGACTGTTATTCTTTTTCTTTTTTTCTTAACATCTTTATTGGAGTATAATTGCTTTACAATGGTGTGTTAGTTTCTGCTTTATAACAAAGTGAATCAGTTACACATATACATATATCCCCATACCTCCTCCCTCTTGCATCTCCCTCCCTCCCACCCTCCCTAGGTGGTCACAAAGCACCGAGCTGATCTCCCTGTGCTATGCGGCTGCTTCCCACTAGCTCTCTGTTTTACGTTTGGTAGTGTGTGTATATGTCCGTGCCTCTCTCTCACTGCCTCCCCGGCAGTTCTTCTGTCTGCCCTGTCAGGTCAACCTGCTCCCTAGGCCGCTGCCCTCTGCTCATAAGCAATTGTTCAGTCCTTCAGCACAGCTTCGTTAAAATATCTACTTCTCTGAGGCACCCGAGAGATTTTTCTGCCGTTTTTCCAAGTTCAGCTCTTTTTGAGTCATTTCCTATGCTTCTCTCCTCCTTCCACCCCTCCCTTGCCCCCAGACTGAAGTTCTTTTGGCGGTGGAATCCGGATTTTCCCATCTCCTGCCTCTACCTGTAGAACAAGAACGTGATTTGGCACAAGTTTTGGGACAAGATGGGGCAGGTGTTTGTCCAAAGGGGTCACAGGGAGCGAGCTCTGAGTCAGTGAGAAGAGGGCCTCTTGCTGTTGCTTCAGTTTCAGGGTCCATGGGGGGGCAGGTGTGTGTGTGTGTGGGGGGGGGACAGGTGTGGGGGGATGGGTTCAGGCTTTGAGGGCAGAAGATGGGTTGGTGTCCCAGGCCCACCTCTGGCCAGTGGCATCATCCAGGGGCCTCTCTGAACTTGAAGGTCCTGATTGATACAGTGGACATAACAGCATCCTTCCCTCCAAGGGCTGTGGTGAGGTTGAAACGGGCTTGGGTCCTTGGAAAGTGCACAGTTCAGTGCCCTGCACACCTAGCTGAGGGGTTAACTGAGAGGTGACACAAGCACGGCTCGCCGAACTGACCGCTGCCCCTTGGGGTAATTGAGAAGAAAGGAAGGGAAAGAAGAAAGAAGAAAGACTCTTCCCACCTTTTCTCCACCAACAAGAAAACCTTTCACGGAGAGCTGGAAGTCCACTAGTGAAGAGTTAGTTATGCTAATATCTCCTTCCCTTTCCCATCTTAAATTTAAAATCTGGCTGGAAGGGAAACACATCACATCCCCAATCCATCGATTGAAACTCTCTCTCTCTTTTTAAATAAAATTTCCTTAATTCTATAAACACTGACTGAGCACCTGCTGACATACTATATGCAAGACACTGGGCCAGGCACTATAAACATGAGTCAGAAAGATATAGTTTCTGCAACTTGACAGAACTTCCCACCATGCTTTCACTCCCGGAGCTTGAGCGGAGCTTTTCCTGGGTCCCCATCTGGGTCCTTGGAGAAGTCAGACTTGTCTAGTTGAGATCTGGCCCCAGCTCCCACCTTCTGGTTGATGACTCCTTTGAAGCCTCCTCCCTCAGGCTAGCCCCGCGAGTAGACACTCATGTCTGGGAGCTGTGGTCAGCTGCTGGCAGGGCTGGTCCCAGGGCAATAGGAGGGTGGTCCCGGCCACTCTATTTTCTTGGTTACCCTTTGTCCTGTAATTTGGGATGCACTCTGAAGCATCTGATAATTTCAGACTTTTATGACAATTTAAGAAGTGCAAAGGCAGGAATTTAGTTTGGTCCCTGGGGTAATTTAGATTCTCAATTAAGCCTTTTAGCCTTTTTGATTAAAATAGAGACATTTAATATCATTGAATGATGCCCCCAAACATCCTCCAGCTTTACACATTAGTCTCCCTTTCTGGCCTCCCTGAAGAACAGGTTTTTTTCTCTTGGGTCCTTTTCTCCCTCCCTCTGCATTTTCACTTTTCCCTCTTCTGATGTTTCCTCTGCTCCAGGTCCTGCCATAATCCCTGGAGACACCAGCCTCCATGGAAATGACCTGTCCAGCTAGCCTCTCACATCCTTGGCATCTCATCCTCAGGGCCCTCTCCTCCGTGGCAGCACATGCTGTGGACTTTGGTTGTGCCCAGGACCCTGCCCCCTGAGATAACACCTGCAGTCATTGCGCCCCCTGACTGCAGCCCCACCCTTTCGGCTCACCTGCTCGGTCGCCCGTAACACCCTGCTCGTCAGTCAGGTCCTTCGGGACCGCCGGCCCAGGATGCCTCCACACTGTGCCCATCCCCCAGTCCCCACTGCCTTCACATGCCTCCCTTCCCAGCTCAGATTCCATGCTCCAGCTCCAAGCACTAATTGTCTATATCTTAAAATCCTTCTCTCCCTTGCCCTTCCCTTGAAGGCAATTGGCAAAAATCCAACCCTCAACAAATGCACCCAACGACTTTCCATAATGCTGGGCAGGCTGGGGCCCCGTGAAGTCCCAGTCTCTACCTTCAGCTGGCCCCACAACGGCGCCCAGGGTCTCACTAGCCTGTGTCTCCAGTCAGCTCCTGCTTCTGTCCTCCACAAAGACTACTCCACCCCCTCAGACTCTGACAAGCCGGCCAGCCCAGTGGTGTGCTGGGAGATGTCTTACAACAGGCTCCAACAGGGGATGGGGAGAGCCCTGATCTGTAGTGTTTGCTGATTCTCATGGTATAAATACTCCCACTGTGGCCCATTTCAAGCTACCAAGACATCAGTTAGCCACCACATAGATACCACAGATGCAATATCCTTAAGATCAGAGTAGTAGTGAGATGGAGTGAAATCATTAGGAAGTGATGGGTTTTTAGTGTTTATCTTTTATTTATTTATTTATTTATTTATTTATTGGCTGCGTTGGGTCTTCGTTGCTGCGCGCGGGCTTTCTCTAGTTGCGGTGAGCGGGGGCTACTCTTCGTCGCGGAACATGGGCTCTAGGCGCACGGGCTTCAGTAGTTGCAGCACGTGGGCTCAGTAGTTGTGGCTCGCGTGCTCTAGAGTGCAGGCTCAGTAGTTGTGGCTGACGGGCTTAGTTGCTCCATGACATGTAGGATCTTCCCGGACCAGGGATCAAACCTGTGTCCCCTGCATTGGCAGGCAGATTCTTAACCGCTGCGCCACCAGGGAAGTCCATGTTTGTCTTTTAAAATATAATTTATTTGATTGTAATTTATATAATATAATTTTAAAAATATTTTATTTTGTGATAATTGTACATTCACATACAGCTGTAGGAAATAATACAGAGAGACCCCTTATACCCAATGATAACATCTTATGGTACCAGATCACAAGGAAATTGACATTCATGCAATCCATTGGTCTTGCTCAGATTTCACCAGTTTTACATGTACTCATTTGTGCACGTGTGTGTATATCAATTCTAAGCACTTTTATTCCATGTGTAGATTCGTGGGATCACCACACTCAAGATACAGAACAGCTCCATCACAAGGATCCTTTCTGCTAAACTTTAAAAGCTACAGCCATTCCTCTACCCACCCTCCAAACCCTGGCACCTGGCAGTCTGTTCATTTTATAAGTTTGTCATTTCAGCTGTGCTATATAAATGGAATCATACAGTGTGTCACCTTTTAAAAATGTATGTTTTAAAGTAAACTTTTTGTTCTTAGATGATTGTAGATTCACATGGAGTTGTAAGAAATGATACAGAAAGATTTCTGTACCTTTACCCAGTTTCCCCCAATGGTAACATCTTACAAACCATAGTCGGTATCACAACCAGGATACTGCTGATGATACAGTCAAGATACAAAACATTTCCATCACCACAAGGATCACTCCTGCTGCCCTTTCAAAGCCACACACACTTTCTTCCCTCTTTCCATCCCCAACACCTCGCAACCACTAATCTGTTCTCCTTTTCTATGATTTTTGTCATATTGAGAATATTATATAAATGGAATCATACAGTAGGTGATCTCTTGGGATTGAATTTTTGTCACTCAGCATAATGCCCTGGAGATTTATGCGAGTCTTTGCCTGTGTCAATAGTTCGTTTCTTTGTATTGTTGAGTAGCATTCTATAGTGTGGGTGCACAGTGGTTTGTTCATCCATTCACCCATCAGAGGACATCTGGGTTGTTTCAAGTTTTTGACTGTTAGGAATAAAGCTGCTATGAACATTCCTGTACAGGTTTTTGAACATATGTTTAATTTCTTTGGGATAAATGCCCAAGAGTGCAATTACTGGGTTGTTTGTAAGATACTGCCCCTACTCATTTTTTTAAAAATAAATTTATTTATTTATTCATTTATTTAATGTTTGGCTGCATTGGGTCTTCGCTGCTGCACGTGGGCTTTCTCTAGTTGCAGTGAGCAGGGGCTACTCTTTGTTGTGGGGCGCAGGCTTCTCATTGTGGTGGCTTCTCTTGTTGCAGAGCACAGGCTCTAGGCGCGTGGGCTTCAGTAGTTGTGGCACACGGGCTTCAGTAGTTGTGGTTCGCGGGCTCTAGAGCGCAGGCTCAGTAGTTGTGGCACACGGGCTTAGTTGCTCCGCGGCATGTGGGATCTTCCTGGACAAGGGCTCGAACCCGTGTCCCCTGCATTGGCAGGTGGATTCTTAACCACTGTGCCACCAGGGAAGTCCCCTAATTTTGCAACATTTTCATCGCCCCGGAAAGAAACCTGAATCCGTTAGCAGTCTCTTTATAACCCCCTCACCCTCAACCACGGATATACCTTCTTTCTCCATGGATTTGTCAATTCTGAACATTTTATATAAATGGAATCATACAAGCATAACATTTCCAAGGTTCCAGAGCCTCTCTCTTGCCCTGGGAATTTCAAAAACACTGTTACTCTGTCTCCTTCTCTACCTGGAGATCCCCTGCTCAGACTTCAGTTCTCACACTCCTCTTCTTTGGGGAGCCCTTTTCTGACCCAGACTCCTGACCCCTAGGTTTGGCTGAGACCCTTGCTTTATGCCACAGCAATTTCACTTCTCTCAGCCTAACCCTCATCACACTGTTATTATTTATCTCACTGTTATGACCTATATTGTTATTATTACTAATTTATTATTAGATTGTTATGACTTATCTAATTTGTTCTCCTGCCAGACCATAAGCTCCATCAGGGCAGGGACCCATTGTCCTGTTTATGCCTATATCCCTAGAGCTCAGCACATAAAAGCCCTCAATTAGATGTACGCTACATGTAAAAAGTCAATCCAGGTCTCTTGGGCCTTTGTCAGAGTCCACTGGTAAGTCAGCCTCACTGTGCAGCTGCCTATTCTTTCCCTTTCTCCTCTCTGACAGCTGGATGGAATTAGGGGTGTGCAGGGAAGGGCTTTGGACAAGACCCTGTATCTTAGAGAAACTGGCACATTAGGAGGGAAAGCTGCCAGCCCAGAGCTGTGGTGGAGGTTTTGTGGAGAGACATTCAGGAGAGACAAAGCATGAGGGACCAGGCTGTAAGCTCCTGTGTTTGTCTTTGCCTCCCCATCCGCAGGGCTGGGGGAGAAGGAAGTGCCCAAAATGTGTCTGCTGAATGAGTTAATGGAGACAGACAGGTCTCAGCTTTGGGGTTTGCAGCTCAGAGCACCCCGACTCCCGCTGTGTTTCTGCAGAGCCAGGATGAGGTTCTCCCCAGAGCCTGGCATATTGCACGGTTTCTGCCCTTCCTGTCCATGCTGGCACCGTGGGGCCTCATGGCTGTGCCCCAGGAGGGAGCTGTGCCCCGAGAGCCGTGCTGGGGCCCCAGGAGGAGAGCATGGAACCCTAGAGGCTGGACTAAGGACTCCTCGGTCCGCCGCCAAAGAGGCAGCTGTCACCTTGGGGAGGTTTGCAGGACGTGTCAATGCCAAGAGCTCCCCTACAGGCTGGGCATCTGTCCTCCAAGTCAGCAATAGGTCAGAAAGCAAAGCTGGGGACCCGGGGGCTTCCCTGGTGGCGCAGTGGTTAAGAATCGCATGCCAATGCAGGGGGACACGGGTTTGAGCCCTGGTCCGGGAAGATCCCACATGTCGCCAAGCAACTAAGCCCGTGCGCCACAACTACTGATCCTGTGCTCTAGAGCACGCGAGCCACAACTACTGAAGCCCCCCATGCCTAGAGCCCGTGCTCTACAACAAGAGAAGCCACCACAATGAGAAACCCGTGCACCGCAACAAAAAGTAGCCCGTGCTCGTCCCAACTAGAGAAAGCCTGCGCACAGCAACGAAGACCAAACACAGCCAAAAAAAAAAAAAAAAAAAAGTGCTGGGGGCCTTGTTTCCAGAAGGTTCAGTTCTGTGGCCCATTTGGACCTTGATCATTGTCATTTAGGGTTCTGTCAAATAATCACTGGGGGATATTTCTTAAAAAGATGTAAATGCTGGGACTTCCCTGGTGGCACAGTGGTTAGGAATCCGCCTGCCAATGCAGGGCACACAGCTTCAAGCCCTAGTCCGGGAAGATCCCACATGCTGCGGATCAACTAACCCCTTGTGCCACAACTACTGAGCCTGTGCTCTAGAGCCCACGAGCCACAACTACTGAGCCCAAGTGCCACAACTACTGAAGCCTGTGCAGCTACAGCCCGTGCTCTGCAACAAGAGAAGCCACCGTAATGAGAAGCCCATGCCCTGCAACAAAGAGTAGCCCCTGCTCTACGCAAATAGAGGAAGACCACGCGCAGCAATGGAGACCCAAAAATAAATTTAAAAAAAAGAAAAAAGTTTAAATGCTGCCCAAGCAGTGCCTGAATTGGAGGGTGGGAGTGAGGGAGCAGG
>NW_006797566.1:76004-91649 GCF_000442215.2 Lipotes vexillifer | reverse complement strand
GAATGTTGAAGATCTGCATGTTTCATCCATTATTCATTCTTGAGGCTTTAACATCCTCTCACTCTCACCCCAGTGGGGTGAGCTAGGTATTATTAGCCCTGTTGCAGATGAGGCAATGGAGGCTCCAAATGTCTGGAATTGTCTGAGAACGCTGGGAGCAGTATTCAGCTGGGGCGGAATCAAAGTCTCTAGGCTCCAAGTCCTTTTCACTGCTCTCTAGTACCCCCATCCCAATGTTGCTATGAGGGAGGGACCCCCTTGTCTCTAGTGGGGGCCTTGGGAAGAAGCCTGAGCTGCACAAGTCCCAGCTGGCGGGATTGGCTTACTCAGCAGAGCCCCCTACCCCTGGCCTTTGCAGCATCCTGGATTGCCTGCTGGGGGGCAAGTTGCTCATCTTGGCACGGGTGGGCTGGGGTTTTGTGAGCCTGGGAAGAGGCTGCAGCATTGGAGGAGGAGGAAGAAGGGATCCTGGGAGAGCACACTCAGTAAAATGGGGGAGAAACAAAGGCCACCTGGTGGGGGGGGAGGTCCCCCACAGCTAGGCGCTTTATGGTTGTGCCTGGAGTGGGGATTTCTTGGCAGGTGAGGTCCTTCCACAGCATCAGTTCAGGGCCCATGGGGCTAGGATTATATACCAAATATAGCAAATAAAAAACCAGGGCACCCAGTTAAATGTGAATTTCAGATAAACAGTGGATCAGGGCTCCCCTGGTGGTGCAGTGGTTAAGAGTCCACCTGCCAATGCAAGGGACATGGGTTCGAGCCCTGGTCCGGGAAGATCCCACATGCCGCGGACCACCTAAGCCCGTGTGCCACAACTACTGAGCCTGTGCTCTGGAGTCGCGAGCTACAACTACTGAGCCCATGAGCCACAACTACTGAAGCCCGCACGCCTAGAGCCTGTGCTCTGCAGCAAGAGAGGCCACCGCAATGAGAAGCCTGCACACCGCAACGAAGACCCAACGCAGCCAAAAATAAATAAATTAAATAAATAAATTTATTAAAAAAAAAAAACCCAGTGGATCATTTTTGAGTATAAGTATACCCCAGATAAACAACAGATACATTTTTAGTATGAATATGTCCCAAATATTGCATGGGGCATACTTATACTAAATACATTTACCGGTAGACTTTTAGCCCTGAGTGTAGGGTAATATTGGGTTGGCCAAAAAGTTCGTTTGGGTTTTGTAAGCTGTTACAGGAAAAACCCGAACGAACTTTTTTGGCCAACCCAATATTTTTGTGAGGGATCCTTTCAAATGTCCCTTCAGATCTTAAAGCTCAGATGAATAATTACTGGTTTGCTATACTCCCATTATGATTATATTACGATTGCTCAGTTCGGCTGCTGACAGTAACAGTGTGGGATAATAGGACTTAGAGTTTCACTGAGAGCAAGTGCATTAAATACAAAGCATTGTGTTCAAGAGTCCGAAGTCATCCGAGTCCAAAGAACTGGGAAAGAGCTTCAGAGAAGGGAGCTTTAGAGGGCGATTAGGAATCCCAGCTGCAGAGCAGGCAGGCCGGCAGGCGGGGAACCCACGAGACCACAGGTGACCGGCGCCTGCCCTCCCCGGCCAGTGCCCTTGCACCAGCCCCGGGCGGCGGGGCAGAGTTCAGTTGTGTGAGCGGAAAAACGGGCCAGAAGCGCGGGTCGCCGCAGCGCCAGGCCGGCCTGGGGGACGCGGCAAAGGGACCTGGGGGCGCCCCGGGCCCGTCGCTTCCTCTTTGCCTCATCTGCGTTGTTGGGCTAAGCGTTGCTGACTCAAGGGAAGAAGGAAAAAAGAGAAACTGGGGAAAAGCCAGCAGACAAAACCAACAATAAAACGAAATTTGCTGATTGAGTGGAATTCTCTCC
This sequence comes from Lipotes vexillifer, assembly GCF_000442215.2. Lineage (NCBI taxonomy): Eukaryota > Metazoa > Chordata > Mammalia > Artiodactyla > Lipotidae > Lipotes > Lipotes vexillifer. The sequence continues at coordinate 89,788 of NW_006797566.1, read as the reverse complement.
GGAGACCCAGCAAGTTGCGCACGCGGCTGGGCGCCAGCGGGGCCAGCGGCAGCGCGTTTTGCGCCCCTGCCCGGGATACGCGGTAAACCTGGCCGTTCCCGTGCCTCCCGAGGCCGGGGGCAGGAATCTAGGAGGAAGACCCCTACCGGAGGCAAGCCTGAGACCCTCCGGGACCGGGTCGGAGGAGGGGCGACTGAGACCCGGCTCGCCCCTTCGGCCCGAGAAAGGGGCATAGCGTGGGCTCCCTGAAGAGCAGGGGGCGGGGTCGCAAAGGCGTTTCTGGAAATAAACCCCGTCCAGGACAAAAGGGAAAGGATAGGAGCAACTCAAAGGTTTCATGAGGATTTGGGGGTGGGCTGTCTCCTCGGACTCCACTCTCATACTGTGGGATTCCTAATCGCCCTCTAAGAGAAACAGCGCCCCTGATCAGCCAGAAATGAGCCCTGGGAAGAGGGGAAAAAGATAATGTGGCCGGTAAAGCACCCCTGGCACGCCCACCACAGGCAGCCCTGCCTCTTCTAGCAGAGCGTTGATTATGCACCAGACCCCGTGCGAGCAGTTTTACATGTATTATCTCATTCATCATCACAACCAACCCGGGAGGCAGGCACATTACCATCCCCTGGGCTGGGAGAGATTGAGTAGTTTGCCCAAATCACACAACTGGTAAAGGTGGCTGCCTCTGAGCCCAGCTTTTAACCCTGAACCATCCTGTTTCCTGCTGGACCCAGATAAGGCTTCAGATTCCTTCTCAACACAGAACTGGGGATGGCCACTACCCACAGACCTAAGTCGGCACAAGGAATAAAACTGTTTTCCAAACGTGTTATATTGGTGTGTTGGCTCAGATGCAAATTATTGCGGCTGCTGGATGATTTGGCTGGGGCTGAAGAAGGGCCTCACCTCCCACCTGATAAACGTTTATGTGTGGAATCATAGAATAATTAATCTAGAATAGACCTAGAAAATGGAGTCCAGCATGTGGGTTTTTCAGATGAGGAAGCTGAGGCCCAGAGAAGTGAACACGCTTGCCCAGGGCCACCCAGCATCAGGATTAGAATCCGGCACCTGGCATCCCCGTGGGAGGGGCCCTTGTTAACCCTCCCCATGGCTGCACTGCTCTCTGGGAGCGCAGACCTCGCTTCTGGCCTGCCCCTTTCAGCGGAGTTTGGGAGTCCACAGGCAGAGCTGGAACCCATGGCCTCTGTCCCGAGGCGGAGCGGTTTCTGGGCGGGGCACAGGCAGGCGGCAGAGGCGGTGGAGAAGTTCGCGATCCCAAGCCCTGGGCGTGCAGGACCAGACTGGGCCTCCCTGGCCAAACGCCGCCTGGCGGTGGAAGCCGGGAGAGGGCGCGAGGCCTTGCCGGGACCCAGCATGGCATGTCTGGGAGAGGAGGGTGGGCCAGCGTTTGTTGGGCAGCCACTAGGCGCTGGGCAAAAATCAGGGTTAAATCAGCTTAAAGGATTGGCAACCACGGCGTCCCCAGCCCAGGTCCCAGGGCAACCTGGTTCCCGTCTAGCCAGTGTTAAATGGCCCTGAAGCTGCCTTCTCAGACGCTTGACACAGGATTACAAAATGTGGTTGTCACAGACATCCCCCTCCACACACACTTCAGCATAAAGGCCCTTTCTCTGCTGTTTATCCTCATTAAATATTGGATTATTTCAACGAATATTTACATATAAAGAAACATGAACAGTAATCCGCATAAAACTCAGCAGAACACACACACCTGGATATGTGAGGACGGGGTGCATCTCCGCTATGGGGTGAGAACAGGAAGGCTCCCACAGGTGGAACTCGCTGGTGGTGCCCCAGGTTCTGTGCTTTCCTCTTTCTTTCATCTAAACAGCACAGAAAACCAGAGAGGCAGGCTGGAGAGCTGCTGTGACTTGCCCCAGCTAACCCAGCTAAAGTGACAGGACGCCATGAACCAGACCCCAGATATCCTGACTCAGGCCAGCATGTGGTTTATTGAGGGCCACCCCCAAATTCCTCCCCTCCCCAGATCTGTCAAGATTCCTAAAACTTTGCTGTTATAGGCCCCTAACTCTATTTACTGCTGGAGAGTTTGGAGGTTTCGAGAATTTCCTCTCTAAACAAATCACGCTGGAAAGAACACTTCATTGGTCACTATTACTTGTAAAAGGATTCTGGCACCTGCCGAAGTGAGGGAGTGGGGCGGGGTATGGCAGGGACACCGGGACCCCAAAGATCACCTTCGTGTGTTTCTCACAACTTTGGCAGCCTCTTCTGCCCTCTGTGCAGCTGTCTGCCCAGCTGGAGTATGAGCTCCTCTATTTGCTGTTATTTGTTCTTGTTTCTTCTGAGTCTGTAGAGTGCGTGGCACATAGTAGGCACTCAGGAAATGTTTGTCAAACAACTTTCTGTACCCCAGCCCCTCACTTGCCATAATTTAATTGGCCTGACCCAGAACCTGCCAGGATTGGCCAAAGGGCTGCCCTTCACACTTCTCCCCCAACCCTCCCACCCCCTGGCAGCCCAAGGATGAGCATAGTGGCAAGAGAGGCCACAGGATTCCTCTAGAAATATTTTTCATAAGCTAGGCTCCAGCAAGGGATTTGGGAATTCCTTAAACAGCCAGTGTGCATTTGGGCATAAACGCTTGGCCTGCCAGCTCCCCAGCATGTCTATTAAAGGCATCCATCAAGCAGTCCTCCTGGCCAGGCAGGGCTGGGCAGGGAGCTCCAGACCTCCAGGATGCTGCACAGAACCCCTTGGGGCTGCCCGTTCTGGGCCAGCGCCACCCTCTCCCTGGGCCCGCCTGTGGGCCGCAGCTGGGCCCTGAGACAGCAGCTGCTCATCCTCCCTCCTGGGCTGGGGACACATCTGCATCGGACAGTGCCCAGATTGATCCCTATTACCCGCCCTGCTGACTGTGCAGGAGCAGAGCATTTTCTCCAGCCTTCACCCCTGTCCCCTGGGAAAACAAAGCTGGATGTTCCCGCAGCCAGTGTCCTCACTAACCAAGGAGATTATGGCCGTGTCCGGTTCTAGGAAGAGCGAGGCCAGAGTGTGTTCTTAGGAGGGCAGGAAGTCACCAAGGAATCTCGAAGCTCCCCAAATGGGGCAAGTGGAGTGAGGCTGTGAGACCAAGTGATGCAACATGAACAAGAGGAAAATTAGAGAGAGAAAGGGGTAGGGGAGGAGGAGGAAAGTCTCTTGCAGATTTCTTTTTTTAAATAAATTTATTTTTTATTTGTTTATGTTTGGCTGTGTTGGGTCTTCGTTGCTGCGCTCAGGCTTTCTCTAGTTGGGGCGAGCAGGGGCTACTCTTCATTGCGGTGCGTGGACGTCTCATTGCGGTGGTTTCTCTTGCTGCGGAGCATGGGCTCTAGGTACGCAGGCTTCGGTAGTTGTGGCACACAGGCTCAGTAGTTGTGGCACACGAGCTTAGTTGCTCTGCGGTGGGTGGGATCTTCCCGGACCAGGGCTCAAACCCGTGTCTCCTGCATTGGCAGGCAGATTCTTCACCACTGTGCCACCAGGGAAGTCCCCTCTTGCAGATTTTATTTATTTCTATTATCTTTGAAGTTAGACTTCAAATGGAATCAGGAGTGCAAAAGCAACAAAGAAGCAGGGAAGGGAAAAGTTGAGAGGTCAGGTAGCTGATGTGTGCTTTGGGGACCAATAGGGGGGCTTGCTCCATGCCCAACCCCACGCCAAAGGCAGAATGCCAGGAGTCACCCCACTCTTAGGGATACACACAGGTGCCTGTGACAGAGGGGCTTCCTGGGCAGCACTTGATAGGAGACAGTAACATCCTGGAGGGCAGGGACCATGTCTCTCTGGCTCATTTCTGCATCTACAATGCCTAGTACAGAGCCTGGCATACAGTAGTTGCTCAGTAAATAATAGCTGTGTGCTAGGAGCTACGCAAAGCCTTTTGCACATGTAAATTCACCTTATCCTTTCACAAGGTTATGAGATGGCTACTGTTATCCTCATTTTACAGAAGAGAAGATGGAAGCGCAGAGAGGTTTAGTTACTTGCTCAAGGTCACACAGTTAAAAAGCAGCAGCGTTGGGATTCAGAGCCAAGCAGACTGATTTGAAAGACTGCTCATACTCACCATGCTCTACACTCTTAAAAGGAGAGCAAAAAGAAAGAAAAATATCTTAGGGAATTGAAAGAGATCCTGGATATCATTTAAACCAAGCTCTTTGTTTTATCAATTAAGGATTAGAAAGCAGAAGAGACTTGCACTAGCCAGCTATTGGCAGAGCCAGGATTAGAACCCAGATCTCCTGACTGGAGCTTTCTACTCCACTAGCTTGTCTTGGAAGAGAACAACCAGTACCCTCCAGGGTTTGTAAACTAGAGTTTTAATAGCGTCAGTGTCCACTAGGCTTGGGAAAACAGTGGAGACTGGACATTTTCTCTCTCTCCCCAGCCTTCCCTCACCACCTTGCTCTGGCCAGGCTGGCTCTCTAGGGTTCTTCAGGCCATGGCATCCCAGCCCAGCTGGAAGACATTGAGGCTTGGCTTCAGGTCTCTGGGAGGTGGGTGGGAGGTGTCCCCGAGGGAAGCTGCCCAGGCCGGCCCTTGGGAACCAGGGCTCTGTCTGAGGCACCCAGTCCTCCAGGGCCCAGCCCAGGACATGAGGGTGTTCTGAGTGGACTTTCCATGCTTGGACTGTAGCATAAATTCCCAGTTCTTCGGCAACCTGACTACTTGCAATTTTCAGGGTAATTTTTCTCCCAGGGCGTTTGTTCTGGATCACTAATGTCTGGTATATAAGATATCATTTTTGATTCAACATATTTAAAACTCATTTTTCCCCTAGACAAGACAAATTGAATTTGTCTTCGCATATGGGGCCTTTCGAAAAGATTGGTGCTGGGATGCACTGGGTTCCCAGAGTGATGTCATTTGATTAATCCTGACTTTCTTTTCCCACTTATGGGCGGGGAGGTAATTGCAGATATTCCAACTGGGAGAAGGTGTGATTGGATTTTTCTCCTATGGGGAAAACAAATCCTTTCACATGGGTGAGTTTCTGGCATCCGCTGTTTTTCTCTGATGCTTGGCGAACCTTCTAGAATAGAAGCCTCCCAGCAGCATGCAGCCTGATGGCCCAGGGATAACTTCGCTCAAGCTGGGGAGGGCAGGCTGAGCCGACTGGATCCTTTCTCTTCTGGCCCGCGCAGACTTTGAAAAGCCCTGTCCTGTTCACCTCAAACAACGCTGGGAAAGCTCTCTGATCTACTAAGCCCCACTGTGAGGTCTGGGGCCAACACAGAGTGGGTTTCCCGGATGCTTCTGAGGCCAGGTCACTTCCTCTCCTGCCAGCCAGCCCAGGACTTTGACAATGAGCCCCAGGGGCAGGGCTGGAAGGGCGGGGTCAGGGCCCACTTTTGCAGGGGGCGCCATTTACCTCAGCCACTTATGCTTTGCTCAGGACGCAGGCAGAGGGTCTGGGTGAGAGGATCCCTGGAGGTTTCCAAGGGTAGGACAAAAGAATGTGTGTGGGGGGGTCTCCAGTTCCCCAGAGGCTCTTCCTCGCATGACAGGAGGCACTGTCTCCTCTGGCCACCCTGCCCCCTTCCTTTCTTTGGTGATGAGCAGAATCTGTGAGTTGTGAGGAGGCCAAGGACGGCCGCCAGCTGTCTCTCTGACGGGGCTAGTCAGCGAGGAGTTCGAGCCCTGGGGAAAAGGCAGCGAGGTGGGTGCGGGAGAAGAGAGGCTTTGGACTGGAAGCCCCCAGCATATCAGGCTGGAGTTTCCACTCAACCTGAGACTTCCCCAGCACTCCGGGCCTGCCTAGACTTGTCCCCTCCCTCTCTGTGACCAAAGCCCCAGTCCCATCCCTGGACCAGCTACCAGCCCCTGTGAGGAGAGAAGGAGCTGGATAGGCGAGGAGGAGTTCCATAGCAGGGCTGAACCTGCTTGTGGGTGACCTCCAAGTGCCGACATGCTGGGCAGCACTCTAGTCATTGCTGCTGGGGGCACCATGGCCCAGTGTTTGTACTTTGGTCCTTCTGAGCTCCTGCAGTTTGCATACCGCAAATTAATTCCACTGGGGAGTTAGCTCTGATTAACTCTGCAGCAATAAAGTCTAATCTTGTTAAATAAATGAACCCTTGAATAAAGGCCTGCTTATTCCTGCCCATATTCTCCTGCTGCCCAAGGCAACGTAGCTCTGTGACCTTCAGCCAGTCACTTAACCTCTCTGAGTCTATTTCTGTATCTAAAGAAAATGAGTGTAATACTATACCCCTTTGCCCTGGTTATTGTGGGGATCAAATGTAATAATGTGTGTGAAAGTCTTTTCTAGATGTCAAGGTGCTAGTCTCCTGTAAGGGGTCATTAAGATCATCACTGCTTATGGTAACGTGCCCAGAACCACCGTGCCTTAAAGTGTCAGCAGCAGGTATTCCACTATAAGGGAAGAGAAAAGGAAGCAATTTTCCCAGTGGAAAAAGCATGACCCCAGACAAAGCGCAGAGACCAATAATATAACCCAAATAAGAGCAATGACAACTTGGATGACTTCATACCAAGGCCCAGTCCAGTATAACCAATAACAAAATGTTCCCCATTCTTATCAGGAGAAGTTCTTAGCACCCAGGACAATCATTCCTCCCTTTTCTAAGTCCGGGGTCAAAGGCTATTTTTTAAATTTGATGCTGTGTAGTTGAAGTTAAGAGCCAATCGGAGCTGGTTTTAGATCTTTGTACAAAAAAGTAAGGGGTCAAAGTGAGTTTCTTCTCTTCCCTTTCTCAGAAAGAAACCCTAACTGGAATAATGCTCTGGAAGGCTGTCAGGAATCAGAGGAGCCAGGACAGAGATGCTCAGAGCATTCCTGGAGGGGATCAGCTATTCCTTCTGTCTTCCTAAAGTCCATTCCTGTCTCTCTTTTTGGTACTAGAACACTCTTTTTTTTGTTTTGTTTTGTTTTTTTTTTTTGGCGATACGCGGGCCTCTCACTGTTGTGGCCTCTCTCGTTGCGGAGCACAGGCTCCGGACGCGCAGGCCCAGCGGCCACGGCTCACGGGCCCAGCCGCTCCGCGGCATGTGGGATCTTCCCGGACCGGGGCACGAACCCATGTCCCCTGCATCGGCAGGCGGACTCTCAACCACTGCGCCACCAGGGAAGCCCTAGAACACTCTTTATTTGGGGGGGGGGAGACTACCCCTTCCCTATTCTCATTCCAAGTAGGATTGCCTTCTTTCCCAGTTTCTGGAAAGACTCAAATTTGACCAATCAGAATACTGCATCCTCCTGGCCACAGTGATTAATTAGTTCAGCGATAGGCATGTGATCCAAGCCAGGTCCCAGAAGAGTCAGTCCTGGGACTTTTGTTAGAACAATTAGGAAGGAGATATTCTCTTTCCTGAGTAGTTGCCAAGCTGGAAGGTAGAAGCCTGGAGTTTGTGTGGTCACGTTTGCTACCATTTAAGAATGATGCCAATGTTGAAGAAAGTAGAGCTGAGAGATAGAGAATGATTCCTTTTGACATGGCTTGAGCGCTGGTTTAGCCACACAGGAAAGGCAAGGCAGGGCAGGGTGGGGGGGAATACGTTCCACCGCCCACAGGAACCACAGATAGTACAGGACCCTGTATACGCTATGCTTTTTCCTATACATACCTACCTATGGCAAAATTTAATTTATAAATTAGACATAGTAAGAGATTAACAACAATGATTATAATAAAATAAAACACTTTTAACAATATAGTGTAATAAAAGTTATGTGAATGTGGTCCCTCTCACCATCAAAATATCTTATTGTACAAATTTAATGCCTTTTCCATCTTGTCTAAGCAGTGACCACTCACTGTGGCCGTAACTTTTGCAGTTTGAGGTGTGTCAGCAAAACTATAACAAGTTTCTTTTCCCTTCTTCACAGTTTCATGGGTAGAAGTTTCGTTCTTCCTGTGGACCTTAGCAACCTCAGCGTACGATTGTTTTTCTTTTCCTTATTAAGTCGAGAACTTTCAACCTTTTCACCTAAAGGCACCGTATGGCTTCTCTTCGGCATATCTGAATTACCAGCATCACTACTCTTGTGATTTGGGGCCATTATTAAGTAAAACAAGGGCTACTTGAACACAAGCACGGCGATGCTGAGACAGTGGATCTGATGATGGCTACTAAGTAATTGGTGGGATTCAGGGGATGATTCACGTCCTGGGAGAGAGATTTCATCCCACTATTCAGAATGGTGGGCAATTTGAAACTCATGAATTGTTTATTTCTGGAATTTTCCATGTAGTATTTTCAGACCCCAGTTGACTGAAAGTAACTGAAACCTCGGGAAACAGCCGCTAAGGGGGGAATGCTGTATGTATATCCAGCATGGGTGTTGCAAGTCTGAAGGCTCAGGTTCTAATATTCAGATGGGAGCCTTTGGGCAAGTCTTGTGAGACCTCTAAGCCTCGGTTGCATCATCCAATACATGGGATAAATAATGAACACCCTGCCACGCTCCCCCAAGGGTAGGAAGGTCATTGATCCCTCCTTCCTCAAGTATGGAGGGGTTTTCCTGGGCTGTGTCCATGATCTCCAAATAATTACCGGGTTGTGAAGACCAGTTCCAGATTTTGTGTCAGACGCAAGGTCTGAGCCCATGTGAGGAAGGGAGGGGGGTTCCCTTTCCGTGACTCTCTCCCGACTCGGGGTGGGAAGGCTCTGCTTCCTGTGACTGCAGCTGCACCTGCTGGTTCTCCCTCAGATAAACACACACATTTTATGAACAGAAAAGGTGAAGCTGTGAGGGTTGGCATTTCCTCGGGACTTATGGCCAAGAAAGGGTGGGGAAGTCAAAGCAACTTCAGGCTTGGTTTTCTGACCTGTGATATTTCTGGGGGACATCTGCCCGGGATGAAATGCTGGCCTGAGACAGGAAGGCCCTGTCCGGGGTTCGGTGGCACTCAGTGCCCAGGGCCTGGCTTTGGCCCAATGGGGGAAGGAAGCCTCATGTACCTTCCAAACCGGGCCCTCAGCCTGCCCAGTTCTGCACGCCTTGAACCTCCTGAAGCTCATATGGAGGGTGTGGGGATGTGGTGGGGTGAGTAGTGCCCCTGCGCAGGGAGGGATCTGAAGGAAAAGGGATGAGCCTGCCCCTGGCTGTGGCCTGATCCGGAGTCCCAGGGACAAGATTCTGAAGCTAGGCATTTGCGATACGCCGGCCTCTCACTGCTGTGGCCTCTCCCGTTGCGGAGCACAGGCTCCAGACGCGCAGGCCCAGTGGCCATGGCTCACGGGCCCAGCTGCTCCGCGGTATGTGGGATCTTCCCGGACCGGGGCACGAACCCGTGTCCCCTGCATCGGCAGGCGGACTCTCAACCACGGCGCCACCAGGGAAGCCCTCTTTTTTTTTAAATGATAACTTAAGTGGGAAAAAGAGACAAGAATCCCATTTTCCTTCACAAACGGGCTGAGGGCTTCTCTCTATATACAGTATGTTTAACATGGAGGAGAAACTGCATGGAGGGAGCACCTCGATTTCCCTTGGGAAGGGGAAGGGAAGGTCCATGGCTTCCACGGGTCACCCTGGGGCCCAGCAGGGATGAGGCAGAGCTCTCGGCCCTGATTTCCGCTCTTTTGCTTTTTTTTTTTTTTTAACCAGCATCAGGACTTGCCTTCCCAGCCTCTTCAGCTGGCTCTTACCACTTTCTCCTTGTTTGATTTGCTAAATGTCTGTTTTAGTACGGTGTTTCACACCCGCTCTGACAGTCTACCGTTCCTCCACCCCAGACCCTAGGACATCTGCCAGGCAGTGACATCAGACGTGAAGTTAAATGCAGCTCTGCTCCATGTCGCATCCTGACTCTCCGTCCTCCCTCCACCACCTCCTTCCTTCCAAGAATGCAGATGCCCAGACAGTGGAGGGGCTGAGCTGAGTGACCCTTCCCCCAAAATATTTATTCTGGAAATTTTATCCCAAAGTAGAGAGCCTGGTATGATGAACGATTAGGTACTCACCACCCAGCTTTAACAATGATCAACGTTTTGCTGATCTTTTTAATTTAACTTCATATATATATGTATATATATATATACATATATATATGCACACATATATATGTATACATACACATAATATATAAAAGAATATATTTCTTCCTGAAGTATTCTAAAATAAATCTCAGATATCATTGTATTTCACCCTAACTTACTTCAGTTTGACTAATGAATAAGAAAGCTTTTGAAAATAATCACCATGCCATGATCAAAGCTAAGAAAATTAACAATAATTCCTTGTCATAATCTAAAACAGAAGCCGTATTCAAATTTCTGTCATTGCCTCAAAGCTGTCTTTCACAGTGGGTTTGGATCTATATCTTTGAACTCAAAAACAAGTTCGCTGAGCACGTTAAGAGTGAGCAGGAATCTAATAAGACGTTTAACCTTTAATGGCCAGGACTGTTTTCAAGTGTTTTGCAGAATTGTTTTACATGTAAATAGTGGACTTGTTATCCAAGAGTCTCAATTCCTTTGGTCACCAAGTAAGAACGGAGGGTCTGCATTGTGCCAGACACTATAGCCAGGCAATGAGCGGGGTGACCCGCCCACAGAGGCTCACGGCCCAGAGCAGGAGGGATGTGGCGGTGAAACCTGTGCGAAAATGATTCCCTGTGACCTAGTGCACGGGAGCAAACAGAGGCTGTGGGAGTTCAGTGAAAGGAAGGAATGCCAACATTAGGTCCCATTTTTGTAAAAAGACTTTTTATGCAGAAAATATTCAATAATTCAGACTCCTTTGATTTGGCCTGACCTTTCCTCCAGTCAGTTATCGTAAGGTGATGCCACAGATTGAATGTTTGTGTTCCCCCAAAATTCATATGTTAAATCCTAACAACCAATGTGATGGCGTTAAAAGCTGGGGCCTTTGGCAGGTGATTAGGTCATGACAGTGGAGCCCTCATAAATGGGATCAGTGCCCTTATAAAAGAGACCCCAGAGAACCCCCTAGCCCCTTCCGCCATGTGAGGACACAGTGAAAGATATGGTCTATGAACCAGAAAGTGGGTCCTCATCAAACAAACAAATTTTGTCCACAACAAAATCTGTTGGCACCTTGATCTTGGACTTCCAGCCTCTGGAACTGTGAGAAATAAATTTCTGTTATTTTTAAGCCACCCAGACTATGGTATTTAGTTATAGTATCCCGGACTCACTAAGACAGGTGATGTTTAACCTCATATATATTTCTCCTCTTTTTTTTTTTTTGGCCACCCAGCTCGGCATGTGGCGTCTTAGTTCCCCGACTAGGGATCGAACCTGTGCCCCCTCTGGTGGAAGCACAGAGCCCTAACCACTGGACCACCAGGGAATTCCTTATTTCTCCTCTTTTCATTCGTCTCCTTTTTCCTTCCTGCCCCCTTTCCCCCTCCCTGCCTCCCTCCCTCATTCTTTTCCTTCCTTCCTTCCTTCCTTCCCTCCCTCCCCCCTTCCTTCTTTCCTATCTTGTAATTCTTCCATCTTAGTAGAATCCCCTTCCTGTCCTTGACCTCTTTTCCAAGTCAAGCTTTCCTGAAGTGGATTCCTTTCTTCCTGAGGACCCCTCTCTTAGCCTCGTCCCCCGGGATGGCCCAGGGTTCCCTGAGTGTGGATGTGTGGTTCCTGTGCCTCTCTGGAACCTTGCTTCACAGTTCTCCCAGCATCCAAAACCACTCTATTTGCTCTGCAGGTGTCTTCCTTGGAGTTCCTCCAAAAGCAGGATCTGAGACAAGGGTTCTGGTGCAGGAGGTAGATTTGGGAGGTGACCTGGGGAGGCAAAAGTGAAGAGTGGGGAGAGTGAGATGCAGAAGGAGGAAAAGCCACCGAGAGAGCTTTAGTGATGTGGTGACTGGTGTGGGCACCTGGGGCTCAATCTGGGTAGAAGACACCTCAGAACTGCCTCTGTGGAGGGTGGGAGGCTGGACCCCACCTCCACTGGTTGGGACTTGCTTCTCCGGGGTCTTCACTCTCCCTCACTTTGGGGCTGACCCGTGTGGGCTGAGAGCACTCCCTAAGGCTTCAACGTGGAGTGATGCCGGAGTGTTGTGTAGGGCTCAGCGGCACTGATCTCAGAGGTGGGCTGAGGGCATCAAACACGTCTGCTACACCAATCCTCATTCCTTTTGCTTCTCTGACTCATTAATACTAATAACGACAACATAATTTATCGAGTGCTTTTTGTGTATCAGTCACTGGTTTATAGCTTCCCAACCATTTTACCACCTAATCTTCTAAAAACACCTATGCGGACAGTGGTATTATACTCTCATTGTACAGCTAATTAACTGAGGCTAAGAGAGGTTAAGTTGCTTAACCTTAACCTTAAACTTAATGGTTAAGCACCCCACTGGTGAACTTAACCCAGGTGGATTTGTGTGGTCAGGCTTCACCAGACTCAGATCCTGCTGTTAAAAGCCTGCAATAAATTGCTCTAAATTCCTTTTGGAAAAATAGGGTGTAATATTTCGGTTGTGTGCTGTTGTGCAGAAAGCTGCTGGGATGGGGTCTTCAGAAACGTCATCCTGGGTTGATCTGAGGTTTTTCTCACTAGACTCAACCGAAGTCTTGCCTTTGGAGGTTGAACATGACCCGAAGCTGCCCCAAGACTCCGCCAGTTGCTTGGCAGTTGTGAGCTGCTGCCTCAGGGGAGCACGACAGAATGCCTGAGCAGGGAAAAGGATCTGGAAGTACAGCTTGAAAAACATACCCTTCCACTCTGACCCTGGGAATCACCTCACAGAGGAGCGAATGGCACCTCTGCCCGAGACCATGCTACTGGGGGCTGCTTTCCCAAGCCGGCAGGTGGAGGTGGGCGGGGGCTTCTCAGGCTGTGTCTGCTCAGAAATGAGAGGGCTCAGACAGTCCCAGCCCCTGTTCCGCACCTCAGGCGGGCAGGGACTGGGGTGGATCATGGCATCAGCACCTTCCATGTCCCTGCGGATGACTGAAAGGAAAGTGTTGTAAGAGATGGACCGTGGCCTGGACTTCTCAGAAACATGGGCCAAAAAATTCTCTCTTTTCTATTTAAGTTGGTTTGCCTTAGGTTTCTGGCCTGAAGAAGCCAGACACTTCCCCCCAAAGCTGCCAAGTGACCCACTTAGGCTGCTCTGGCCACATCTGACTGCCCCCCTTCTGCAGTCTCCCCTCTGTCAGGAGCTTGATCTCCCTGCCCCTCCCCACCCAGGAAAGGATGGGCAGCTGTCCTCTTCACTGGAGGTGGATTTGCACCCGTTTGCTCCCTGGTCCCAGATCACTGACATTTAAAGCCTGCTGCTAATTGTGATGTGACAAGAAGGAGATTCACTTAAATCTACTCTAAGCCAGACACTGCTAGGTCATTGTCTCATTAAACTCTCCAGAGCCATAAGCAATTTTTTTGGTGGGGGAGAAGGGGGCCCTTGAAATCACCCATGGAAGTGACTGCCTTCGATGGGCCAGCCCCCTGGGTCCTCTCTGGGGCTTGGGTTGAAACTCTCAGGTCCAAACTGCACCACAGAGGTGAGTGGCTGTGCTCTGTGCCCTCGACCAGAAAAGTCCTGTCTTTCTGAGTCTGTGCACCTGGTCTGTTATTGAGTTGCATGTTTTTTGTTTGTGGTTTTGTTGTGGTTGTTCTTTTTTAGTTTTTGTTTTTTAAATAATGTGGTGCTTGGTTTTTCTCAAGGATGATTTGTAGACTGGTGCAGAATGTGCTCTGAGCTTTTGGGGAATCCTTTAGCCTGAATAACTGGCGGCCGGCTATGGCCAAGCCGGGGCAGAGCTGACCCCAGGGATGGACGGGGGCCAGCCAGGCGGTGCCCTGTCACACACAAGCA
>NW_006797566.1:34733-75923 GCF_000442215.2 Lipotes vexillifer | reverse complement strand
ACACACAAGGATCTCTTCCGAAGCCCCTCCAAGACAGGCGACAGCAAACAAAGACAGAGGGGCAAAGGAAATTTATTTGGACTTTTTGGAACAAAAAAATTGTTTTATGTTACAGAAAAACACAATCATTTACATTTTGGAAGCTTCACACTCTGGGAATGAGCCCTAGTGCCAGCTTTTGTGAGCAAAAGGCTTAAAACATCCCAGCCTGACTGGGTGGCTGTAATTAGCAGGACTTATTTTCCAGAGCAGGTCTGACTCTGTCCATCACATGAGTCTCACTCTAGAACTTTTGACTCTTTCAATAGCAAACATCTTTACCCCTGAAGTCCTTTTCAACATGACCCTTTCCCTCCCATCTTTCCATTCTCTGCCTTCCTTTGTAACTGGCTAATTACCCTGTCACCTTGGTGTCTCAGCACCAAAGCTTCAATAAAACAGCCTCCTCCCTCCAGGCAATTCACTTCCCTCACCTCCTGCAAAATCGGCTTCGGAACTCCTCTCTTCCAGCAAGCACTCCAGTTCTCCCTGCCCAACCCTGTTCGTATCTCCAGAGACCATTACCTGGCTCAAGGGACACTCTGGGGGGTCAGAGAACCTGGGTTCTAGTCCTGGTCCTGCCACCTGTCTGCCGTTATGGTCTTAGGTATTTTCTTACTTTTAAATTCTCAGCTATCCCGCTTCAAAGGGATGTGGCATCACAGTAATAGATGCTGACGTGCCCTGAAAAGTAAAAAGGCTACCGAGTGCAAGCAGGATTAGCCTGTGGGTCCCGGGCACCTCCCTCCTCAGCTCAGCATTTCCCACCTGCTGAGGACCGCACTGTGTCTCAGCTGCTCAGTTGCCATGGTGAAACGACAGCCTTTGCACGCTGTTGAGTGGGATTTTACCATCTGGAATGCAAGGTCCCTGAGGGTAGGACTAGATTTTAATATTTATTTGGTGGCATGGCACCAGTTGGGGCTGAGCACAAGCAGGTGCTCAGTCTTAAAACTGGTTGCTTAGATTCCAATTTCCTTGGACAGATCCACCTCCTGTAATGTGATGACTGCATCACAGTGACAGGATGGTGGGAAACCCAAGCCTCCTCGTTTGTTCTACTGGACATGACCTCTAGTGAGAAGGGCGCTGCTGGAGGCTGGTCCTGGGGTCCTGAGACTCACTGACCCTGTGTTGACCCAGGCCTTGGGACCATCTGCTAAAGCCCACAGACCCCCTATAGATTTCACCCTCCCACTGGAATAAAAATCCTTCCCAGATGGATGGGAAACATGGCCTTGCTTTTGGTGAGCATGCAAAACCCAAATAGGGACACTACCGTGTTATAAACCCAGTGTGGGATCAACCCAGACCGTTCAAAGGCCCACACCAAGGACCCCTGCTCTGGGGATCACTGTCTCCAATGTGGGGTCCTCACTCCCTGATAAGCAAGACCACTCTCTAGCAGTCAGAGAAGGCCAGAGCCCACCACCGCCCCAACAATCTCCAGCTTCAGCCCCCTCACCACTCCGACCATGGGCGGCTGGCAAAACACCACAACCCTCCTGAAGGAGTCATCGGCTCTTCATGAAAACCACGAAGATGAGAAAATGACCTCACCCCACCCAGAGAGCCCATCACACAAATGTTATTCAGAAAATACATTCTGGATTCTTCCCCCTCCCACCAACACGTTCCCTACCTCCCGCTGCACACGGCTATTTATGTGTTACACTTGACAAAATTCATCTTCTTTTAAAAAATAACCTGGCACTTCGAGATCCATTCAGGGCAATGCCATTGCAAACACTGTAATTTAAAGTCAGTCACAGTAGGACTTCCCTGGTGGTGCAGTGGTTAAGAATCCACCTGCCAATGTGGGGGACACGGGTTCAAGCCCTGGTCCGGGAAGATCCCACTTGCCGCGGAGCAACTAAGCCCGTGCACCACAACTACTGAGCCTGTGCTCTACAGCCCGTGCTCCGCAACAAGAGAAGCCACTGCAATGAGAAGCCTGCGCACCGCAACGAAGAGTAGCCCTCTCTCGCCACAACTAGAGAAAGCCCACCCGCAGCAACGAAGGCCCAACGCAGCCTAAAGAAATAAAAAAATAAAAAATAAAAGTCAATCACAGTAGAAACAAAGCCAGTCTCTAGAAAACTGACTTGAGGACCCTCAAGTCAGTCAAAATGGGTTTGCCTTGGTCAGGCCCATTGATGGGATTGGAAACAGCACCCCAGCAGCATCCTGAGCCCTGGCTGGCCCCAAAGAGCCTGGAAAAGCTGGTGTTTTGCTTCAAATCCATCCAGAATAAAATGCATAATAAATAAATAAATGCTTCCAACTTGTGTTGCGTGGGAGTATCCAGCTGTGGGTGCCTGTAGCCTTTACGACGCTCCCCGGATTTTCAGAGGGAATCTTGCTTGATCGTGCAAAGTGTCTGAAATCACCCCGGGTCACGGTGAAGCATGCAGTGAGAGGGAGATGGAACAGGGGGGAAGACTTCTGTGAAAATCCCAGATCTAGTCCACTGTTTGCTGGATGGGCCCTCCTTCCTGGTGGGCATGGAACCATGTATTTATAGCTCTGGTTTCCTGCCTTGGAGTTTTCTGCCTTTGGAAGAAGAGAGGCTTAGAGGAGTGACAGAGAAATGACCCGCAGGCCTGCATAAAGGATGTCCACGCAGGCTCTCTGCTCCTGCAGACACCTGGAAGCTCAGGTTTCTTCCCTCAGCTTTGGGAAGAGAGGCTTTCAAGGCTTCAGCACCCAGGGCTAAGGTCCAGCTGCCGCAGCATGTCCTGCAGAGACCCCTGCAGCCTGCTCAGGGCCACCACCTCCGTGGAGTAGAGGGAGGCTTCCAGGACGCCGCCCAGGCTCTCCAAGGTCTCCAGGGCTCTGGCCTGGGGCAAGGGGCAGCTCTTGGAGGAGGCCAGCAGGTGGAGAAGGTCCCGGAGGTTCTCCAGGTCATTAGATATTTGGATCACATTTCTGGAAGGCAGACTGGTGAGGATTTGTTGGTAGATCGCCAATGTCTGGTCCATCTTGGACAAACTCAGGACAGGGGTGAGCCCAGGGATGAAGTCCAAACCAGTGACCCTCTGTTTGGAGGAGACGGACTGCTATGCAGGAGGAAGGGGAGAGCAAGAGCTCAGGGGAGAGAAGTCAGCTCCACAAAGCCCCTGGCCCTTCCCGCGAGCGTGGAGGTGTCTCCTTTCCCCCTTCCGCACCATCCTGACTAGGCCCTTATTTCTTGTGCCCACATGGCTGCCAAGCCTCCAAGCTGGTCTCCCGGGCTGCTGTCTTCCTGCCCTTCCCAAACCACCCTGCCCTCCACTTCCAGACCAGCTTTAGCAGGCCGTTTCCTCTTCCAGATGCCTCTGCTATAGAACCAGCCATGACTGCCTATTTCTTACTTACTGACTTAAGTCTCTTTCCCAGGCATTGAGGTCCTCCATACATGCCCCTCCCCAACCCTTCCACCCCCAGCGGACGCCTTCCTCCCAGACAGGTTCTCCACGAAGTCTCACCCCCTTAGGGATCAAGGCCCCGTCTCACTCCTCCACTCCAATAACTCTGGTTACCAGGAGGGGCTCTCCCCCCCCACCCACCCGCTGCCCGCAGCGCTCACTTCCTGCACCACACCGGTTGGGACACTGGGGGTCTATCATGTGCAGCTTGTTGAATGACTATTTTGAAAGCAAGGAGACTTAAGCGTTTTTCCCTATGAAATGCTCAAGACGATATCTAGTTCTGAGCTGTTCCTGCTTCCGGCCACCTAACGGCTCCCTGGCTGCCCAAGGCTACCGTTAGAAATCCAGAGTGGCCAGGAGATGTGGAAGTCTCTGGATTGCTCCATGCAGGTGGACAAGTTGGCTTTTAAGGCAGGGGGCTATCAAACGCCACGTCTGAAAACCTTTGAAGAGGGCATGCTCTGTTCTGGTTCTGCAGGAGGGGTGTGTGTGTGGGGGGGTCACTTGCTTTATCTAATTTAATCTTGAAACGACCTTGTGAAGACTATTAAGGTAGTCCTATTATCTAGATGAGGAAACCAGGGTTTAAAGACATTGAGGAGCTTAACTAGCTTAAGATTTTACAGATAGAGAACAGAAGGGCGAGGATCCACACGTAGCCTCCCTAATTCTAAACACCGACCTCATCTGGGAAGTGGCTGAAGGTACAGGCTTGTGGACCCCAGAGAAAAGACCCAGGGGACATTGAGAGCTGTTTGCAAATACGTAGAGGGTTGTATGTGAAAGAGGGCTTGACAGGCAGGACCAGCAGTAATGAGGAGAAGCTTCACAGGGTCAGCGTTCAACTACCAGCCAGGAATAATGCCTAATGATTAGAACGTTCTAGAGATGTGTTGGAGGCCCAGAGAGGGTACTGCTGGGGCTCTGGTCACCTGCCAAGGGGACACTGGACCGTTATGCTCTGGTCCTGGGCACTAGGATTCCAGTCTGGGAGGAAGGGGAGTGAGGAGGTGGGAGGCAAGGGGAGAGCAGGAGAGCAGAGGCAGCTGTCCATGCGGTAGGGAGGCGTCCAGGCCGCCAGGCCCCTTGCGTGAGGCTGCACAGCCTCAGCCAACCTCTGAGGTCCGGTTTCCCCACGGGCCAGCCACAGTTCTACCTCGTCTCCCAGGCCCTCCCTACCGTGTGTGATATGTCATTGATCCTGGTGACAATCGTCTTGATGAGGGTTTTGGTGTCATCCTGGACTTTTCGGATGGGCACAGCTTCAATGTAGGACAGATAGGGCCAAAGCCACAGGAATCGGCACAGGGGTCCACAACGCATTTTTTCTTCCGGGGATGTGCTTCTGGGGCCTGAAAACAGAAGGAACCACACGTGGCATGTCGCTGGGATCTCAGAGAACACCCACATGTCACGTTACCAACCACATTCTCAGATGCAGATAAAAACGAGATTTGCTTTCTGCTGTGGTTATCATTTCCTCAAAGACAATTCATTGTCTAGAAATACAGTAATGAAATGCATTCCCTTGGGGAAAGGCATGGCCACATCAAGAAAACCACGGTGAGGTGTGCTGTAGACCACAGAGCAGGAAGACAGGGCATGAGTAAATGGATGGGCTTTTAAGGTATGGTTTGAATCCAGCCATTTACTAGCTTCATGACTTCAGGCATATCCTATAATCGCTAAAAACTCCTGCCTGCATCCCCTGCAATATACCTATCTCCAGGCTTTTCTGAGGATCAAACTAGATAACGTGTGCGAAAGAGCTTTAAAGGTGTTGTGAAGTGTACTCTATTACTACCCTATTATTAGAGATTGTGTTACTGTCCTCTCCATTAACTCTCTCACAGCAGCCCACTGATATTTCCGTGATGGCATTTATCACTGGCTTTATTACTTCCTTTCTCTCCCACTGGGAGCCTGAATCCAACCGGCACTTATGGAAGGTCTGATAATACGTCAGATGCAGTGCTGGGCACCAAGGATGCCACAGTGGACAACGGATGTTCTCTACTCTCAAAGTGCTTACAGTTGAATAGGAGAGATAAACAGGTAAACAGGCCATCCCAATACAGGAAGAAAGAGCTCTGCAAGAAGGACAAGATATTGTGGGAATACAAAGGGGGGCTCCCTGGAAGAGGTGTCACCTGAGCTGGGTACTGAAGGCCAAGGAGGGATCAGGAAGAGTATAAACTGGTTGTATAAGTGGCCAAGAAAACAGCCGGTGCGAAGGCATGAAAGCAGGAGAAAGTACATAACACGTTCGCCCAGAACGTCTGAAACTTTCAAAGTCATGGAACCATGAATTCTAACATTAATAATATGCATGCAGATCCTTGATTAAGCAGCAAGGTTTTAATGAGATACATGAGGCAAAAGGTAATCAGGTTAAAGGTATGTGAGTCTGTGGCCAATGATCTGTGCTAAGTATGTGTGGATGAGCCTGAAATAATGATCAAGAGTAAGTAAATGTTAGCATGAAGGTCCTGGAGATGGCAAAAATGTTCATCTCTGCTTTTTGTGTTCTGCCTCATCTGGGTCTTGATAAAAACAGGTAACGCATTTTCTGTCCATAGGTGGCAATTTAGTATAATTCATATTCTGGCAATATAATAGAAATAAGCAGTCTTGGGAATTCCCTGGTGGTCCAGTGGTTAGGACTTGGTGCTTTCACTGTGGTGGCCCAGGTTCAATCCCTGGTTGGGGAACAAAGATCCTGCAGGCTGCACAGTGCAGCAAAAAAAAAAAAAAAAAAGTCTGTTTCTATATTATAATGCTTGATCAAAGGTATTTTTTTAAATTAATTAATTTTTTTTTTGGCTGCGTTGGGTCTTCATTGTTGTGCACGGGCTTTCTTTTGTTGTGGAGCACGGGCTCTAGGTGCGTGGCCTTCAGTAGTTGTGGCGCACGGGCTTAGTTGCTCCACGGCATGAGGAATCTCCCCGGAGCAGGGATCAAACCCGTGTCCCCTGCACTGGCAGGCAGATTCGCAACCACTGCGCTACCAGGGAAGTCCTGTTTTTTTTAATCTGAATTTTACCGAAGGGGAAAAATGAGACTCAAGAAGATGTGCTAACTTGTCCAAAGTCAAACAAGTAAAGCGCCAAAGCCAGGATTCACGGCCAAAGTTGCTTCACCCAGAAAGGCTGGGCGCTTTCTACCCTACCCCACCAGTTTCTCCAAGCTTTAAGGGAAAGCCCAAATTACAAGCCACTCCAATGACCAGCCAAGGGCAGCTCCTGAGACCATGGCATTCGGGAAAAAATACCCTGCTCTATTCTAGGACGAAGCTATGAGATTGTACCCCTGCACCAACTTCATGTATGAAATGTTTTTGTGCTTTTGTTCTCTCTCCTAAAAAGTTAATACTGCTACTATTAACTCCTTATTCCCTGAGTAAACATGCCCACCAAATGTTTGAGGAATGAAGTTAAATAGTGCTAACCCCTCAGTGTGATTTCATGAAACCCTAGCAAAGGTGGAAGCACAGTGGTTAGGCCCCAAAGCTTCATCAGTGGGCTCTGCCCTTATTAGCTGTGTGTATCTGGGCAAGATATTGAATTCCCTAAAGCATCAGTTCCCATCAGTAAAATGGAATGAATCACACCACCTGGCTCAGAGGTTAATTGAAAAGAACCTGTAAAGCCCCTGCCCATTTTGTGTGTGTGTGTGTGTGTGTGTGTGTGTGTGTGTGTGTGTGTGTGTGTAAGGGTGAGGGTTGGGGGCAGGGGGACTAAATATCAGCTTTTTTTGAATTGTGTCATTACTCAGCAGGGCTTGGAATGCTCTGGCAGCACTACCTGTAGCCAACCCTGAATCTAGCATCGCCTCGCCTGGGCCATCTCAACAGGGTGCCTGGTATTTCTGGGTCCTCCCCCTGCAGCACAAGATAGAGTGGTAAACTTTTCTAGGATTCATGTGTTAATGACACCATCCTTCCCAAGAGAATTTATTACCAGATTAACTCTGGTCATAGTCACTCTCACATAATGGCCACCCTTTAATACCTGAGTGGAAAAACAGTTTTACTAGCTCCCTCTATCACCATGGATAATATGCTTCAGTGGGCGCTGAAAATAAATCATAGTTCCTTGAAACGTGGAATTGAGGAACTGCTGCTGAGTAAGTCTGCCTAAGAGGAGAGGCCAGGGTTAGGGGAGCTCCCTGGGGGGGCTGGTTGTTACAACAACAACTCGTAACAGGCCCATCTGAGATCAAAGTGATGGGGAGACCCTGGCCAACAGGCACACACAACATGAAACACACATGCTCACACATATAACACATCATATGCATACACACACATATCAACACATTAACCCTTTTAGTAAAGGCTGGTGACTGTCTCCAGTACCTATTGCCTCTTCACAATTAGTAGAACATCCAGGTTTAGATAGAGATGTGGCCATTCAGAATAAATACTATATTTCCCAGCTGGTGTGGCGATGCGACTAAATTCTGGCCAACTGAATATAAGCAGAAATGTGATGTGGCAGTTCTTGTGCTGTGTGCTTTTGCCCTTCCCTTTTCCATCCCTTCCTCCATCCTGATGTGTGAATTGTGGATGTGGCAGCTGGCGTTCTGGTGCTTCTTGGGTCCTGAGGACGAGGGCCTTACCGTATGAACACTGGAGTAGGGAGCTGGAGGGGGCCAGGTCCCTGAGGACTTGCTAGAGGCGAGATGACATGCATGGACCACCTACCTCTGAACTTGTACTGAGTGTGTGAGAGACATAACCTCTGTCTTGGTCAAGACACTGTTATTTTGGGCCTCTGCTAAGTGCAGCCAAACAATGCTAATTAATTTATACATCCAGACACGGGCAGACATCAAGTTTTCCTTGGTTCACCTGAATGTCAGTACCTGGGTGGGGCCTGGCTGTGGCCCGAGATTTTGGGTTTGGGGGGAAGGGCTGGTAAGAGCAGGGTTTGGGGACTGGGTAGGGGAGGGATAATCCAAGACAGCAGCTAGAGCTTCACTGAGCATAGCACCTGACACATACTAGTTACTCAATATCTGTTTGATGGTTGACAGCTAACATGTATTGATTGTCCACTGGGGGCCAGGGACAGAGATAAAGAGACATGCAATCGCAGAAAAGTGGGATCAGGAGTGGGGACAGTCGGGGCTGAAGACTGGTGGTTTTCCCAGGAAGCCCAGGTAGTACGCCACAGTATTCGGCGTTGTCAACTACTTACATATATTATTTGTTAAAAATAAAAGTAAAGAACAAAACTGTGCTCTTAAACAACTGGCTTAAGAATTTACCTAATTAACTACAATGCAAGGAATAATGTTTAAAGAGATAAAATGCCTTGGATAACTCAGGGCAGGAAGTCATGTGTAAACTTATGAGCTCTAAAGCTGAGCTATGTTTCAGCTGGAGCATAGGACCTTGGGAAAATCTGCTAACCTCTTGCAGACTCAGTTTTCTTAGCTGTAAAATGGGGATGAAACAAATCATAATTCCCATCTGTGGCTGTTACGTGGCTGAAATGAGATAACGTATGTAAAATTCTTGCTCTGTGCCTGGCACATGGCCAATCCCAATACACGTTAGCTGTTGTCAGCATTATTTCCAGCTAGGGAATCAAGGAAACATCTTGGAGGAGGTGGCATTTAATAAGGGCCCTGAGAATGGGGGGGAATGGGTTTGTGAAGGTGGGGGAGAGGGGCACCCCCAGCAGAGGTCTCAGAAGATGGTGGCTCTCAGCTGGCACAGGAGGTGTGATGGGGAGACAGGGAGGGGTGGGGCTGTGCCACCTTGGCTGTGCAGGGAGGCCAAGCTATTTCTGTGGAAGTGAGGAGCTCTGATCACTCCCAGGCTAATGCTTTCAGCACAGGTGACAAAAAGGACGGAGATGGAAATTGGGAAAGGCCACCCACCCACTTCTCCACAGAGCAGCTTGCCTCCGCCTTCCCCAAGAAGCTGGCCGCCTCCAGACGTGAGCTCCCTCACCTCCCCTCTTGTCCCGGGGGCTGCAGCAGACGAAGTGGGGGCCTCGATGTCAAAGTGGGGGGGCACTTCTCTAGATTCAGGCTAGAAGGTTGGCTGGCCCCAAGGCAGGCCTGCCCACAGCCTTTGGATTCCAGCAGTCACAGGGGAGGTGGGGAGAGCTCTGGGTCACAGAGGTCTTCGCCGGTGGAGGCTGCCAGCTTGGAGCTATATCCAAACTCCTGTATCTTCTCCTGATAGAAAGTGTCAGAGGTTAGTAAGGGCACATCCTTCTCTCTGCCTTCTTTTCTTCTCCAGCCATCAGGTTTTTGTACCTCTCTCTCCAGTAGTCTTTGGTACGCTAGTGTGAATAGATTCAGGTGATGTGGTATTTCCTGTTAATTGTAAGGAAAAAGCTTTGGACAGTCTACACCCTCTCTCTCCCTGTAGAAATCCTTCCTGTGGGCTCCCTCACATTCTTCCCTCTCAGCCTTCCTTCCTTCCTTTCTCCCTAACTCCAAGTTGGAAGGGACTTGAGGATGGGGAAAGGACAAAGGATGAACACACAGAGAAGGCTGGATCCCGATCCTTCGAGTTACTCAGAATCCAGTGGAACAGATAGAAGCTTAAACGACTCATTTTAACACAACGTGGTGAAGGTTACAAGAGAAGGAACGTGGAACTGGGGGATCGTGGGGAAAGGGGGTGACTCTGGGGAGGTGAGGAGAGCTTTGCACTGAGACCTGAAGGACAGGAGTTCCCCAGGGGGAAGAGAGCAAGCGGGGCCTTCCAGGCCAAGGGGACAGTGTGGAGTTGGGGGAAACCATGGTGGGTTTGGGAGAATTCAATATGGTAGAAGGGTAGAGTATGTGAGGCTGGAGAGCTAGAATGTCCCGGGCTTGATTCTATGTGTAGTCGGGACCTTTCGGGGAATCTGCCCTGCTCAGGACACACACACACACACACACACACACACACACACACACACACACACACGAATCCTGGAGGCCATGTTTGCATGAGCAGCAGTGGGCAAGAGAACCAGAATACTTTTCTCTTCCCTTTCCGTGTCCCTTCCTCCTCCAGCTCCTGATTGGGTCAATTAGCGTCTCTCCTGGTAATTTAAAGTAGTGCTCCGAGGAGTCCAGTTTGCCTCTGATGAGGACTCAGAAGATCAAGGGTAGCCATGGTTGGCATCACATGTATGGAACAGCTAAGAGAGACCAGGGCCCATCCAGCTGCTGAGAGGTGGATTATGGTCAATGCCTGGACTCTTTCTTGACCTCCTTCCTGGTTCCTGACCTGTTGGTTCTGGGCTCTCCCTGTCCTTAGCCTCCAGTGTGAGACACTCTTCCACACATACTAGTCACTTGAGTAGCTTTCAACTTTCTGAATATATTTTTTCATCCAGGAGACATATAGATACACACATGTAAGAGAAACAAGTGTCAGGAAATAAAATACACCTTCACTATGGGGGATGCACTCTTGAGAGTCTCCATTCTGTTTTTTAAATGTTGGCTGCAATATACAGTTGAAAACACTGAGCTAACATGAGTGGTTTTCTCTTATTTGCAACCGGAAGGCTGGTTGAGAAATCACGTTAACATACTTAACTGGTAGCCAGAATGTGGGTGCGAGGGGTTATATTCTTCCCGTTCATCAGAAACTACCCTCAGATTTGATCTCATCAGGGATAACAAATAGGTCTCAATTCCCGTGTCAACTCTGATCAGTTTTTAGCGGTTCCTTGGAGTGCTGAGTGGAGACGAATCTGAAGCTCCATCCAGTCTCAGAGGGAGAAGGTGCCGTGATCAGTTAGTGATGTCTGCCGGGTGCAGGAGTGGTGGATATGCCA
Source organism: Lipotes vexillifer (assembly GCF_000442215.2). NCBI lineage: Eukaryota > Metazoa > Chordata > Mammalia > Artiodactyla > Lipotidae > Lipotes > Lipotes vexillifer. Next base: position 64,678 of record NW_006797566.1, on the reverse strand, counting down.
CTTGTTCAGCATCTCCCAAGGGCCTGGCACAGAGCAGGTGCTCATTAAATTTTTGTTGAATGAATGAATGAAATATTTCCCATCCCTGATCTTCATTGTCTAACAAGGTTAACCTACCTCTACAATGGTTTACCTGCTCCAATTTTAAAGTCACGATATAGAATTCACTTTTGCCCAGCAGGAATTCTAAGAAACTTTCTTAATGAAGATGGAAAATGCTTCAGCATCCTGGTCTCCTTTTCATGGGGACTTTGATTGGCTTCCTGCATCCCATAGATGTCCTCTAGCACCACATAGGGCCCTATTCCCTTCAGCTTCCTGAGTCCTGCTCCATCTTAACTATTGTCTCAGATGTTCCCTGCCTTGGTCCCATTCATCAGCTTGGCTCTTCCTGCTGTGCTCTGGGCCTCCTGCCCTTCTCAGAGGTCTCTGCTCTGCCCGGCTAGTCTTCCCTGTGGTTTCCCCCCTCTTCCCTGGCACCCACAGCCTGGAGCACCCCAGAGTACAAACTCGGTACGTGCACAGATGGGGATGAACTCTTCCAGGGGGATGGATGAGATATCGGCATTGACACCGATCGCTCCAGAGAGCTGACAAATTGAGCAGGAAAGACTGTAAAATGCACTCTGCTGAGAAGCAAGGCACAATTGTTGTCACACATGGAGTGGTGCAAAGGACTCTGTGGGCCCAGTCATCAGGTGGGCTGTTTTTAAGCAGAAACCACCTCTCTTTCTACTTCTCTGAGACAGCTGTGTGGACAAAGAAGAATTTCAAGGCTCTCACTGGCAGGCTACAAGGGAGTTGTCGCCACTGGACTCCTACTGCTGGTGGGAACAGGGCCTACTGACTGACTGATTGCAGGAGAATTTGGCTCGGTTTTCCTTTAAATTACATGCATGTGGTTGAAGGATGCACATACCACAAGGACTCCACCTTCCTGGAGCCCTTCTCTCTCTCTGCCCCCCACTGACCCCCATGTTCCCCTAGGTGGCATCGAGGCTAGAGCGGGGACAATGATCCAGGTTCTGTGAAGAGAGCTCTCCCAAGCGGCCACCTCCGTACCCTGCATGAGCCACTCAGACACAAGAGGCATCCGCCTGGGGCTGACGGGCCGGAATTCACTGCAATCTCCCTGGCTCTGTCCTTGGTGATTGGAGCCATTTCCTGGAATGGAGGGGGGAGGAAAATATTTCCCCCAAATACCAAGAAGAGTTATTTTGGGCATAAGATGTACAAAATAAGAGAAGGACACTCCTTTGGCCAACATGGAAACGTTCCCCTCAGCCCAGTGTCCTCAACTGCTTGAAGAGGAAAGAACCGAATCACACCCACTGTTTTTCTCTTGCCTTTCCCCCCTGCCTACATGAGAGAACGGATCAGCAAGGCCTTCCCGCTCAGGAGGGTGTTAGTGTGGGAGTGACTATGATTCTGTTCACCGTCCTGGTGGGAAAGAGACTGGATACCCTCTGTCCCACCAGCGTCAGCTGACCACTGCCCGCCTCAGAGCTCTACAGAGCAAACACCAGAGAGCGGACAGAGGTCAGCGCGGGGAGTCATCCAGCTCGTGCTCCTGGGGTGGTGTCTTCAAGTCCCTGCCCTCTGCCCTGCCTCCCCTGCCTCCCCTGCAGACTACCTTCTCATCCTCTCCAAAGCTGCTAGTCTCAGATGACAACCAGGGGACTTCCCTGGCGGTCCAGTGGTTAAGACTCCATGCTTCCACTGCAGGGGGCTCGGGTTCCATCCCTGATTGGGGAACTAAGATCCCACATGCTGCACAGTGCAGCCCCCAGAAAACACAAACAAACAAACCAAAAAACCCTCAAATGACAACCAGGCCACCATGTCACTCTACTGAACTGTGTTTAAGAATTCACTTTTCCGAAGTGCCACACCTTTAAGCTATAGAAACTGGAGTGTAAAGGCAAACCCATCCACAATGAAATCTAAAGCAGCCAGGAGGGAAGGCAGGCTATAAGCGAGGCTGGTAGGTCTCACCTGCCAATAGTGTGTCTTTATCAGTTTTGGCTAGATGGATGGTAACAGTGAGAAAAGTGTAACAGGCCTTTCCCATGACCTGCTGTTCTGTTGCCCCAGAGAAACCCTATTTTATCCATAATGTAGAAGGCAATTCGCACAGCTTTGAGGCCGGATATGGTGAGATGCAGCATAATTTCTTTGGGAGGTTTGGGTTCTTCCTGACAGTTTTTCTGCCCACCTCTGCTACCTCGTCCCTTCCTAGGTCCTGGGCTTTACACAGCCCCTGGCATTCAAAAGTCAGAAACCCTGCTGGAAAATGATGCCTGAAATCTCACCTGCAGAGCAAGGCTTCTCCTCGGAAACTCAAAACCCTCCTAACGCGCACTTCTCAGAAACTCAACGCACGTCCCCTGCACATGGCGGCGGGGTACCCTGATCTTTGCGGGTGTGCTCAAGGCCATTTGCAAAGCATCTCAGAGACAGGGCTGGCGGCTCTGGCAGTCTCCTGGGGCCCTGGCTGGCTCCGTGAGCTCAGATTCCCGCCCCGAGGGCACAGGCACAGCCCAGCCCCAAATCCAACGCTCCCGGCTCCCAGCCGCGTCCCCTCCGGTCAGAACTCTGGTGCAAAGTTACCACAATCCAGAACCAAGCTGTCCGCTCTGCCCTTCGCCCGCCTCAGTTTCCCCAGGATGGGGTGGCCTGTCAAGAAAGACCAGCGGAGAAGGAGAAAGGAGAGCGCCGGCTCTTACCTCGCAGCTGCCGGCGCCGCGATTCCTCGATTCCTCTGAGGCTCCATGCCTGACCTCCCCTCTTATAGACGCCCGAGCGCAACTTGCGCAACTGCCCGGCAGGCTCCGCCGCACCCCGAGCGCCAGCTCCCGCCCTGCCCGGCGCAGGGCCTCGAGGGAGGGACTCCGCTGCGCCAGGAGCCCCGCGTGCACCCTCGGGTACCGCCTGAAAAGTTGGGGGCGGCTGGCAGGAGTGAGAAATCCTCGAGGTGGCGCCAGCATCGGTCTTGCGGGCCTAGGGGAGCGGGAGCCAGGGACAGGGCGGCGGTGAGGGGTTCTTCTGAGCCGGCTGGGGGCTCGGACGGCGCCCTTGCTGGTCGGTGGTGCGCGGACGGCGCGGCCCAGCTGCCAGCTCCGCTGGGCGGCGGCACCCGAGGGCCCTGGGCGCCTGGGAAGCCTCGGGTTAGCGAGAACGACCCGCCGTGCGCCCGGCCTGGGAAAACACACCTGCAGCGATGATAGTGTGGAGGGAATAAGGAAAGCCAGGCTCACACGGTCTGGAGGCACCAGTCATGCTGCACTGGAGACTTCCTAACGGGAGCATGCTCCCCGAAGTCTCCTGTGCTCCGCCAGGACTGCAAGGGTCTCCTTTGTTCACCGCTATACCCGCGGTTGATAGCCTAGTGCATTGCACAAAGTATTTAATTTCTAAGATATATTTTTAAATGAAAATCGCAAACTTAGGTCTAACAAATATTATTTTTCGATATTTGCTTCATTAATTTTTTTGGCTAAAATATTTTAAAGCAAATTACAAACATCAAGACGTTTCACCCTTAAATACTTCGGTATATATCTCTGAAAAATAAGGAAGCATTTCTACCTTTATCACAAGATCGTTATCACACAAGAGTAATTCTTTCACATCATGAGCTCGTCTGCGTTTCAATTTCCCCCAATACCTAAAAAATGTCTTTTATGATTGCTTTGTTTGAGCCTGGTTGTTTTGCTCTTAATATTTTTGGGAGGAAGGAAGGGAGGAAGGAAGGAAGGGAGGGAGGGAGGGAGGGAGGGAGGGAGGAAGGGAGAAAGGAAATTGAGCTATATATTTGTGGAAGTCACAGATTGTTAGCATTGACCATGAATTCTAATTATACTGCCACCAAAATGTGGGAAACCAACTAAATGTCCAACATAGGAAATTGGTAAGATTATTGAAAAGCCACATGAAAGCAATATGCACACATTAAAAATTCTGTTGTAAAACTCATATTTAATGATGTAGGAAAAAATAATTATATTTTGTGAGATGGAAAGAATCAGATTATACAATGGTATGTGTTTTCTGATCACACACATGCCAACACACACACTTTCACACCAAAATATATGTTGCCACTACTGGGAATGGGATCAGGAATTTATAACCTCTTCTTTGTGCTTTTCTGCTTTTAAAAAAGTGTCTACAGTGGAATTACATTTTGAAGAAAATCTTTCACATCCCACGGAAATGGTGTTTTATGTTGTTTTTCATATATAGACTGTAGCACCCACTACAATCAAGTTTTTCTTGTCCCCAACATCTTTGTAAATTGGTTCTAAGTAGAGACTTAGCTTACAGGCAGGGCCTCAGCAGCCTCAGGTTAGTTGTCCCAGCATCACCTTTTTTTAGGGTCACAGTTCAGATTGGGACCAGAGTTATTGCCTGAACATCAAGCAGCACTTGAGACCACAGTGAGAGGCTATGGACTGCTTGTCTGCCTAGCTATCTACCCCCTACTTATATTTTGCATTTGGTTGATTAATAATTATTTTATTTTAAAATAAAATACTGTATAATAAAATATTATTTTTAAAAAAAAATTCAAAAGGGACAAAGAGACATGAAAACTCAGTCTCCCCCCAGTCTTCCTTTTTTCCCTAGAAGTAACCGTCATTCCCAGTTTATGGTGTGTCCTTCCATGGATATTCTTTTTCTGTCCTTCGTACATCTATTACCTTAAAAAAAAATGCAAATAATGTCATATTATTCACACTAATGTTCTTGCCCTTTGCCTTTAAATTCTTTTATTTTGGAAAAATTTCAAATCTCCACAATACATTTACAAGGAAAAATGGCATTACAAATCTCCGTGTACCATCAACCAACTTCAACCATTATTAATCTCACTTCCTTCACTTAATATATCTAAAACACAATTTCTTACCAACACACAGGTGTTCCAAATCCTTTAAAAGTCAGCATATGTTTCATTTTACAGGTGTACCATAATCAATTTAACCATATTGTTACATACATAATGTAATTAATTCATTCAAATGTACTTATTTGAGCACAGTGTGAGTATATCAGTGGGAGAATTTCTTGATAAATAGAATTGTTGAATCAAAGGGCATGTATGTTCAAAACAGAAATATATTGTCAAGTTACATTCCTTAGAGATTGCACTGATTTACATATGCAATTGGCTGCAAGTAACAGTGACTTAGGCATTAACGTCATTTCATTGTCTCTTTTAACCAGAAGCCTGGAGGAAGGCAGGTGCAGTAGCTCAGTGACATCATCAAGAAGCCTGCTCCTGGATAGAAAGCCCAGAGATAAACCCACGCACATATGGTCACCTTACCTTTGATAAAGGAGGCAAGCATGTACAATGGAGAAAAGACCGCCTCTTCAATAAGTGGTGCCGGGACAACTGGAAAGCTACATGTAAAAGAATGAAATTAGACCACTCCCTAACACCATACACAAAATAAACTCAAAATGGATTAAAGACCTAAATGTAAGGCCAGACACTATAAAACTCTTAGAGGAAAACATAGGCAGAACACTCTATGACATAAATCACAGCAAGATCCTTTTTGACCCACCTCCTAGGGAAAGGGCAATAAAAACAAAAATAAATAAATGGGACCTAATGAAACTTAAAAGTGCTTGCACAGCAAAGGAAGCCATAAAGAAGACGAAACGACAACCCTCAGAATGGGAGAAAATATTTGCAAATGAAGCAACTGACAAAGGATTAATCTCCAAAATACACAAGCAGCCCATACAGCTCAATATCAAAAAAACAAACAACCCAATCCAAAAATGGGCAGAAGACTTAAATAGACATTTCTCCAAAGAAGATATACAGATTGCCAACAAACACATGAAAGAATGCTCAACATCATTAATCATTAGAGAAATGCAAATCAAAACTACAATGCGATATCTTCTCACACCGGTCAGAATGGCCATCATCAAAAAATCCTCAAACAATAAATGCTGGAGAGGGTGCGGAGAAAAGGGAACCCTCATACACTGTCGGTGGGAATGTAAATCGATACAGCCACTATGGAGAACAGTATGGAGGTTCCGTAAAAAACTAAAAATAGAACTACCATATGACCCAGCAATCCCACTACTGAGCATATACCCTGAGAAAATCATAATTCAAAGAGAGTCATGTTGTTGAACCACAATGTTCATTGCAGCTCTATTTACAATAGCCAGGACATGGAAGCAACCAAAGTGTCCATCAACAGATGAATGGATAAAGAAGATGTGGCACATATCTACAATGGAGTATTACTCAGCCATAAACAGAAATGAAATTGAGTTATTTGTAGTGAGGTGGATGGGCCTAAAGTCTGTCATACAGAGTGAAGTAAGTCTGAAAGAGAAAAACAAATACCGTATGCTAACACATATATATGGAATCTGAAAAAAAAAAAGGGTCATGAAGAACCTAAGGGCAGGACAGGAATAAAGACACAGACCTACTAGAGAATGGACTTGAGGACACGGGGAGGGGGAAGGGTAAGCTGGGACGACGTGAGAGAGTGGCACAGACATATATACACTACCAAACGTAAAATAGATAGCTAGTGGGAAGCAGCCACATGGCAGAGGGAGGTCAGCTCGGTGCTTTGTGACCACCTAGAGGGGTGGGACAGGGAAGGTGGGAGGGAGGGAGACACAAGAGGGAGGAGATATGGGGATATATGTACATGTATAGCTGATTCACTTTGTTATACAGCAGAAGCTAACACACGACTGTAAAGCAATTACGCTCCAGTAAAGATGTTAAGAAAGAAAAAAAGAATCCTTCTCCTTCTGACCTTCTATTCTTCCATTGTGTCCTTGTGCTTATTGCTTCATGGTTGCAAGATGGGTGCTACTCCTTCAGGCATCGTGTCGTCACACGAGTGCCCAGCAGGAAGGGCAGGGCAGAAGCAAAATGTTTTCTCCTCTTGAAATTCTGTTTCAAGTTGGGGAAGAGAAGTCACATTTTCCCTTGTTTCTCATTGACCAGAAATGGGATGTAGGTTCATCCTTAGACCAATCACTGGCCAAATGGGATGTGATTGCCATGACTGATTTAGACTGATCATAAGTCTCCCCTCTGGGGCTGCGGTAGATCAAGGTAGATGAAGGGAAGCTGTGTCCTTTCCTGAAAGAACTGGGGTTCTGTGAACTTGGAAGAAGGAGACGAGAAATGGGGCTCGGGTACGCAGTGAACAGTGCTTGCTACACTCAGCTATGGTGTATTATCAAACTTCCGATACACTTGACTTTATTCTTAAATAGTAAAAAACTTAAAAATGCTTTCTGTGGGAATTCCCCGTTGGTCCAGTGGTTAGGACTCCGTGCTTTCACTGCTGAGGCTGTGGGTTCAATCCATGGTCAGGGAGCTAAGATCCCACAAACTGCGCTGCACGGCCAAAAACAAAACAAAACAAAATCCTTTTTGTTTGAACCTTGACAACCTTAACAATTAAAAAAAGAGGTAATTCTAACCCTTTGGATTTGAGTATTGCTTTTCTTTTTCAAAGCACTTCCATGATATCTTTCGACTGACAGTTACCCACAGGAAGAAATAGAGCGGGTCTTATTTCCCTGTTCCAAATGAGAGCCTGAGATGCAGAGTGGTCAAGCAATAGGCCCAGCAAGTGGCATCATTAGAGGTCACAGTTCTCAGGTGCTGTGGCCCCTGTGGTTTTGCACTGAGGTCAGCCGCGAGCTGCAGGCTCACATAGTGTGCCAGGGTCTGAGGGTGGCCTCACAGAGCTCTGTGCTTTGCAGAGCCACTGGTGGTGCCCTGTTGAAGGAGAAGAAAGGCAGACAAAGGTTAGATCTCTGTTCTAATTTTAGGCAATCCCAAGCACCTTCTCTCGTGTGAAATATGCCTTTCAACCTGCATTGAGGAAGGTCTATACAAGCTTACCGACTGGACGAAAAAAGCAACAGGATAATTCAGTCAAATAATGGGTCTATTTTTTCCCTTAAATTAAATATTTGTGTGTGGGGGGGGCGGGGGTGGTAGACTGGATTGGTTCTTCTGATACGTATGTGACTTCTCAGGGGTGAGCTCCCTAAGGGCAAAGACCATATCTTATTCACCTCACTGTTGCCAGCCCTTGGAAGAGCTCCTGATGCATAGTAAGGGCTCCATAAATGCCTATCAGATGCATGAATGGTTTGAGTTCTTTCTGCTAATGACGGATGTCCTCCCTGTTATCATCTCTCAGAGCATCATGTTTCTTTCTACATAGCACCAATCAAAAACTGCAATCAATCAGTTAATTACTAATTTGTTAATACTTTTGTCTCCATCAGGAGAATGTAAGTTCCAAGAGAGTCAAGACTGGGTCTGCCCAGTCCTAGCCCAGGGCCTGATACATAGTAAGCGTTCTAGAGACTGTTAAATGAAGCTTTGAGCAAATGCTTTTAGCAGTGTCTGGCACGTAGTTGGCCCTCAATAAACATCCCTGGAATAAACTCTGACTACATATAACAGTGACTTCATGATCGCACACCTCCAACAACTGAGCTGAAGACTGAAGCTTAACAAAGCAGAGGAGGGCCAGGGAGCCAGGCTGCCCAGCAGTGCTGCAGATGGATGGACAGCCCACCGTGAGGTCCACTGGCTTCCATGGGATCACAGCCAGAGGAGAGCCTCAGGGAGCGAGAGAACAAATTCTTTATAAAGAAAGCAAAACAGGGGCTGGAATTTGAAGGGCCTTGACAGAGAGTGGGAGCCATTAAAAGCACAAGAGGGGATTCACATGGTCAAGTCACCATGTGATTCAACTGGCAGAGAAATATAAGAAGAATTTCAGGGAAAAAAACTAAAATCAAAGAGGCAGATTATGAAAGATTATTGCTGCACCCATTTGTTCATTCATCCAACCAGGAAAGCATACACTGAGAGCATACTATGTGCTGAGCCGTAGGCTAGATCCTAGAGATGAAAAAATGAGTCAGATCTAGTCCTGGACCTCAGCCATGGTTCCAGGAGCATGAGTGAGGAAACAGAAAAAGGAAAGACCCAAGAGACATATTGAATAAAAGAACACCAGCCCTGTTAACTGAATTTCTTCTGGGAGGAAACTAAGCAGTCATAGTTCCATAAACTTTCCCACCTCGAGCTTAGCGATGGTGCCCCTGGCAGAGACAATGAAGCTGAGGAACAAGAAGGGTGGGACTAAGATGTGTGCTGTGCGTGTGGTTGTTTAGAACATCTGGTTGCAGATGTCCAGTAGTTAATTGGGGCTGAAGTCCAGGTGGAGATGTGGTTCCAGGCATCATCTTCAAAGACAGGAAAGATGACGTCTCATCAAATCAGGGTTTGGGGGGCCAGCAGCCTCAGGCCTGGGAAACTGTGCAATCTGCAAGGTTTTGAGTAGATGACTGTGCAGTGGAGGGTGTGAAAGAAGAGGGTGGCGATGGGAATTGGCTGGTGTGAAGGATAAAAGGGGCTCTGAGGAAGTCACATGGAATAGAGGGCACTTTGAGCTTAGCTGTCTACAGATGGCTGGGGAAAGAGCCCTGCAAAGAACAGAGCGAGAACAGTGACTTCCCTTCCCTTTAATGATTTAATTGACCAAACTACCATGTTCATTGTAGATTAGAAAATGCAAAGAAGCAAAGCCGTGAAAAAAGTCATCCCTAATTGCACCATGTGGAGATAACTTGTTAATATATTTGTGCTGGTTTGCCCAGTCTTGGTATCGGTACCTTAGTTCCCGGGTTGGAATCCAGCCTGGAAACTCTGAAGAAAGAGATGACAGCCAAGAGACTGACTCCAATAGGCTCAGCATCTGGGCTGCGTGCTCTTTCTCTACTCTAATCTCCCTTCCCCACTGGAGTGGAAGGACTCGGGCCATGATCCTGTGTAGAGCTGGACCCTACCCAGGTACCCCGGGGCTGAACAGGCATTTGGGAAGATGTAGCAAGAAGCCCTCTATCCTACAGAAGGCTGAGATCTAATGCATCCTGAGGCTTCCCGAGTCACCAGCCCAATTTTGTCGCCAAAGATGTTTTACTGCACTACTTGCATACTCACCTGTAGACACGCCTCTAGCAGCTGGAATTTAGCTCTATAGGCTACCCTCACTTCTCCTGCAGTTAGAATCCTAACTGTGCTGGGTGCACAGCACCTTCTCAGTGACCCTTGGGGAATTCAGTCTTCCAGGAAAAATCTGGGAACAACTCAAAATCACCCTGGAAACATGACTGTGACATCAGTGGTGTGCCAGAGGGCCTGTATGGATGGTGTCTCTGAGGGCTGGCTCTGGGGCCACACTGTCTGAGTTTGAATCCTTGGGATTTATAAGCCTATGACTTTAGGTAAGTTACTTTCTCTCTCTGCCTCTATTTCCTTGTTCATAGTGAGAGCATTGCAGTACCGCCTCATAGGGTTGTTGTCAGGGTAATTCGCGTTGTTCTAAGTAAAGCACTTGGAAGCCACTCTACAAATGTTAATTATTAATTAGAGCAGGGGCATTCAGAGTACACTGCATGGTGGGGTTAGCCTGGAAAGCTCCCTGAATAAGGCGCCTGGTTTGTATGGGCTGAGCAGTTGGGGAGGGGAAGTTCAAATATGTCTGCTCAGTGGAGTCGAACGCAATGACCAGAAATCCATCCATCCTTCTTTTATGCAATCATCGGGCCTGAGTCCTGGCTTGTCTCATCATGGCCTGTAATGAGGCCAAGGAGTGGGGAGATCTGTTTGCTCAGGGCTGAGGCCAGGCTGCCAGGCGCATTTTTCCTGCAGCACGTTGCATAAGAGGGGTTGCTGCATGGCACCCTGCATGGCTGAGCCCTGGGGCACCAGGAGCTCTGGAGGACCCTCCTGGGCCAGGCCTACTCCCAAAGAGTGTGGCTGCCCAGCACCCAGCACCCAGTACCCAGCTCCTGCCTGAGCATATCTCGGATGGGAGACATAGCCCTGTGCCTGGGAAGATGTCACTTTAAGAAACAGAGTTATTCTGATTACATAAGTAATGAACATTCTTGTAGACAACGTCCAGAGAAGACGCTTTAAATTTCTTCTAATTCACTATCCTGAGATCACTAATGTTTTATATTTTTTATGCATAGTTCTTTCTTCTTTGTGTCTCTGTAGATATGTATATATATACTCTTTTCTATCATAAATAGAATCATATAGTAATACCATTTTGCAATGTGATATTTTCATTTGTCTTCAATTTTCTTTTCACATTATTAAATATGTTTCCATGGTGTAATTTACAATGCTGGCATTGTACGACTATGCCATAAATTATTTAACCTATTTCCTATGGTTGAAAATTTAGGTTGATTTCAACGTTTTTTTTTCTCTTTTCATAAGCAATGGTCTCAGGCATAATCTTGTAGATAAATCTTTCAAGTATTCGTGCTTACTTCCTTAGGATCATTTCAAAAATAGGGGTCAACAGGTGTGCATATTTTAAGGCCTTGGATGCCTACTGCAAGGGCTTCCCATCAGACACCCAGGGGCGGCTGTCCTACCTGTGGGCCTGAGAAGGCCCAGCTATACCACCTGCAGGGAGCTGGGCATATGTCACCAAGCACCTTGGAAATTTCCCCAAGGCTGAAGGACAGTGGCTGGGATAAGGACCTCGGCAGAAAGTGGACTGGAGCCGGGAAATTGAGCTGCCCCTTGGAGAGCAGGTAACCTGATGAGAACAGGTGGAACCATGTACGTAATTCTGCAGAGGTGAGTGAGGTGCCTCAAAGAGGAAAAACCCAGAAAGCACACTCTTCCACTCAAAAGTCTGCTTGTAGCTTTCAAGGGAGCCCCAGGGTAGCCCACACTGCTGGACTGTGGTCTGTCTGTCCCGCCAGACTGAGCTCCCCGAGGGCAGTGATGTGTATGTTCATCTCTGCACCTCCACAGCCGGCCCAGTGACCCATAAATATTTATTAAGCTGACAGGATAGACTGCATCCCAACTCACAGACCTTTCACCTCCTCATCCCACACGTTTAGATCAACGTTCCTGGCATCTCGCTGCCTTTGAAGTGGACACTGGAGCATCCTTTCTGGAGGCCACTTGAGCAATGTATACCAAAGGTCTTAAAATACGCATTCCTTTCAACCGGCGATTTCACCTCTAGGAACATTCTAAAGTAATCCAAGACCCCCAGGATCTGCTGACCTGCCTTTCCCCTCCATTTCCCATGGATTCTCTTTATGCCCCCTCCACTCACACCACTCTCCATTCACCTCCTGGTCTCCTCAGCATCCTTACCATGGGGAAGAAGGCATTTCCTGTTCCATTACCTAAACTCCTCTCCCCACAAGACACAGATAAAATACTACCTTCTCTAACAAGCCTGCCCTGACCCCCAGCTGGACATCTTTTCTACTGTGCATTAGAGTCCGTTACATGCATGATTTATCTGAACCTCCAAACCACAATCTATTTGAGGGCTGGCAGGCAGAATCCACAGCTATTTTATCTTCATCCTGCTCTACATCTGGCAGAGTGTGGTACCAAGAGCAGGTTCAGAAAGTTGGATGGAAGGGTGCGCTTTGGGGAAGGAGGTGCTTTTAAAGTGTCGTAGTCACTCCCTACAGCGCTGTGAGACCACATCTTCTGCCTACAGATATTGTCATCAGGGACGAGCTGCAGGACCACACACCCTTTGTAGTAGCAGCATTATTTTCAACCCCAGTTTTTAGAATCTCAGTCTAAAATTTATTTGAGCCAATGGAGGCCACGAGAGGTGAAAGGCATTGGCCCAAGGTACACAAACAGTCTAGAACCCGTCTGATCTGATTTCAAGGTTGACGCTCACTTCCTGAGCCAAATCACTTCATATTTATATTGTGATACAAATGTGATTATTTCTAACAGAAAAGCATTCATTCCTTTACAATAAGGTCTAGCATGCAAGACTTTAAATATATGCAGAGGCTTCCCCTAGGGAGTTCCAGGTAGCGTTTAATGAACTAAAATTTGATTTAAAAGTGCCAGCTCCCTGAATGGGGTTTTATGAGATAAGGAGCCGCTGTCGTGACACTTACCAAAGACTGGGAGGACAGACAGACCCTGGCATTCTCTTTTTCTCATCCCCAAAGCAGCACCCTTTCATTGATAAAAATTGAATTTGTATTGGTAGCACAGATAATTACTGATAGTAAATTTGCCCAAGGGAAAGTTATGGAGACATTTAACCCCTGCTGTATCGGGAGGGTGGAGGAAGCCCCTACGGGTGTCGGCTGCAGTCAACCCTTCAACGTGGGTAACCATTCCAGTGTTGGGAATGAGAAGGTTGAGGCTCAGAGAAGTTAATTAACTTGCTCAAAGTCGCCCAGCAGAGCCGCAATTCTAGTTCTGGTCAGTCTGACTCAGGAGTCAGGGCTCCCTCCCCCATCTGGGTGATCCTCACCCCGGGTGCACACCAGAGGCTCTTGGTGCCCAAGTCTCCACCCCAGCCGAATAAAATCAGAATCACTAGGCTTGGTGCCAGGCATCTGTATTTTTAAAAAGCTCCTCAGGTGCTTAAATGAGCAGCCAGGGTAGGGAAGGTGGGACCTGTGCTGAGCTGCCTCTCAGCTGTCACCCGGTGGCTTCTTAACTCACAGGGAGGGACCTGACCCAAGTGACAGAGCTCCCACTCCATTCACCTTAGAATCACTTGGGAACCTTTATGACGGATGCTGCCCTGGCACCACCACAGATCAATTAAGGCAGAGATGCTGGGGTGGGAAACACACACCAGCACATATAATTTTAAAGCTCCCCAGGTGGTAAAAGTGCAGCCAGTGTTGAGAATTCGACTCCAAAGGCTTGAACCAAATGGCCTGGAGAGGCAGCTGACCAGCCCCAACCTGACCAGGGCAGAGATAAGGTGACAAGGGGCCTGTCCTTTGCTGGCTTCCCAGCTAGCTATGGGGAGGGAGGAAGGAGAAAAAAGAATCAACATCCAACAATCCAGTATGCAAAGACGTCGTTAAATGCTCAAAAAGAATTCTTACTCTCAAATCCATTAAATGCTGCCCAGCAAATTCTTTGACAAATTTACTTGACATAATCTTTCTTCACAGAAAAAGCCAAGTGTAATTTAGTCTTTGTCTAGAAGAGTGATTAAAAAAAAAATTGTCACGAATGGGGTCCGGATGAATGAGGTTGACTTTGGGAACAAAGGGGACTCGGCAGACAGACAGAAATGGAATCTGTGCGTCTATTAAATGCCGGCTTTGCATGCAAAGCGAAGAGAACTGCTGAATAGGATTACTATGCTGAAGGGGAAAACAAAAGAAGTTTAACAATCAGTGCAGGAAAGAGCAAGGTGAAGCCAGGGCCAGGAGCCCTGTGAGGAGGGTAGGCTGGGGGCTGGGAAACGGGGGCCAGTCCAGGGTGGAGTTGAGCCCGCCTCTTCTAGGTGACGCCCAGGCTCCGCCATCGGTGCTGGATAGGACCTTGGCAGGGCCCGCATGCTTCTCCCCGCTCCACTCTGGGCCCTCCCTCCTTCTGAAGGGTCTGGGCAGAACACTGGCATAAACCCCCTTTAGGAGAGTGTGGGAATTACTGGGGAAATGGAATTTAAGGCAAACTCCTCCCAGCCCAGCAAACCTCTCCCTGGAGGTAGCAGACAAAGAAAACAAGTTTATTATTGAATTAACATTGAACCAGAATGTGAAGCCACCTGCTCAGAGCGTGCAAAGACAGAAAGAAATCACCACCTTTTCTCTAGAAAAGCAGCTACTAGCCATCGGGCAAGAGAACTTGATAGCACCATTGGTCATGCGTAGTTCATTCTAGATTCACCTGATTATTGGTGTGGCCATCTGGGTTGGCTTACTGCCTTTATCCAAAAGAAAAATAAATTCATATCTTTATGACAAGAGCTAGTTTTGCTACTGGAAGCCGAAGTTAGAGTCCTACCCTCCCACAGAAACTAGGAGATGAGGCGCTGTCTTCCTGGATGATTACAGTTCAAAGAAATGGCTCCCGGGTCCTTGAGAAAGACATGCCTGGGTCATAAAGCTGGCAAGAGGCTTACTTGACTTTTGAAAAGATTTACATACATTTCAAAGAGGCCGAGAAAGCACTTCCACTTACAAGTTTTCTAAAGTAAATGCTCTAAGAAAAGGGAGTGAGGTGGGGTGGGCAAGTCTCTTCTGTTATTTTCAACAGGGAGAGTTAAGCTTCTTATTTTGAATTTTTCTCTGCCCTTCCAGAGCTCTGCTTTGGCCTTCATGTAGTTCCTGCTGCGGAGGGTTGTGATTGTTTGACCTCCGGGCAGCATCGGCTCACAACCTGAGACAATCTGAGGGGTAGTGTAGACGTAGATGGATTTGGTCTTGCGAGCTGGGTGGGGAGCAAGGGTGAACATTGCCTCCAGCTCTTGGGAGTTTCAGATTTGGCTAGGATGCTAGCTGTAATAGGTGTCACCCACACCCCGGATCCCCTGACCCCTCCGCCTTCCTGGACTCATCCTGTGTGTCTGCTCCTCGCTCCGGACCTCCTGCTTTCTCTCAGCTCCCTGCCCAGCAGGAAGGTAGGTTGGGGACCCCGGCCACGCATGGCTCCTGGGCAGTGGTGGCTCTATCACTCCCTCCTCCCAGCGCAGCTCCTAGCTTCTGCTCCACTCCAATTAGACTCTAACCCACTAGAAGCTGCAGCCAATTCTGTGGAAAGTTCAGATCTTTAGGGATTTCATAAATTAGCCTTTCCTGCTAAGTGCTCTCCAGAAAAAAAAGAATTGAGGAGTGAGGGGCGAGTTGCAAAGCACAGCACAGTAGCTGCTGAGTCTTCCCAAGCTCTGAGTGTTCGTGTTGCAAACAATCCGGCAGAACCATCACAGGAAGGGGGCTATGGGGCTGAGGGGGTGGATGCAGGGAGAGCTGACCAGCTGAGGGGACACTGGGTGGCTCTGGGCAGGTTGGGGGTACAGATGCGGGGGGATGGTTCTGAGGTACATGTGGTAGGACGGTGCTTGTCCTGTGTTGGCAAATTCTGAGCAGGACCTTTAGGGTGTGCTTGTCAGCGTGTGGCCTTTTATGTTTATGTTAGAAAATTCGGAGCAGGATACTAAATTTCTGCACCCCTGTGTGTCTCTGAGCAAGTTTTGCTGCGTATCTGTGTCTGTCGCATGTGTGTACACATTCTTGTTCATGGTGCAGAGGGGAGAAATTTCCAGGGATCCCACCTTTCGAGCCGTGGCTGGGGGCAAGTCTGGCAGTTTCTTGGTCCTAGGCAGTGTCAGCAGAGAGGGAGGGTCACTGAGGCTGGGATGATGTGTTGACAGGGCCCAGTCCTCATGGAACCTGGGAGCAGGCTCCACCTGCCTCCCCACATGCTCTGGGCTGTACCTGGTCCACTATTCTTCATTCTCCTGGTCCAACACTTGGCTGCTGGAGGCTGCGAGCCCTGGCTCCAAACATGTAAACTCTCTCATGCCCCCAAGCTTTTGCACTTGCAGGTCCGTCTGCCTGGGACACCCTCCCCTTCTTTCTTCATCTAGATAAATCCTGCTCATCGTTCAGTGATGTCCCCTCCTGCAGGAAGCATTACGCACCCCTCTGGGATGAGGAGGGAGTACCTCTCCTGTGCTCTAGTCTCACCCTGGACGTGCCTCTATTAGAGCACTCTCCACTCACTGCTAGAATCCCTCATTTCTTTGTCTCACCCACTAGATGGGGAGCTCCTTGAGGACAGAATGTGTCTTTCATCCCTGGCTTCCCACCACCCAGCACAGTTCTTAGCAGAAAGTGAGCTGGTGAAACAAATGAATCTTGGGTGACAGCACCTCATATTTGCATAGCACTCACCAGGCACTCTTCGTACACTGTTCTCCGCTCATCCTCCCACAGGCCAGAGGGCAGGGAGAGCCAGATGTTGTTATTCCCATTCAACTGTGGAAGATCCTGAGGTTGGACTGGTTAACAAGTCGCTCAGGTGTCTCCTGACTGCATAAATCCCTGCTTTCCAGCCCAGGAGCAATTGCCACCTTGGGAGCAGTGCCTACAGAGCGAAGGTGGCTGTGACCTTGGGCAAGCAGGCTTGGGGGAGCTTTGCCCTAAAGCCCTAAGCCCCTAACTCTCTGGTTGCTAGAAGGTGTGTGTGCGAGGGAGGCGGGGATAATGTTGTGGAAGTGGATGGAGGGGGCAGCACAGGGATCTGGGTTCCTGGTCCCTTCGATTTGCTCCTGGCTTGGCTCCCATCCCCTCTCCACACTCAGGCCCGGGGATCCACTCTACTTTTCCCTGGGCAAGAGTCTAAGTCTGGCTTCTCCAGAGAAAAAGAACTAATGGGATATACATATAATAAGGAATTGGCTCAGGTGGTTATGGAGGCCAACCAACCCCAACTCTGTAGGGTGGGCTGGCAGTCTGGAGACTCAGAAGGGCAGATGTTCCAGTTTAAGTGCAAAGACTGCCTGCTGGAAAAATCTCTCTTGCTTGAGGAGGCCCCAGGGTCGGGGGAGGGGAGTTTGATCTTTTTGGGCTATTCAGGCCTTTGACTGATTAGACGAGGCCCACCCACATTATGGAGAGCAATCTGTTTTACTTAAAGTCCACTGATTTAAATGTTAGTCTCAGGAATTCCCTGACAGTCCAGGTTAGGACTCAGTGCTTTCACTGCCATGGCCTGGGTTCAATCCCTGATCGGGGAACTAGGATCCTGCAAGCTGTGTGACGCAGCAAAAAAAAAAAAGAAAAAAAAAAAAAAAAAAAAAAAAAAAATTAGTCTCATCAAAATAACACCCTCACAGTTGACAAACTATCTGGGCACCATGGCCCAGCCCAGTTGACACATAAAATTAACCATCCTAGCAAATGATAGCTGGGATACTTGGGAGTCTCTTCAGGATTCAGGGAAGAGAGGTTAACTGGGGAGTCCCACACATTATGTCAACTGTCGCAGCTCCCTTTATAACAAAACAGGAGTGAAGCGGGAGGAAGAATGGATTGACGGGTAGATAAACGGGTAGATGGAGTGGCAGATAGGTAGATACATAGACAGGGATAGACAGACACTAATACTGGTAACTAGTAACTTTTTTTTTTTTTGCAGTACGCAGGCCTCTCACTGTCGCGGCCCCTCCCGCTGCAGAGCACAGGCTCCGGACGCGCAGGCTCAGTGGCCATGGCTCACGGGCTCAGCCGCTCCGCGGCATGTGGGATCTTCCTGGACCAGGGTCACGAACCCATGTCCCCTGCATTGGCAGGCAGACTCGCAACCACTGCGCCACCAGGGAAGCCCGTAACTAGTAACTTTTGAGTTGATATTAGACTGAAATTTTCAAAAATGCAAAACGAGAGAGTAACAGAGCAGAAAGGTCAACTTATCCAGCTCTAAGTTGCCACGGAGGAAAACAATACCCAGAGAAGAAAAGTGACTTCCTCAAGGTCACACCTGAGTTATTGGGAGAGATTCTATGGCCTGCTAGTCTGATTGCTGGGTTGACACTGGAACGAGGTATGCATAGTGTGTACGCTGGATCCAGCTAGGCTAAACTGAGGAGCAATCGACTCTGATTCTCAGGGTTTACACCTCCAAGGCTTACTGTGTGCTCTTGCAAAATGACCAACCCCAACTCTGTAGGGTGGGCTGGCAGAGTTGGAGGAGTTCTACTCCACATCCTGCTCTGACATCTCAACGTGCGGCCTCTGCGGCCCCTGAGGACACAGAGAGAGTTGGTGTGTTGCTGCCAGATTCCGTATTTCAGCCAAGAAGCAACACCTGTCACTTCTGCTGTCTGCCACGTGGTCCCTAACGGATCAGAGGGCTCGGACTGTGGCTGAGCACATGGATTTTTGGCGAGGAATAAGTGTTTCTGCCACAGGGAACTATGCCATCTCTTTACTGGGATCCCAGTGTTTCCTTTTCTACATGTCTGAGCCAAAGGGGTCGCCCCAGGATATCTCAGAACCCCAGGGATGTCCCCTGGGCTCCTGGAACCTCCAAGGGTTCTGACTTTATGTTTTACAGATAGCTCCGCCTTCACTATTGCGGAACTTGCCGTGCTTTTTGTGTCTGTGAGGTTTTTAGGGAACATTCTTTTCATCCCTTTCACCTAAACAAGGGGATGAATTCAGAGAAGCAGGGTCTGGCAGAAGCCCTGGGCCTCCCCCTGGCCATACTGCCTGAACCATTTACAGCCATTGTTGCCTAAAGCATGGCAGCATCACCCCAGGGAAATGCCGTGTGGGATTCCCCTTCACTGTTATTCATTCATCGTTAAGACATTGGCTATCGTTATTTTCAGGCTTTTAAATCTTGTCCCTTCCAGGGTGGGGTTTTTCATTATGACAATTATAAGAACTTTATAGATTCACATCACTAGTACCCCACAGATTATTTATGTCCTTTGAGGTTCCTTGCCTATGCTTAGAACAAACTGCCACCAGATAGTTAGCTGGGTTTGAATTGCTTAGTTCCCCAAAGGTATTTGTAACTGAAGCATGCTTTCCTAGTGGCATTGGTGTTCTTTACACAACCTGAAATGGAGCTTTTTATGAAAATAACCAAGAACAAAGAGTAAAAAGTATTAATTAAAAATAAGATCTGTAGTTGGAGTTAGATCCAAAGAAATGCAAGCACCTAGGCATAAAACAGTATCTTCATTACTAGTGCTGCCATCCTTATTTAATTTAATCTTGGTCCTCCTTAGGATGGAGTAACGCTCATTGTCTCTGAATCTTTTAACCGTCTTAGGTGTTTGCCACATCTGGTCAGATTTTTCAAGAGCCCTGGTCTGCAGTTTTTCTCCAGCCTTGATCTCTGATGTTTAATTAAGGATCCCCCTCCTGACCTCTTACAACTTCTCAGAAGAAGGATTCAGTTTCTTCTAGGTTTCTTTGCCTCATCATCCCTGCTTCCTTGCTGAGAGAAAGAGTAAATTATACAAAGGTGTGATGTCTCCAGAATATTCGAAACTTGTGACTGCCTTTTTCTGAATCAGCAGGCGAATCTTCCTCACCTGAATTCCTTTCTCAGGAATCAGCTCTTGGACTTCCCTGGTGGCACAGTGGTTAAGAATCCGCCTGCCAATTCAGGAGTTGCCGGTTCGAGCCCTGGTCCGGGATGATCCCATGTGCCGTGGAGCAACTAAACCCGTGTGCCACAACTACTGAGCCCGTGCGCCACAACTACTGAAGCCCACGTGCCCAGAGCCTGTGCTCTGCAACAAGAGAAACCACCACAATGAGAAGGCCGTGCACCGCAATGAAGAGTAGCCCGCGCTCGCTGCAACTAGAGAAAGCCCGAGTGCAGCAACGAAGACCCAACGCAGCCAAAAAAAAAAAAAAAAAAAAGCCCATGTTATTTACCATTGTGCTATAAAGAAAAAAAAAAAAGAAACAGCTCTTTGCTGAGTTTGTTATCACTAATCTCTATTGAAAGATCCCTTAGCAACCAGGTCCCTGATAAGGTTAGATTGTAAGCTGACCCCTAATGTTGCCTGACTCTGCAAAGCCTGCTCTCTTGTAGGTAGAAAGCAGGCCATCCCAGAACATGACTTTTAAAGTCCCTTTAACCAGAAGGTGACTCAGAGACACAAAGTGATTTCTACCCAAGCATCCCTGGTGCTCAGACCGATGCAAAAATAGAAAAGTGTTGAAGGAGCTTGCAGTCACTTTAGGGAGAGCCCCTTGGGCGTCAGACACTAAGCACCGTGGCCCAAGTGTCACAGCCCATCGAGTCTGACTCGGTGAGGTGAACTCCCCTGGGTTCAGACCACCTGTAAGGGGAGCTGTTGTTCCCTGTAGCTCCCGATCCTGCTTCAAGGCTAATGTCCGGGGTCAGGGCTGGTGTTGGTTTTGGTTCTTTCCCAGGTCACAAGAGCTCTAGCTTATAGGGGAGGACACGAGCATGCAGAGGCAAGCGGGTTGGAGTTCAGTAACATCACAGAGCCGAGTTGCCCATCAGAAGGCAAGGTGAGGAGGGCCAGAGCGTCAGGAAGGACCACTGCCGGGTTTTGCTGCGTCCTGGCGGGGGTCGTTCTTGGGGAGTTCAGCCTCCTTAAGCAGGGGTATTTGGCAAGGGCCTGGATAAGCCTTTGACACGGACAGAGCTTTCCCCTTAGAAAGGCTGAACCAAGTTGGTTAATAAAGTTACCCAATGCCAGTCTGATTAAAAGGGTCCATGTTATGCCTCAATCCTGAGGCCACAGCTGCAAGGAGGGGTGAGGTGGAAACTGCTTGTGGGTGGTGTGTGGATAGAAATCGTTAACGTTCATTGAGTGTTTGCTGAGGGCCAGAGTTTTGGTGAAGCGTTTACTTCATTATCTTATTTATTAAGATGCACAAGTTTCTCCAGAGGAAGGTCTCATCCTCTTTGGGAACAATCAGGAAACAGAAAAATTTGACTGGGGACGGGTCTTGGTGTCAAGAGGAGCTGTCCTAGTAAGATGACTTCCTCCTCGACAGTACAGGTCTCCTGCAGTGCCAAGACCCTCCTCTCTCAGGCCCCCCCTACCCCCATCCCCTTGGGCTCCTCCACCCGCCAGTGCCAGGGCCAGCCGGCCTGTGTCTCACCCAGGCTGCACCCAGGCTGCCTGTGCTTTGGGAGGGATTTCTCGCTGAGCATGGTGCTATGTGCTTATCATTACGTTATCTCATTTCATCCTCATCATAACCTTATGGAGGGAGGATAGTATTTTTGCTCCCATTTTACAGATGAGAACACTGAAGCACAGAAAAGATGAGGATTTGCCAGCGATCTCACGACTAGAGGCTGACTGGCAAGTTCTCGCCATGTTCAATCTCAGTCTCCCTAATATAGTCACCTGCCATGGTTCTGACTCAGTCTATAGAGTTCCGCCCTTTGGCTTCCCAGCTGGGCGACTGGGACCATTGAGAATCACAGGCAAGACTAAGAGGGTCTGAAGAATTGTGGAAAGGTGTCTGATTCTGCAAAATCACTAAACAGACAAAAACAGAAAACAAACAATCTGCATTGTAGATTGTATTAGTCGGCAAGACCTGCCAAAACAGAATGCCACAGACTGAGAGGCTAAAATACAGAAATTTATATTCTCACAATTCTGGAGGCTGGAAGTCTAAGATCAAGGTGCTGGCAAGATACATGTCCGGCAAGATTTGCAGATGGCCGCCTTCTGGCTGTGTCCTCACATGGCCTTTTCTCTCTGTGCACACATCCTGGTGTCTCTTCCTCATATAAGGACACCGGTTCTGTTGGCTTAGGGCCCCACCCTTATGACCTGATTTAACTTTAATTACCTCCTTACAGTCCTGTCTCCAAATATAGTCACATTAGGGGTTGGGGCTTTAACATATGCATTTTGAGGGGACACAGTTCAAGCTCTCGCATAGATTATTCTGTGTTCCTCCTACAGCAGCTCCTACAGCAGCCCCTACAGCTTGGGGCACAGTCAGCTCAATCCCAGGTGTCAGCCCCTCTCTGCAAGACTTGGGGGCCAGAGACTGCTCTCTGGAAGCCACATTCCTGAGAGACCACTGCCCTGCTGAGAATTCAATAAAGGTTTTTTGTTTGGTTGGGTTTTCTTTTTACAGACTATTACTACAGACTCCTGCGGCTCTATAAAACCCAACGTTTACATGTAATTTTCACTTCAGCGAAAGCTTTTACATTTACCATCTTGGCACAGGGACTGAAGCCACAGCCCCTTATCTGGTTAAAGTTTCTATCAATATTACATTTTTTTTGGGTCCTCATAGCTGTCTAGGGATCCAGAAGGCTATGATCTTTCCATATATGAAACTGGTTTCTCTGGTCCTACCCCTGGAATAGTTTTTCCAGTGAAAGGAACGGCTTTGCAAGAAGCCATGCATACCTTGGTAAACTAGCGCTTAAAAAAGCACCCTGATTTGTAGAGTTTGCCAAGTTCCATGGTGTAAATACTCCACTGTAATAGATTTCAAGCTACCAGTGGTTTAAAAAGCAGTTCACAAAGTTCCTGAATATTTTACACTTGGCTCTCATGAGCCAGTGTGAGTCTGCTCCAGCACACCGCAGCTTGCTCTGCTCCTGGTTACAAAAGCTGTTTTGTAGACTTTAATCTGAGTCAGGGGTACGACCTGAAATCTTGATTAAAATGAGGTTGCCCGGCCCCTCCAGGATCCAATCCCACAATCTTCCATTCTCATTATGCTGTAAACTCCTGAGCACAGATCCATGTACCTCTAATACATGCTTCTTCTAAACCTTCCTAACTTAGAAGAATCACCTATTTGCTGGAGATCAGTCACCCCTCTGGCCGTGGGAATTCCCATGAGGCCTTGATCTGCCTGGGAAAAGTCAAAAGTTCACCAAGAACAAGTCAGGGTCAGACTGATGGCAGGTGTAAAAGCTGCCTGAGGGACTTCCCTGGTGGCGCAGTGGTTAAGAGTCCGCCTGCCAATGCAGGGGAACACGGGTTCAAGCCCTGGTCCAAGAAGATTCCACATGCCACGCAGCAACTAAGCCCACGTGCCACAACTACTGAGCCTGCGCTCTAGAGCCCACGAGCCACAACTACTGAGCCCGTGTGCCACAACTACCGAAGCCTGCATGCCTAGAGCCTGTGCTCCACAGCAAGGGAAGCCACAGCAATGAGAAGCCCACGCACTGCAACGAAGAGTAGCCCCTGCTCGCTGCAACTAGAGAAAAGCCAGTGCGTAGCAATGAAGACCCAACGCAGCCAAAAGTAAAGAAAGAAATTTAGGGAGAAAAAAAAAAAAGCTGTCCCAGTATGTGGTGCTTTGTCTGAAACTGGACATCTCTTTATTTTTCATTCAACCAAGGCTGTGTTTGGGGGCCTCAACCAGTGTTTCCTATCTGACCTACTGCTGATGACCGGGGGGGGTCACAAAGTGGTGGTCAAGCTCTCCTTGGGCCCTGAGTGACTGTCTGCACTCCGTGTGTGTGAGTATGCCTAGGGAGCTTCCATTCCAGAGGCAGAATTGAGGAGCTCTATGGGGCAGACCACTGAATGTTTGTAATTCTAAGTTCATGGCCACTACGTGGCATTTCAGAGGAGAACAGAGATCTGGGAGCAGACCTTGGAGACAGCTAGGCCTGGAGATAATGCACCCCGCACCAAATTAAGTATCAGTGGGAACTGCAGCAAGTGCTAGCCCTGGAACATGCTGGCTTCCAGAGTGACTGCGGTGGGGAGAAAGGGATGGTTCCCCCAGCTCCTTCCCTGGCTGTGCTCCTGCCGCTCTATCAGGCCAGGCTTGGTGGGGAGGGAAGAAGGTTCGCAGGCAGCGGGAGGAGGCAAAGGGTCCCGCAATCCCCCCTTCCGCACGCATGGTCTCTTCCTCTCGCTTCCTCTGTAGTCTGATCTCCAGACTGTTCCTGGGTCCTGGGCGAGCCAGTTGAAGTGGGCATGATGCTAATAAGCGGATTTAAGAGAGGAGTTTAGGTCGTTGGGCCTTTGGGAAAGACCTCAGTTGGCACTCTGCTTGGTAAGGTAAGTTTCAGTGAAACTAACAGGGATACTAGCCCACTCCACCGTCATATTCCTATTTTATAAGCTGACTTATAACCCATAATGACTTCTGTAAGTGGAATCCACCTTTCCTCTGGCAATAGACGGAATTGTAGATGGTATCCTTGGGGTCTCCTCTCCTTTCTAGAGCTTCTCTGAGCTCAGGGGAGGGTAGGCACAGATGACTTCACACATCCACTTACCCTTGGGGTCCCTGGTCAGTGTTGTCCATAACATATGATGCCATTTGGAACATCAGTAATGAATTGGTCCTTTCTCTTATACTCCTTAACCCTACTTATTCATAGACCTATTTTGAGGAATAAATGAAATTAAAATAATTATAGTCGAACATCTACTACATGCCAAATCCTTTACTAGGTATTTGATAAATACGATTTCCAAACCTAACGACAAGATCATGAGATAGGAATCATAACTAGCATTTTATAGATGAAGAAACCCAGAGAAGTTATGAATTTGCTCAAGGTCAGTGAGTGTTAAGATTCCAGCCTAGGTCTTTTTGACTCTAAAGCTCACATTTTCCCACGATACTATGTTATATAAAACATTGCACCAACCAGCACAAAATTAGGTTGTGCTGCAGTAGTGAGAGACCCCCAGATCTTAGTGGCTTCTAACAACCAAGTGTTGCTTTATCCTCGCATGTGATGCCTTATTCACATGCATCACAGTTGGCTGGGAGCTCTGCCCCGTCATCCCCCAGGACCCAGGCTGAAGATGGAACAGCCACTGGACTGTTGCCAGTCCCCATGGTAGACAGAGCGGGAGCTCTGAAGGGTCTAAAACTAGCAATTAAACACCCTGACATTGAATTGACACACATTGCTTCCACTCACAACTCACTGGCCAGGATATTACATGAAGATTCCAAACCACAAGGGGGAGGAAGTGCTGTCTGACTGGACAGCAGAGAACAGAAACTATGGCAAGTAGCATTCAAACCTGCCATGAGTGTCTGGCACAGGACTTGGCACCTAAATGCTCAGTAAACACTACTGTATGCCCCCTCCCCTTCCCCGGCTATGAAGAGATCATGGTGAAATAATGCTTCTTTGGATTAAGAGACTGGCATCATGAACAGGCCCTTCACTCTGCACTTTCTTCAACACTTTTCTCTTTATTGGCTTTCAGCCGGATCATAGGATGCTGGCAGCAGTACACAATCTGGATCAGACTGTCCCAGGGCCTGGGTCTCCAGCGACTTGATGTCTGACCATGTGTCAAGGGTCTCCATCAGTCAAGGTCAAATGCCATGCTGCAGGTGATGGATGACACTCACATGTCTATGACACACTGCCCACGGGCTCAGGCGATCCCTGGCTGGCAGCTGTAACTCCAATCCCTCTTCCAGACAGGGAGGCATATCAGAATGCAAGCGAGTGACAGGGGCGTCATCATAGGAATATGCTGAATCTGTTCTAATCGACAAAAAATGCATCCATCATTTGAAAATCTGAATAGTTCATTATTAATGACAAATGTTCTATGACACACCTCATAACAGACATGCAGTGTGTCAGGACATCGCCATGAAGGAACTGCTGGTCAAGATGATGCCAGGCCAATCCATTGTGAAAATGAAAAATTGTGTCAATTAACTGGTTGTTTTATCTACATGGTGCCAAGGAATTGATCGGAAAGAACATTTTGTCCACACTAACTGAATTGGCTAGTTGTCTTGGCATTGTGTAGACCCAGCCTGAGTATTAAGAATGGGAGCATAGGGGCTTCCCTGGTGGCGCAGTGGTTGGGATTCCGCCTGCCGATGCAGGGGAAACGGGTTCGTGCCCCGGTCCGGGAAGATCCCCCATCCCGCGGAGCGGCTGGCTCCGTGAGCCATGGCCGCTGAGCCTGCGCGTCCGGAGCCTGTGCTCCGCAACGGGAGACGCCACAACAGTGAGAGGCCCGCGTACCAAAAAAAGTGTGAAGAAAAAGAATGTGAGCATAATATCAAATCATGGACTGTCGGACTGAAAGGGATCGTCAGAGACAATTTTCATACATTCCCCTCATTGACAGATACGGAAAATAAGGAACATCCAGCGTTAAAACATTTGCTGAGGGACACGCAGCGCAATTGTTAACTATTGTTTCAGAAGAGGTAAATGTGGGCACATCTTCACCCACAGCATTTTTAACATTTTCTGTAGCTATTTCAGAACCAAGACGCTCAACCCAATGGCATTGCATACTTTCTAAAAGTAGACAAGAATTTGAGAAACACCCCGTGGTGCAATCGTTCATTGCTTAAACTTGCTGCTGACTCATTTGCCTTCCACTTCTTTACCAACATGGTCGTGGCATCCGTCACTTACATTGGCTCTTTTCCCCAGCTGGTCCCATCCTCCCGGCAGGGCTGGGAAACGGGATGTAGTGATGTCACCTCCGCGAGTCCTCATTGGCTGGTGGGCGGGGCTCAAAGGTGAGGACTCCGATGGGACCTGCTTGGCGCAGGGGTAAGCCTCCTGTCCTCCAGCATGAATCCTCCAGCATGAAGCAAGCCACCTGTTGCCCACGAGAGCAGGACGTTTAGGGCCCAAAAGAATTTCAGGCTCCATCTTTTTGAAAAAGGACAAATACCCCCTACAAGCAAACGACTCCTGCTGGCTGCACTTAAAGTGTTGGGGGGAAAAACGTCTCATCCAGAAATAGTCCTCGGATCAGGGCCCTCCACACTCCCAGTCAACTGTGAATTGTATTTTTTCACTCACTTTGGGTTTCTGCCCCTTGAAACGCCTCTAGTCTGAGACAGGCGATTTTGTGGTATCCCTTCATCCCCTTTCTCAAGTCTGCTTCGGAGACCTTTAAGGCTCCTCGCTTCATGGTCTGGGTGGGAACTCCAGAGCAGTTCTGAATGGCCCCAGAGTCACTGGCCAGGATCTAGGCTGTCCACTGTCACTGCCCAGTCTAGGATTTTGGCAGCTCTCCTAGCCCCACAGGCCCAGATGCAGGAGGCAGCCTTTGGCGTGGACAGAGAGCTCTTAGGCTCAGGGCCAAAAAGTCAGCCCTTTCCCCCAGATGGAGCACGTGGGACTGCCCTGCCCCTCCCCTGGACATCGCACCTCCCGTGGGTTTGTATAGCTCAGAGAGCATTTGGAGTTGGGTGGGGGTAGGAGAGCAGGGAAGATGGGACAGTAGGGTGACATCCTGGGACAATTCTGCCCCTAACCCACACCAAGTAAGAGAGGTGGAGGAAGAGGACCGTGAGAGCGATTCTGGGTCACAGCGGGTGCCCCCTCTCTCCTGGTTTTGATGGATTGTTGAAAAGCCGTTGCAGAAAGTCTTGCCCTTTCCAGTCCTCCTTGCCGGCTTTGGTACAAAGCTGCAAACACAGACAAACACACATACACCGCTCCACCTTATAACACACATACTGGTCATCCCTTCTGGGCCTTCTAGGGGTGTCATCCCTTCTAGGTTCAGATTCTTGGAAACCCTACTGGTAAAGGAACTGATGGCTGAAGAATTTAAGACTTTCAGGGAGAAGAGAGTTAGGAGAAGAAAAGTCAGGAATGAACTAGAGAAAACCCTTATAATGGTTTTTATGTTCAGAAAAGAACCCAATCTGAGAACATACTGAATAAAGAGTATTCTAGAGCATATCATATCCACCCCTGTGGAAGTGCGAACCTGTTCAGCCAAGCTAGTGAGCAATTCAGCAATGTGAGTATCATTGGGAATGCACTCTCCCAAGGGCGGCAGCACCACGTCTAGGAATATACCCTAGAGAAACAAGTTCAAGGATGTTCACTGCAGAATCATTTGTGACGGTGAAAAATTGGAGACAACTTAAATGCCCATAAGTAGGTGAGCAGATGAATTGTGGTCTATTTTTACAGTTTAATGTTATTCATCAATTGAAATGAATGAGCTAGGTCTCCACCCATTAGCATGAATAGCTCTTGGAAACATAATGTTAGGTGAAAGAAAAGCAAGTTCCAGAATGATAGGTTCAGTGTGACACCACTTAGGTAAATTAAGAAGCACTCAAAGCATTGCAAGGTGTAATTTATGAGTTATTCACATGTAGTAAAGTAGGAACACATGTATGAAAAGAAAATCCATCAATTTCAGGACAGTTGCCATGTTTTTGAAGGAGGAAAAAGGGTTCAAAAGGGACTTTGCCATGTCTGTAAGGTTTTTATTTGCTGGTTTGTTTATTCATTTATTTATTTTTAACTGATCTGATATGAATGTGGCAAAACGTTAACATTCGCTATTTCTGGGAGTGGGCGCAAGACTTTCGTTATATTACCCCCTTGTATTTTTCTGTATGTTTGAAATATTTCAAAATTGAACAAAGAAAATTCCCATAGCATTTTGCACCCATTTACATGAGCAGTAATGGGTATGGTACTGTGATTTTCCATTTTCATCTTGTCTTTGAAAGAAAACTTTCGAGATTTCCCTTCCTTGTATCTCTAACAAAATGCTTGTGTGCTTTTGTCGTTGTTGTTTTGGAAATATCATCAAAAAGGACATTTTTCCAGCCACTTATTCTGTGCCCTCCTGATCTCACACATGGCTCCCTCACCTGGATACCTGGAGAAACCAGAACAATCTCAGCAGGCTTCACCCAACCTCCTCGGCACCGTAGCCCAGTCCCTGGGCTGGAGTCTCACCTCTGCCCGGGAGGGCTTCCTGCCAGATGCCTGCTGCCCCTCTGCCTGGAGGGGAGGCCCAGGGTCTGGTTTACTTTCTCTGTCCTTTCTTTACCTTTCTCAAAGTTTCCTCGTGAAACCCTCCTTACTCCTTGGCCACCCCATCTCCCTTTTCTGTCTCAGCCCTGAGATTCATGATTCCACCAGCGCTGACCCACTGAGTCCTTCTCAAACTGGAGTGTGCATCAGAATCACCTGGAAAGCTTACTTAAACCCAGATTGCTGGACCCCACCTCCAGAGTTTCTGATTCAATAGGTCTGGATGGGGCCCAGTGGTGTGCTGGAAGCTGCTCTCTGAAAAGAAAATAGGCACTGATTTGTAGTGTTTGCCAGTTTCCATGGTGTAAATATTCCCACCGCAGCTGATTTCAAGACCCCAATGCGACTGTCACTAAGGGTGGAGCCGGGGAGCAGATGCTCACATTTTCGTTCTCCCAAGGTGACGCAAACCATCTCAGCACGCCCTTGGTGCTGGGTGCTGGGACCAAGAATGTGCGTTTCTAATAAGATCTCAGGTGGCACTGAAGCTGCTGGCCCAGGGACCACGCTTCCAGAACCACAGCCCTGGAAGGCTGAGCACAGGAGCGTAAGGTTTGGGATGGGATTCCTGTATTGTGTGGATGACTGCAACTTGGACCTTAAAAATCCCACCTCCTTAAGAGGAGCCCAAAAGGAGATTTCCTGCTCCGAAAGCAAAGGCAGCTTTATGTCTTGGGGACGGGCGTGGGCTGTACCGCTGGCAAGACAAGCCCAGGGTGCATCTTGAGGGGGTGCACTGGCCTGATGTCCTGTCCCCTATCCTGAAAGCCCCCTGCCCACAGACCACTAGCCATGCTGCTCCCACCTCCTGCAATGGTCTGCTCTCCCCCCC
>NW_006797566.1:34015-34602 GCF_000442215.2 Lipotes vexillifer | reverse complement strand
AAAAAAAAAGCCACAGACGCTGGGAAAAAAAGAAGGGAGGGAAGTGGGAAAAGGAGGCATAAGAGGATAGGAAAAGGATAGAGAGGGAGGGTGGGAGAGGAGACAGAGTCCAGAACACAGAGTCTGATGATGGGGGGCGGGGGTGGGAGGGCTCAGCAACTCCCAGGGGACTCAGGTCACACCCAGATTAGGCACAAATGAAAGCACCAGATGACAACTGTCTATTCCCTTCCTAATGAAATGACAGCTCTCTTCTGGGAGCTCTTTGGTCCTTCCACTGTCACTTCCCCAGGCTCAGCCTGGATGAGGCCACCTCTGGGGAGAACAAAGAAGGCTTTGTAGGCTCTGCTGGGAGGAGAAAGCTCATCCCCGGGAGAAAGGCAGGATTAACATGCGGCAGTATCGCCATACGCACTCCAGTGATATTATCAAGTTGGTATATAGGATTATATGTCATTAGGATTACAGGGTATAACAACTCCAGGTGCATTTGACATTTCTATTCAAACTGTACTTTGGGGAAACCTATAGGTTTCATTGCTGGTAATTTCTCTGACTCCTTCCCCCCCCCCCCCCCCCCCCCCCCC
>NW_006797566.1:27394-33057 GCF_000442215.2 Lipotes vexillifer | reverse complement strand
CCCCGCCCCGCGAGGCTCAGTGTTCTGTCTCAGCCTGCCCACCCCCGTACCCCACCCCCCAGCATCCCTTGGCTGGCGCGCCCACGAGCTCCTCTGCACCCTCACAGCTCTCACCCTCCAGACAGCCGGTGGGCCTGGGAGGGGAGGGATGGTAGCTGAGGGAAGGAACCCAGCTTCCTCTGATCTTCTGGAGGCAGAAGCTGAGGCCCAGAGAAGGAAGGGGGCTGGTGCAGGGACACTCCCTCAGCTTGGGATGCTTTGACCAGGTGCTGCTGGGGCACCTTGAACAGCCACAGAGGGGGACACCGGCCACCTGGAGAGACCCCCCATTTTGCCATGAACTCTCCTCTCTTCCCTCTCTTTCTAGATTTTCTTTCGCTTTTTCTGTGCCGCCTCCCCTCCCCCACCTCCCTCTCCCTAAGACTCAGCCTTGGCCCCTCCAGCTCTGGCGGCCGTGCCCCTCCCATCCTCGTCTCTTGCCCCCAGGGCCTGCGGACTGGCTTCAGCCCCTTACAGTGCTGGCCACAGTCCTTGGGCCACAGCACACCTCCTGTCTGTTTGGGTGCGTTAGGTAGGGGGCATGCAACCATGGCTGATTTCAATCAGACAACTCACCGCCAAATGAACGCATGCACACAAAAGCAGAAAGACGCAGCAATGCGCAGGCAGCCGGGCAGGTAGGCCCCAGAGCTGACACCCCTAGACTCAGAGTGGGGGGCCTTCGTCTCCACGGTCATGACTGACAGTGACTCCCCTCCATGCCCCTGCAGGGAGGGCATCATTGGCCCCATATTACTGAGGAGGACACTGAGGTACCCACAGGGAGGGTAAAGGACTTTCCCGAGGTGACACAGCTCACAGGGGGAGGACCTGAGATTTGAATCCAGATCTGACTGATTCTGAAATTCAGGCTGTTTCCATTAACATTGGAAACAGGAGCCTTTTCTGAACCGTCCCTCCCCCTGGGCCCTACTCTCTTTCCTGGGAACAGCTTCCCTGGGGTGCAAGGCTCTGAGTTGCAGCCTGAGGGGCTCAACTGAAGGGCCAGGGACAGTCAAACGCCTGGAACGTGGACCCAGAAACTCCCTTTGAAAGGTGGTCTAGACCCAGGAGAGTGGCCTGTGGTGCAGACCCCCTCACTGAGAGGCTTCGTCCCTCCAGCAACCTCTCCCTCCCTACTCCCCTCCCTCTGTCTTTCCTCTCCATCCCTCTCAGGCCCTGAGCCCCTCAGGACTGTGCCTCAAAGAAAACTGCGCAAGATCTGCAGGCCTTGCCGTCCTAGAACGGAGTCGGACTCAGCAACGTTGGAGCGGTGGAGCGACCCGTGAGTGGAGCTCTCTGGAGGCTGTGGGGCGCACTACCCTATTCTGACCACACGATGCCACCCTTGAGCTGCAGATGCGTTCCCCACTCGCGGGCCCGTGGGCAGGTGGCAGGGCATGACCTCCTTTGCACTGGGTGGGGTTGGGAGGTCAGGGTGGCACCAGGGGTAGGAGGTCCGGCAGTCACAGGCACTAGTCAGCCTTACAGCCTTTGTCACCACCCTATCATCGCCCACTGATGTCTGTGTCTGGGCGGGGGCTCCATTGACCTCACACAGCTACAGTAATCGCTCTGGGACCCACACACCCAGCCCTCGTTCCTGACACCACCCCCGCCCCACCCCCCAGTGAACACCAGCCTCATTCGGGATCCTTCAGCACCTCTGAACTCAGCGTGGGCCACACATCAGCTCATGTGTCGGCTTCCACTTGCCTCTTGCGGCTTCTGCATGGGGAAGGAAACTTCCAGCTGCCTTGTTTCTTGCAGGCTGTGGCTCTGGTGTGGCCTCCAATGGCTGATGGACCTGGGGAGGCCTGACACTGTGCCCCTCACCGTGGGCTTCCCGGGCACAGCAGCCAGCCAGGGCCAGGTGGGAGGATTCCAGATAAGGAGGGGCAGGGGAGCGAGCCTTTCCTGGATGGAGAGTGTCAAGTTCGGGACCTCCCTTAGCGGTGGAACATGAGACAGGGCTCACTGCAGACACAGCAGTGGTCTCCAGACACCCAGCAGCTGGCAGGAGGGACAGCGATCCACAGCCACCTGCAATTGTCACAACCAGTCCTCTCCCCCATTTAGAAAATGAAGAACCCGTGTCCCCTGCATCTGCAGGCGGACTCTCAAGCACTGCGCCACCAGGGAAGGCCCCTGTTTATCTTTATTTCACATTTCTCCATATCACACACATCCTCCTCTGTCCTTCATCCCAACATTGTTCGCACCTTTGGTAATGTTTCCGTGGGCCTTAAACCAAGCCTTGTATGTGACCTCTGTCCTCTGTTCTGCCCCCTGGGGGCTGACACCATGTGGGCCTTCCCCAAGGGCGGTCCCTCAGCTCCCTGAGGCCCTGCCCCTCCTCCTCTCCAGCGTGAGCAATCCCACCTCCTGTCTCTAGAGGTCTCTGGATCCCGAGGCAAGCAGCTCTATTGACTGCTTAACTAAAACAATAAAGGATTGTATTGGAAGGATTTGGGGGTGGTTCATAAGGTGAAGGGGGCAGTTGAAGGTCCAGGCTAGCGGAAGGCAGGTGCCAGGCAATTCAGGCGACGCCGGCGGCACGAGCTCACAGTCTTCCCATTGGCACCGCTGCTACTTAATCAGCACCGACGGTTTCGTTCCCAATCTTGTGCCCTCCCCACGGGATTCCAATTCCCAGGCCTGTCTTGGGTCTCGTATCCAAGTGGGCAAGGTGTCTTGAGTGACAGTCCCACCAGGAGTCCCCACAGGGTGGGAGAGGTAATTCCCCAAAAGGAGCCTAGACAGAGGTGGTCTCTAGACAGGACAGAGGGCCGGAGCCCAGCCGCCACACAACATCTGCCACCTTCAACTGAGCCACTCCCGTTTTTTCTTACCTTGTGGGATCTCCCACAGACTTTGCACACAGGTAAATGATTGAAGGCGTGGTGGAGCACCGATGCACAGAGAGGTTCAGCACTTGCGCTGACGTCACCAGCAGCTCTAAGGGATGGCCAGGTTGACGGCTGTACTCCATGTTGTGGGTTTGGTGTGTGACCCACCTGGAGGCCTCGGGGGCGTCCCCTCTGTAGACAAGGCCTCCCGCAGATACTTTTTGGGGTAAGGGCTTCCTGACTACTGTAGAGAGGAACAGCAAGCCCAGACCGCAAAAAGATCCAAAGGAGCCGGCAGCCCTGATTGGGCAGAAGGACAGGAGGGAAAGGCACATCCCTCCAGGGCTTGGCTTGCGGGAGTCCTTCTGCTAGGGAGATGGAGCCAGGACCTGGGGAGAGAAGAGGAGCGGGGAGCAGAGAGCTGAGCCCCAGGAAGGAGGTGAGCAGCTGGAATCCCAGTAACCCCTCCCTCCACCCACCCAATGTCACAACCTAATTCTTACCTGGTCCGTTTGGTGGGGAGGCCAGCAGGGCTGGGAGGACGGTAGTGCACCCCCAGGCAAAGAGGCCCCCTGTATTCTCTTTGACCTTGGAGGATTTTAGTCTCCTGCTGTGATTGAGGTTCAGTTAGATAGACTGGCTGGTACAGGGGTGGTCACTGCAGCATCAGTGTACCCAGGTCCTGCTGGGAACTCTCCCAGAGTCACAAAACGCCAAGGGCCCCAAGAAGAGGATGTTGTTGGATGAGAGCTCTGAGGCTAGACACCTTTGAGCTTGCAGGCGTCTGCTGCTGGTCTGCTCTGACAATGCCTTCTGTTTCAGCAGATGAGACTGTTATGGTGAAGTCAGGGGTCAGGTGCCAGCTGGCTTAGCCCGAGAAACCTCCCCTGCTCGTGTCAAGTGAGCCGCTGCACAAAAGTGGCAGCTAAGTCCCCGCATCTCAGTGTCCTTCCCTAATGAGGGGGGTCAGCACAAGTCCCTGAGCTGGCCTGGCCTGGGTCTTACCTGCCTTACCTGGAGGACGCCCCCCGACCCCCAGAGGCCACAGGTGTTGAGGAGTGGAGGGAGTTGTAGCCCGGTCAACATCACAGGTGTGCAGAATGGATAGCTTCGGCCTGCGGTCCACTGCAGAGCTCAGGATGGGATGGTTTGGCCCGTGCTTTTCCTGAATGAGTCGAGGACGCATCTGCATCCTGCCAGAGAGAGTGGGCCCTCATGCCTCCCAGACTCCCAACACGGGCTTGTTAGCAGGGGCCGCCTAGAGACCCTGGCCCTGCTCTGTGGGGTGGTCCAGGGAAGAGACAAGAATCTGGGAGCTGTAGCCACAGAGGAGAGCGTGTGCCTCCATGTGGGGGGCCCTGGACCTCACTCACGGCAGCCCAGGACCTGAGCCTGCTTGCTCAGCCCTCCCCACCGCCCCGACCCCGGGAATCCATACCTGATGGTGACTCAGCTGCATCACGAGGACTGGGGTCTGCAGCTGCTTCAGACTCTTCACAGGAGTGGAGAACCACCCTCAGCCCATCTGAGCTCTGGCTGCTCCCGGGTCCTGTCCCCCCACCCCGTTCCACCCTCCCCAGCATGGTTCCCTGGGGATCCCATGGTTCCCTCCTGCCCCACTTCCACGGTTGCAGCCTGTGCCACAGCCAGCGTGGACCTGGCGTTAGTGGCTTGGGGGAGGCATACTGGGGGGGTTTGAGCTGAGCCAGGCAGGCCTTGGTGCTGGACCGTGAGGCAGGGCCGCTGAGGGCCACGAGGGAGTAAGCCAGGCCCTCCCTGCTTGCACAGACCCCATTGCCCCCCACAGGGTGCTCTCAGGCATCACCTGAAGCCTCCTCTCCAAGGGTCCTCCCTCTGATGTCTGCATTCCAATGTGTTCCCCTGTGGAGGCTCGCTGCAGGCCAGCACATGCTGCCCACTTAATCTCACAGAGACCCCGCTGAGTGGGTACTCTCAACACCCCTCACAGGGGAGGAAGCTGACCTGTCTAATCACCGCTAGCAAGTGGCTGAGAGCCAGCTGGAACCGAGCTGGGGGCCAGTCTGACCCTAAAGCCCATGCAGCTCCCTCCTCCCTTGGCCCTTGGCCTCCAGGACAGACAGGACCTAGACTATTGCCGACGGCCCCTCCCTGCCCCTTGCCTGACTCTTTCCTTCTCCCACTCCCTGTCTGGGGAGTTTCTGCTGCCTTTGAATCTTAGGTCAAGTCCACTGTCTAATAGTGGGTACTTTGCCTCTCTGTACCTCGGCTTCCTCATCTCTAAAGTGGGTGTCATAACCCCATACGTGGCTCAGACAGAAGCACCTCATGCTCCTGCTACCAAGTCTTCCCACCTGCACGCACCTGTGCCCTTGACCTCTTCCCCTTCTGACCTCCGGTGAGTCATCCTGCTCCAACCCGAGGCCCACCCCTCCCCTGTGCCTGGAGCACCACCCCCTCCCCCATCCCGGCCACCTCACGGACACCGACTAGCTGTGCTTCCTTCCTGGGTCACTCCCACCCGAACAACAGCTCTCCCCTGGCCACGCGGCCCTCTCTAGCTGCTGCCTATCTTGCAGGCAAAACTATTTGCTACTCCGCTTGCCCTGGTCGCACTCTCTCTACAGCCCCCTGTAGTCATTTTGTCCCTGAGACCACTCCTGTCAAGGTCACCATCATGTCCATGCTGGAAGTCCAGTGGTTGGTTCTGCAAACTTGTCTCACCTGACCTGTCAATAGCCTTGGACACAGGTGGTCGCCTGGTCCTCCCGGAAAGGTCTTCCCTCAGCTCCAGGA
>NW_006797566.1:16154-26932 GCF_000442215.2 Lipotes vexillifer | reverse complement strand
CGGCATGTGGGATCTTCCCGGACCGGGGCACGAACCCGCGTCCCCTGCACCGGCAGGGGGGGGGGCCCAGCCCCCCCCCCCCCCGCCGCCCCCCAGTGCCAGAATCACCAGGGTGCAGTCCGTGCACCTCCCCTCCTCTCCCTCCACACTCAGCCCTTAGTGATCTCATCCAGGTCAACTGTGACTCCCCGCCCCCTGCACCCGCACTTCCAGTGGGCTCCAGGTTGGGCCTCCAAAGGCCTCTCTGATTCTGAGTCTCTACGCATCCCCCCTAATGCCCCAGGATTGGCCGAGCCGTTCTGATCCTGGTGCCTCCCTCCTCTGGCAATAGCTGTGTAGGTTGCTGGGATCCTCACCTTCCCAATGTGCCTCTTGGGATCTGGAAAGTGTAAAACGTGGGGTGGCGCACGGGAAGAGGGCCTCAGGCTGCCCTTCCGCTCCAGCTCTTCCCACGCAGGCTGGACCAGCTTCTCAGAAGTGCTGTCCTCAGGCCACGTCCCTGCTGATGGGAGGGGAGAGGGACCTGTCCAGTGCATTGTGGGATGGGGAGGCCAGGGCTCCCTCTGTTTCCCCAGCTCTTCTGCCTGGCACACCATCTGCCCACACAGGACTAACCTCACCAGGTCCAGGCACTGTCCCCTGTCCGAGCCCAAACCCAGCCCCTCTGCTCGTCCCAAGGAGGCTGCCTCTCCCCCGCTCCCCCCAGGCTCTCCATCCTCTTCCTCCCGCCTTCCCTACTGAACTCCTCCCTGCTGAGTCCACCAGTTCCACTTCCTTCCTGGCGCTTCCCTGGGTTCCCTAATCCCTGTCCTGAATACCTGCCGCACGTGCCTCAGGGCCACCCATTAGCCCCCTGGTTGTTCACCTGGCAGAGGTCAGCCAGATGCCATACCTGTGAGGGGTGCTGGGGATCCAGAGATGAGCCCACCACCGTCCCTACCCGCCAGGAGCTCCCAGCTTAGAAGCGAAGTGTAGACATGGCCCCCTGGATGCCCTGAGCCCCTCAGGCAAAACTCACCCCCCCACTGAGCTCGTCAGCCTCCCTAGGAGCCGATCTCCTTCGGGACCCCTGTGCCAAGGCGCCAGCACAAACAGTAACAGGCCAGGTAGGCAGCGACGGGCACCTGAGGAGGTGGCAGTGCTGCGGGTGCCCAGGAAGGGGGACTCCTCCAGGCGGGGTGAGGGCAGCACGAGGAGACTGGGGGGCTTCACCAAGGAGCTTGGCAGGAGCTGTGCTGGGAGGAGTGGCGGGGGTTGAACTTCTAGCACTGGGGGGTGGAGAGAGAGATTGAAGCAAAAGCTCTATGTGGAAACAGGCTGGGGGTGGGGGTGGGGGTGTGTCGGGGAGGGATGGGGGGAACTGAGAAAGGGTGCAAGGCCATGGCCGAGCTCGGCCGCAGCACCAGGCATTTCCTCCAGCAGGCCATGGGCCGCTTCTGAAGGTTGGTTTTGTTTTTTATTTTAATTTTTAATTTTATATTGGAGCATAGTTAATTAACAATGTTGTGTTAGTTTCAGGTGCACAGCAAAGTGATTCAGTTATACTTATGCTATGTTTAAAATGGATAACCAACAAGGACCTACTGTCTAGCACAGGGAACTTTGCTCAATATTATGTAACAACCTAAATGGGAAAAGAATTCTGAAGGGTTTTGGGCAGGAAAAATGTATGAAATTGATTGGAGGAGGCAGATTCTGACACACCCTCACCTTGGGGGATGTAACCCCTACTCCCCACTGAGAGTCACCGACCTAGTGTATCTTTGAATAGATCATAAGAGCCAATTAACATGAATCTTTAAACACAGATTCTTAGAGTTATCAATAGCCTTAGTCTAACATTTCTCTTTAAAGATGGAGAAACTGAGGCCCAGAAAGGGCAATGGCAGTGTCTAAGTTCAGAGCTATGAACCTAGTTGCAGGGCAGGAATAAAGAGGCAGACATAGAGAATGGACC
The DNA here is from genome assembly GCF_000442215.2 of Lipotes vexillifer. NCBI lineage: Eukaryota > Metazoa > Chordata > Mammalia > Artiodactyla > Lipotidae > Lipotes > Lipotes vexillifer. Next base: position 24,975 of record NW_006797566.1, on the reverse strand, counting down.
TGATGACGTGGGGTGGGAGGGCGAAGCTGGGGCGAAGTGAGAGTAGCAGCGACGTATACACACTACCCAATGTAAAAGAGTTGGCTGGTGGGAAGTAGCCGCATAGCACAGGGAGATCAGCTCGGTGCATTTGCGATGACCTAGAGTGGTGGGATAGGGAGGGTGGGAGGGAGATGCAAGACGGAGGGGATATGGGGACATGTGTATGCATATGGCTGATTCGCTTTGTTGTGCAACAGAAACTAACACAGTATTGTGAAGCAATTATACTCCAATAAAGATCTATTAAAAAAAAAAAAAGAAAGAAAAGAAATTGATTGGAGGAGGGAGAGGCTGCAGGTGAGGGAGAAGTTAGAGGCTTTGCAACAATTCTGATGAGAGGTAGTGGGGCGGACCTGACCCGGAAAGATGGCAGGCAGGATGGATGCAGCAAATTTATGAGGATGTCATAGTCAGGAGTGGACGATGTACAGGTCATCTGGGAGGCGGGGAGAGGGGTCAGAGCAATGGGGACAGAGGGGCAAACTCAGGGGGAAAGTGACCTGCAGTCCAATTTAATAAACAGAAGTTGACGACCCACTGTGTAGAGGGCCACTTTCAGCAATCAAGGTGTAGGACTTGATGATGACCATGATATGTGAAGGGCAGAAGGGACAGAGGGAGGCAGAAATAGAAGCTGGAGGCTGCCCAGAGAGGAGACACAGCAGAAGGAAGGGAGGCGGGCACGTGGATGTGGCCACTGTGCTCCAGGCTGGCGTGTGGAGGCCTCCCTGGCACTGTCCCTGCAGCCTGGCTGGGTGGAGGGGGTCCGCAGGGCATGCCTGCAGGAAGGCCACCCAGCAGGCTGCTGGACCTGGGGGGATGCCCAGCCTGGGAGGGAGGCGGGGCTGCACAGGGTGCTGGGTGGTCCGGGGTCTCCTGAGACCATGGAATCCCCACCCCAGCTCGGAGCAGGGAACTCAGTGGAGATCTGCTCCCAGCACCACTGAGTGGTAGCCGCTGCACACAGTTAGAGCCCTGGGATCCAGTCCCAGCTCTGTCAACTGGCTGGGTGACCTTGGAGGCCTCCGTGTTCCCTCTCAAAGGCCACCTTTAATGCCTCTTAATTGTAAAACAAGAGAGTTTCAGACACACAGAGGAGAGGCTGCCTCCACCTCCTGGCCATTCTGCCCCAAGTCGAGAGGCCACCTTGGGCACCTCCACTTCCTCACCCCTTATTTCTAATATGTCTCAAATTCAAACTCCTGAATGCATTTTGAATCCACCTGTTCGCTCCCTCTGCCCCACTGCCCCTGCCCTATAGAAGACTCCGTCCGCTGGCTACCTTGTTGACCAGAGCAGCCTCCTACCTGGTCACTCCACGTCCACTCACACCTCTGCAATTATTATTATTTTTTTTTTAGTGCAAATATGCTCATGTTCTTCTCCTTAAAAATATCTCGCAATGGTCTCTCATCACCCGTAACTTAAATCCATGCATGATCACCTGCCCTGCCCAGCACCCGGGGCTCCTCCTGAGTCAGTCTTTCCCTCTGTCCCTGTGCTCCAGCCACACTGGCATTCTTCCAGCTCTTTGAACACGCCAGACTTGCCTTGGGGCCTTTGCCCTTGCTGTGCCCTCTGCCAGGAGCCCCAGCCCTCCCTCTCCAGTTGGATAACTCCTGCTTTCTCTGCACTCCCTCTAAGAAACCTTCCCTGAGCACCCAGATGAAATCCACTCGGTTAGTCCGTTGCACAGCACCCTGTATGTCTTCCCAACACTTAATATCCTTTTGCAAATGTATATTTATTAGTGTGATTTCTTTGTTTATTTGTTTAATGTCTGCCTATCCCGCTGGGCTGTAAATCCGTGAGGACAGAAATCTTGTCTGTCTTGTTAGCTGATGTATACCTAGCACTCACAGTTAGTGTTGATGGCATGAAGGAAAGAAGGAAGATAAATAGGGAGGGAGAGAAGGGAGGGGGAGGGCGAAGGGGCCATGTTTGCATGTTATAACTGCTGCTACCTCAGCTGACCCTCCCCACGGAGCTGCAGGAGGTGGCCTCTTCATACGTGCATCCCGTCTATTCCTGTGTAATAGAACCCCTGCTAAAATTAGGCCTTTTTACATTGTGATTTCATCACTTGCTAAATCACCTTTCCTGTATCTTTCTTCGTTTTAGCTTCATATTTTTCGATGCAACACCCTTGGTAACACATTGGCCCTTGCAATTTTCTCAATTTCATATTTACATTTTCCTTTCTTCGTGTTAAAGTAGAAACACTCCTTATGCAAGTTTTACTCATTAATTTACAGACCATTCTTTTTAAATGCTCAGTAATAATATTTTCTGGATCTATTGTAAGTTCTTATTGTCCTCATAGTTTTATTAACCGTAAAATGAAACTAAATAGAGTAACAGTTGTTTAATTTAACATCTGAATCTTATTCTTGTTCAGGAAATAATTTAGATAAAAATAACTATTGTATACTCTGAATGGTGGGTGAATTGAGGTACTGCAGTTTATAGAATTTCATTCTATTAATAATCTTAGAGTTTCCTGACTTGTTTCTTTCTGATGCTAATAGAAACCCAACTTCCCACCCCCACTCCGCCATCTGAACTCACTGGGTCTGGGAAGTTGGACTCTGAAAAGAGGGCCTCAAAATCTGAAAACTGCCATAATTCGCTGGGGTTCTCCAGGATCTGACCTCCAGGAGAAGGAGCTTTTCCCAAAGGTCAGATATTCACATGTGCAGAGAAAACCCTCCTTCCCATTTAAAGTGGAGGCCAGGCCTGGAAGCATCACCCTCTGGATTTAGGGGATCAAGAATCACTGTAAATGGCACAGCAGGCGAGCACCCGAGGAGGAGTGGTTTGGGGAGTTGTGCTGCTGGACCTGCCTCGAAGGGCCCTTGGAGAGGGTCTGGGGCTCAGAGCTGTGGCCAAGGGCACATCCAAGCATCGGGCAGATGGTTCTCAGCAAATATAAGCAGAGGAGCTGGTCTGGAGGGAGCCTGGGACAGGGAGATGGGAGCGGAGGCTTGGGGCTGGTTTTCCACCCTGTGGGGGAAGGAGGCAGCCTGGGTCTGGAGGAGGAAGGGCTCATCCCAGACTCATCCCAGACTGCCCTGATGTCCTCTGGTGACCGTACAGATCCCTAAGCTGTGGGCAGCTGCCGGACTGGAGTGTGTCGGCCCTGGAAAGTTACCCCTGACCCCTCCCACCCACAGTCAAGGGATAAACCTGCCTTCAGGCCTTCTCTGCTATTCAGGAGTCAGGCCCCTGGCCCTGGCACCGCTCTGGGAGAGTGAATGGAAACTCACGATTCTGACGCTGCAAAGGTCATATCCAGATTCTGGGCCCAAAGCGCAGGCCCGTGTGGAGCCCTGAAGAGAAGCCAGCACTGCCCTCCTACTCCCCTGCTTCCCCTGCCTTGGTCGACTGCCCTTGGAAGAGCCTTTCTCTAGATCTCCGTCTTCCTCCTTCTGCCCCGACCTCTCTGCCTGTCTCCCCACCAAAACTGCCTCCTGTGGAAATGTGGCTTTCTTCGTCCTGGGGCAATAAATAAAGCCAAGGGAGGCAAAGGCAGAGAGAAAAGTGAAGGGGAGGGTGTTTGCCACCCAGTCCCCATCCAAGGTCCCCATGGAGACCAGGGCAGCGCTGGGAGGGAAGCTCGGGCAAAGCAGGCCAGCGCACACCAGGCACCTGCTAAGTGTCGCAGCGTGACTGTGACCCTCACGGCGTGGGCAAGGAAAGTCTGTTTGGCATCATGAGTAACTCTGACCCCTGAACTGGGGCAGAGGAGGTAAAAGCAGCTGTTGGACTTTGACTCCAGCCCCGACAGAGCCGCTACGACTGGACTTGCCCTCCCATTCGAAGCACAAAATGTGTAAAGCAACTCTTTTCAACGATCGGGTCACAGGCAGCACAAGACTGCAATTACTGAGAAGGGAGAGGCAGGAGGTGAGGCCCCCGTTTGCCTCAGATTTCTACCCAGGCGCTTTCCACATGGCAGAGATCAGAGTTCAGGGCTGCTGAAGAGGCCAAAATTTGAGGGGCCGGATAGCTGGCATGGGCTGAACTGTGCCTCCACCCCCAGCAATTCACATGCTGAAGCTGTAACCCCCATACCTCAGAATGTGCCTGTGTCTGGAGACAGGGCTCTTAAAGACATGAGTAGCGCTTCCCTCGTGGCACAGTGCTTAAGAATCCGCCTGCCAGTGCAGGGGACATAGGTTCGATCCCTGGTCCGGGAAGATCCCACATGCCGTGGAGCAACTAAGCCCGTGCGTCACAACTACTGAGTCTGTCCTCTAGAGCCGCAAGAACCACAATTACTGAGCCTGCGTGCCACAACTACTGAAGCCCGCACACCTAGAGCCCGTGCTCCACAACAAGAGAAGCCACCGTAACGGAGAGTAGCCCCCGCTCACTGCAAATAGAGAAAGCCCACGCACAGCAACGAAGACCCAATGCAGCCAAAGATAAATAAATAAATAAATATTTAAAAAAAATAAAATAAAAAAATAAAGACATGAGTAAGTTAAAATGAGGCTGTTACGGTGGGCCCTAATCTAATCTGACTGGCATCCTTTTGAGAAGAGGAAATCTGAATACACAGAGGGACACCTTGATCTTGTACTTCCAGCCTCCATAACTGTGAGGAATATAGGCTGGTTAAGCCAGTCAGTCTGTGGTACTTTGTTACAGCAGCCCTAGCAAACAAACACAATAGTGGAGAGAGGGCAGTTGTGCTGAAGGAGACTGTGGCATCTACAAGGGTGCTTGGCTGAGGGCTGGGCTGCTCTGCACAGGACAAGACTCCACAAATCCCAGCAGGGAGCGGCTCCTGTACAGGTCATTACTACAGGTCATTCAGGGCTCAGAGACCAAATTCCAGTCCAACCAGAAGTAGCAAGACCTCAGTAAGTACCTGGAGCATTCAGAAGTGATCCCGGAAAGTCAACACCTTGGGCTAACAACCATGACTTAGAGTCAGTGCCATACCCTAAGACCAAGGAAAAAAAAATAAAAAACAGTGAAGAAAAAAACATTAGCCTGCCAGGATCAAGATGATCCACCTGCAATTAATGTCTACCAGAACCAAATCAACACCCTTTAAAGGAAGAAAACACGAACTAGACTGCTTACAACGTCTCATCCATAATGGCCAACAGTACAGTAAGAAAACATTTTTAGACATGAGAAGAAACAGGAAAATGAGACCCATTATCAAGAAAAATAGATCCAACACAAGCAGGTCCCCAAGTAATAGAGATGTTATAATTAATAGAAAGGAATTTGTAAACAACTACCATAAATATGCTTAGACATTTAAAAGGAAAAGATATTCACAATGAGTGAACAGATGTAGAGATTTCAGCAGAAAATGGAAACTATATAAAAGATCTAAATGGAAATTCCAGGACTCAAAGCTACAAGATCTAAAATAAAAAAATCACTGGATAAATTTAAAACATCAGATTGGAGTCTCAGAAGAAAGGGTCATTGAACTTGAAAATAGATCAATAGAAATTATCCCATCTGAAGAACACAGAAAAATGATTTTAAAAAGGAACAGAGACTCACTGACCCATGGGACGACATCAGGTAATTTAACATGAAAAGAATCAGAAGGAAAGGAGAGAGAGAATTGAGCAGAAAGGAATATTTTCAGGAAGAAAAGCTGAAAATTCCCCTAATTTGGTGAAAAACGTCCACCTACAGATGTAAGAAACGACAGATCTAAGAGTGGTGCCCTGACTTGAGGCTGAGGAGGAAGAGGGGGCTGGACAGGCACCAGAGAGCTGGGCTGAGCAAGTACAAGGGGAGAAGGGAGGGAGGGAGGGGCTGGGGAAAGGGGGCGGTTAGGAGGGAGAGCATCTGCAGTGCCAGTCCTTTGCTCTCAGCAGCCATATGACCTCAGAGGGCAGCTTCGGAGAAAGAAACCGGGTAGAGCCCACAGTCAGCACTCGAGGAGTGGGTGGGGAAGGGGAAAGTGGGAAGGCAATAGCTTGAGGTATTTTATTTAGAAGTTTACTAGTCAAGGGAAAGAAAGCAGAAAGAGGAAGCAGCTGAGGAGGGTGTTGGGTGAGGGGAGCTGTTGCTGTTCACAGGTCCTGGGGAAGGGGCAGATGGCTTAGGGGAAATGACGGAAGACAGAAGAAAAAGCAAGTAAGATTTTTGAAGGAGTCAAGCAGGTATGAAACCAAGGACTCAGGTGGAGCCCCTTGGAAACCCCTCAAAAATACCAACACATTCTGAAGAGAAACAGAGGATATGGTAAATGATGTTTCAACGTGGTGAGAAAGGAGGTTGACGGAGCTCAAATCCCGGAAGGTGTGGTGCAAATCATGATCCCTTCACATAGTAGCTCACACTTAGATGAGAGCAGGCGCTGCTCTAGGCACTGACATTTGTCCACACGGCTATCTGTGAGATAGGGGCTATTTTTCCCCCCACTGTTACAGAAGAAAATCCCCCAAGGTGCCACAGCCAGCAAGGGGCAGAGTCAGGATTTGAACCCAGGCAGTGAGCCTGGCACCAACATCTCCCTATTAACCACTACACCTAGAAGGGGCTGCCCAGACATGACCAGGTGGGGAGAGGCAGACTGTAGAGTGAGAAGGTCAAGGAGACCCCCTTCTTCACTTAGAATGTGACCCTAAAGTAATCGTTCCTAAAAACTAGGGTCAGAGACCCTTTTGGGGAGCTGATAGAAAGTAGACTCTCACCTTAGAAAGGATACCAACTTTTCTCTTGATATTAGGGGGTTCATGGCTCCCCCAGATCAACCAATCCATGCAGGGGCTGAGCCCAGGACTGGCTTTACAACTGAAGGACTTATTCTCCCAGCTGCAGGGAGTGCTGCCACCCCGACAGTCCCCGTCCCGCTTCTGGAACCGCCCTTGACTGAGGAGGGCACCTTGCCCATTGCCCTCTCCTTCTCAAGGCAAACCACAGGGGTTAACTGACTCGGGGGTTCTGAAGGGCTCCCCTCCTCCCCAGTGGGTGCTGACCTTGAGAGTGCTCCCTAATGAACGTCCAGTCTGTTACTCGCCCTCCCAGAGTCAGCTTCTGGGAGAACCTGGAGAACCCAACGGGTGACACGTGGACTCTTTCCTTTCATCATAACAGCAACTAGCAAGGGAAACATACATGCTAGATTAAGTCCTGCATCCCCTTTTTGCAGGTAATAAGTCTGAAACTTAGATGGCTGCCTGCCCAAGGTTCCAGAGCCCGCAATAGCTACAGTCAGATGTAAACCCTTTCCATCCAGGGCCAAATCCCATACACACTACATCCTCTTTCATCCAGGAGGTGGCAGCCCCAAAAGAATGCACCAGGAAGGGGAGACAGGTTGGGCCACTCTGATGTGGAGGCAGAGCCCCTGGGTCCTAGCAGGGTGCTCCATCCTTGTGCTCTCTGGCTGCCTGGGCACATTCAGGGTTGGACACTTTTCTTTCTTTTTTTTTTTTTTTAACATCTTTATTGGAGTATAATTGCTTTACAGTGGTGTGTTAGTTTCTGCTTTATAACAAAGCGCATCAGCTGTACATATACATATATCCCCATATCTCCTCCCTCTTGTGTCTCCCTCTCACCCTCCCTATCCCACCCCTCTAGGGGGTCACAAAGCACCAAGCTGACCTCCCTGTGCTATGCGGCTGCTTCCCACTAGCTATCTGTTTTACATTTGGTAGTGTGTATATGTCCATGCCACTCTCTCACTTCGTCCCAGCTTACCCTTCCCCCTCCCTGTGCCCTCAGGTCCATTCTCTACATCTGCATCTTTATTACTAGGGTTGGACACTTTTAGCCAAGCCACCCAGAGGCCACCTTCAGCAGGGAGTGCCAGGGGGGGCCTCTGGGCTTAGCTCTGACGGGCCTTGCAGGATGGGGACGGCAGTGCCTACAGGTCACACCCTCACCCAGAAGTCTGCCTGCTGTCCCTCAGGGAGCCACAGACCCGGGTGTGTATCCCAGCCCTGCTGCTTGTTAGCTGGGTGGGCGGGGATGGGGGTGAGGGGTGGTCTCCAGTGGGTCACTCCCCTCTCTGGGCCTCCCAGGCTCAATCGAGGGGCCCAGGGCGAGTCAGCATTCTTCTCGCTCCCCACTGCAACTTTCCAAACATACCTGCTCCTCCTCTGCAGGGCCTACCTCCCAGCCACACCCACCTCCCCTCCTCAATGCTATCCTCCCAACTCCCTGGACACTCCTCCACACTCACTGAAACCTATGTCCAGCTTACTGTCTCCCTGTCTCTCCCAGCATCATTCGGGGGTGACCTCAAGATCCAGGTAGAATGCCCACTCAACAGGCCAGCCTCGGGGCCTTGGGCCTCCTGCTCTCCAGGTCTTTCACCTCTAGCTCCCTTCAGGCACTCACACCCTTGGCCAGCTCCCAGCCGCCCTGTCTCCACCAGCCCCCTTTCTCTCAGTGGACCAGGCCAGCTGGATCTGCTGGCCAGATCACCTGAACCACTCCCTCCTCTCAGCGTTTCCCCCGCAGTAGAACACACTTCCTGTGGTCCCAACAGAAGCACAGAGTTTTTGTAACTGTCAGAAATGTGACAGAGCGTGAAATCAGTTACATAAGTTATCTGGCTTAAGCCATGGTGCATTCTGTTTGTTTTGTGACAGGGCAAAAATGGAAAATTTTGCCTCAAGGTGGACGTTTTAAAAGACAACCTGTGGGCTTCCCTGGTGGCGCAGTGGTTGAGAGTCCGCCTGCCAATGCAGGGGACACGGGTTCGTGCCCCAGTCCGGGAAGATCCCACATGCCTCGGAGCGGCTGGGCCCATGAGCCATGGCCGCTGAGCCTGCGCGTCCGGAGC
>NW_006797566.1:14730-16013 GCF_000442215.2 Lipotes vexillifer | reverse complement strand
AAAAAAAAAAAAAAAAAAAAAAAAAAATCTTTTTTTACCCACCCCCTAGAGAAACACAAAAAAAAAAAAAAAAAAAAAAAAGGGACCTAAAAAAACTTACAAGCTTTTGCCCAGCAAAGGAAAAAAAAAAAAAAAAAAAAAAAAGACAACCTGTGCTCTCCGAGAGGCCTGCTGTGTTGTGTGTACCCTCTCAAGTTCCTCGTGATCCCCGTTGCCAACGTGTGGGACCTGCCAGGTCCACAGCTCCACCGGCTGCCTTCCACATTCACCCATCAGAACGCCAACACCGCGTCGGGCCCACAGTCCCCTTCCACACCCACAGCGCTCCTAGAAAAAATAATTACATCATCTTGCAAACTGAAGCCCCCCAAAGCCAAGGTCTTCAACCTCAGTGTGGCCTGGCATCCATGACAATCCTCTGATTTTCCTCATTTCTCTCAGCAGCTGTTCTCAACTTCCACTACATGCCTCCAGCCCTCATCCACTAACCCGGGAGGATAACCTTGCTTCCTTGACGCCATGGCACCTGAGGCCTCCAACCATGACCGGCCCCAACTGATGTGGCCCCTCTCACCTGTCCTGGACTCTTCCCCTCCAGTCTCAGCGTCACAGGCTCCTGTTCCATCAGTTATGTCCTCTTTCTCTTACGTCCTCAAGTGTTTCCTCTCCCCTGGACATGTCCCCACAAACCTATTCCTACTTTGAGGAAGTGTGCTCAAAATACATACTTCCTTCATTCCGAGTCTCTATAGCTTTGGTTCTCTCTTTCTTCCCCTTCTCAGCTAAGCTTCTGAAAGAGTAATCTGTAGTCTCATACACCAGCGTTAACGGGGAAAAAATATTATAAACTGAATCCAGCAGAAGAGTAATACATATAATAGTATAAATGACAAAGTGAAGTTTATTGCAGGAATTTGAAGACTGTCAACCTTAACAAATCTATCGATGCAACTTGTCTCAGGAATAGAGATTAAAGGAGAAGAATCATACAGCCATTTGATAGATGCCCAAAGGGCATTTGAAAAAATATAGTATACATTAAAAAAAATCCCCAGAGTAAACTTGGAATAGAGTGATAATTCCAAAGAGGGATAAAGTACAAGTCTAAACCAGGAACTAATGTCATGCTTAAAGATAAAACCTTATCCTGTAACTATGCAAAGATGTCCTTGATTCAGTCTGTCATGAAAGATTGTATGGAAATAAGTTCTAGTCAATGCCATCATAAAAGAAAAAGAGGGCTTCCCTGGTGGCGCAGTGGTTGAGAGTCCGCCTGCCGATGC
>NW_006797566.1:9661-14705 GCF_000442215.2 Lipotes vexillifer | reverse complement strand
GCTGCTTCCCACTAGCTATCTATTTTACGTTTGGTAGTGTATATATGTCCATGCCACTCTCTCACTTTGTCACAGCTTACCCTTCCCCCTCCCCATATCCTCAAGTCCATTCTCTCATAGGTCTGTCTTACCCCTAGGTTCTTCATGACAATTTTTTTTTCTTAGATTCCATATATATGTGCTAGCGTACAGTATGTGTCTTTCTCTAGTCTTTCCTGACTCTCTACTCTTCATAGGAAATCAGTCATCCTGGAGAACAAAGCAGAAGGAAATCTAAATGTGTTATAATGCAGTAGGAAGTTCATCAGCCAGATCATCTTAATTGTTTCCAAAACCGCGGCTGCAGAGAGAAACTATTGCCTGGAGCTTGAACGAATAATGAGCCTCTCATGGGTGTACTGGCTCCATTTCGTTGGATTTTTTTCCAAATTTATATAGATAATCTTAAGATTCATTAAGGACAAACTCAATTCAAAGGTTTGATTATACATTTTCAGTTGAATAATAAAATGCTTTAATTCCTCTTATATTAAAAAGGAGGTCATTGTATTCAGTAAGATTGGAAATGAAAGCTTTATTCCACGTTCTAGGGGCAAAAAGGAAGGAAAGAAGCCCACTGCAGTATGATACCACTCAACTAAGGGTGGAAGTCCACACTTGGGCACACACAAGCATGCAAACAAATATAAACAGAGTCTGGCACGCATCCCCCCACCCTTACCCCCAAGTAAATCACCCTTTTGGACTATGTCCACAGCACATGGAGGCCCAAACATTCCACTGTCACCATCACCCAACAATATATTTCAAAGTAAAATTGGCACCAGTCATTCTTCTTTAAGTCAACAGCCTCAGCTCAGGACAGTTCGAGCAGAGGAATAAAAGGCAAACTGGTATGTTTTAGTCTGGAAAGTATGTTTTGTATCCCAGTGCATTGCTACAATTCCTGTGGGTACAAGATAGCTCAGCCTTGAGGTGGTGCCATGGACCTATGTGCCAACCCATAGTACTTATCATACTCTTCAAAATATGGTCCCTCACACCAAACAACATTGGCATCTCCTGAGAGCTTGTTAGAGATGAAAGATCTCAGTCCCCACCCAAGAGTGACTGGATCAAAAATCTGTGTTTTAACATGTTTACCAGGTGATCTGCATGCACGTAAAATATGAGAATCACTGTCCTACAGGGTCCTGTGTCCTCTTTGCCACCATTTCATCTCCTATTAATTTCTTAACATGATTATCATGTGAAAACTAAATTGTGTTTTGTTGATATCTCTTTATTAACATCACTAAGAGGAGCAAGTTGCTAGTTACACAATCCAACTTAATGAAATAGGCCTCTTAATTAGGACACAAATGGTCTTCCCTGGTGGTGCAGTGGTTAGGAGTCCGCCTGCCGATGCGGGGAATACGGGTTCGTGCCCCTGTCCGGGAGTGTCCTGCGTGCCGCGGAGCGGCTGGGCCCATGAGCCATGGCCGCTGAGCCGGCGCGTCCGGAGCCTGGGCCCCGCAATGGGAGAGGCCCCAGCAGTGAGAGGCCCGCGTACCGAAAAAAAAAAAAAAAAGAAAGAAAAAATGATATAATTGTTGGAAAGGGAGAGTCAAAAACCTGATGAACTTCACAGAAAATCCAATGATCAAGTGAAAACTACTGTAATTAATAAGTTGATTAAGGTAGTTACAAAAGAAATATAGAAAAATCTATTAGATTTTCTACATAATGGTAACAATCAGTTAGAAAATATAATGGGAAAAAGGGTTGCATTCACAATAGCAAACAAAATATAAAATATCAGGGAAAAAATCTTAACAGGAAGAGTGCAGGACCTTATAAAGAAAAGCTCTCACATTTTACTGAACAATTCAAATGAATAGAGGGCCATACTCGGTTTTAAGATAAGAAGACTTGATATTGTAAAAATGTCAATCTTCCCTAAATTCATCATGAATTTCTCGTAAGTGCAATCAAAATCTCAATTGAGTTTTTGAGTTGAAGTTGATAAAATAAATCTGACACTAATCTGGATGAATAAATGTGAAGAAATACATAAGAAATTTTTTGGGAAAAAAAGACTGAATTAGAGCATCCTCTGATGCTTGTCATATCAAATATGAACAAATATATTTTAAACCTATAGTAATTGCAGCAGTAAAGTATTGGTGTCAGAGTCAACAGGTGGATCAAAGGAACAGAACAGAAAATCCAACTGGCATTTCGAGACAGTGGGGGAAAGAATATGCTGTTCAAGAAATCATGCTGGCATATATACAATGGAATATTACTCAGCCATAAAGAGAAACGAAATTGAGTTATTTGCAGTGAGGTGGATGGAGCTAGAGACTGTCATACAGAGTGAAGTAAGTCAGAAAGAGAAAAACAAATACCGTATGCTAACACATATATATGGCATCTAAAAAAAAAAAAAGGTTCTGAAGAACCTAGGGGCAGGACAGGAATAAAGATGCAGATGTAGAGAATGGACTTGAGGACACGGGGAGGGGGAAGGGTAAGCTGGGACGAAGTGAGAGAGTGGCATGGACATATATACACTACCAAATGTAAAATAGATAGCAAGTGGGGAGCAGCTGCATAGCACAGGGAGATCAGCTTGGTGCTTTGTGTCCCCCTAGAGGGGTGGGATAGGGAGACGCAAGAGGGAGGAGATATGGGGATATATGTATACGTATAGCTGATTCACTTTGTTATAAAGCAGAAATTAACACACCATTGTAAAGCAATTATACTCCAATAAAGATGTTAAAAATAAATAAATAAATAACTACTATTAGAAACTGAAAAAAAAAGAAATCGTGCTGGGATTTTATGAAGACTATTTTCTTCTGATTTGATTTGATTTACTGAAACAATGAAATTTTCCATATGTCAAAGACACTATATTGCCAAAATAGTTACAGATAAAATGTTATGATATACGGGATTTGCTTCAAAATAATGGGAGGGAAGTGGGAGGGATATAGATGAAACAAAATTTGCTCTATTTTGAAGCTGGGTGATGGATACGCCGAGGCTAATTGCACTATTCTCCCTTCTTTTATATATGTTTGAAAATTCCCCCAAATAAAAAGTTTTCAACCTCATATGAATTAAAAATCCAAACTAGGAAAATATTTGTGATATGACACACAAAGATAAGTGTCCTTAATACATATGTTTCTCTTAGAAAGCAGTATAAAATTTGACCATTCAAATAGGAAGACAGAGATGCTGTTGAATGAGAAAAAAATCAGATTGAAAATAGTGTGCAAGCTAGGATGCCATTTCCAAAAATATATATCAGGAAAAATATCTGAAAGAATATACGTCAAAACGTTAACTGTGATTTTTCTGAGTGATAAGACTGAAGATGGTTTTGCTTTCTTTTTAACATTTTTCTGTATTTTTCAGATTCTTTTATTATGAGAAGCAAATATTACTTTTATAATTAGAAAAAATTAAATTATTTCTATTTTTTTAAAAAGGAAGGAAGGAAAGAAGGAAGGGAGGGAGGAAGGGAGGGAGGGAGGGAGGGAAGGAAGGAAAGAAGGAAGAAAGGAGACCCGTGTCTTGTGCTTTCTTCCAGAGCTCCTCTATATCTATACAAAATATATGTGTTTACTTTTTTAAATGGAAATGGTAGGTAGCATGCTGTACACACTGTTCTATCCTTGCCTTTTCCACTTGACAGTAGATCTTGGTTTATACCAATTTAGTCTCCCACCAATAATGCATGAATGCCCCCCATCCTTGCCAATACGCTATTCTATTTTTGATCTTTGTTGAGTTTTGATGGATGAAAATTGACATCTCATTGCAATCTTCACTTGCATTTCCCTCATTATAAGTAAGGTTGAGCATCTTTTTATCCGTGCAAGAGCAATGAATTTTTCTTTATCTCTGAAGTTTATTCACATCCTTTGCCCATTTTTCAATTGGATTTTTCATTTTTTATATTGATTTGTAGTGATTCTTTCTATAGAAAAAAGTGGGCATTTGTCTGCCATATATGTCTGCAAGTATCTTTTAGCAATTTATCATTTGTTATTTGATCTTGTCTATATGTGCTTTTTTCCAATGCATATGTATATATAAATATATTTTTATTGAGGAAGGGGAAGGGGAAGAGTGGGGTTTTTTGTTTGTTTGTTTGTTTTTAATATTTATTTATTTATTTGGTTGCGTCGTTTTAGTTGCAGCAGGCAGGCTCCTTAGTTGTGGCATGCATGTGGGATCTAGCTCCCTGACCAGGTATCAAACCTGGGCCCCCTGCATCAGGAGCATGAAGTCTTAACCACTGCACAACCCAGGAAGTCCCCAGATGTATATTTTTAAATAGTTGATTTAGCCAGACTTTTGTTGAATTGCTTCATGAGCACACAGTTCTCCCCTATTCCAAGATCATATATATATTATATATATATATATATATATATTTATAAATATATATATATTAATGCTCCATATTTTCTTCTAGTACTTTTATGGCTTCAGTTTTAACTTTTATATATTTGTTCCATTATTTTGAATTAAAGAAGTAGGAGTCAACTTTTTCCCCAGATATGTCTCCAGCTGTGCCCAGACCTATTTATTTTAGTGCCCATATAAATTTGTATCTGTTTCTGAGCTCTTTATTTTGTTGTATTGATCTGACCAAATATTCTCCAGTACCTCTCTATTTTAATTATGTTTTCGCATAGGGTAGAGCTGCTCTCTTCTCACAACTCCTCTTTATAAGAATTTCCTGGCTATTCATGCATGTTTATTTTTCCATATGAACTTGAGAATAAGCTTGTCTGGTTTCAAGAAAAAAAATTATCTAGGGATTATCTAGATATTTAAGTGTAAAGTATAATTTAGGAAGAATTAACAACGTTATACTTAGGATCAACATTTTCCAATCCAAGAAGTTTTTCATCTCCATTTGATGAGTTCATCTGTTACGTTCCTCAACAATGCTTCAGAATTTTTCACAATGGACCTTACCCTTTATTGCTATTACAATTGGTTTTCCCCTCCATTGTTTTTTTTTTTTTTTTTTTTT
>NW_006797566.1:4293-9183 GCF_000442215.2 Lipotes vexillifer | reverse complement strand
GGTACGTGGGCCTCTCACTGTTGTGGCCTCTCCCGTTGCGGAGCACAGGCTCCAGACGCGCAGGCTCAGCGGCCATGGCTCACAGGCCCAGCCGCTCCGCGGCCTTTGGGATCCTTCCGGACCGGGGCTCGAACCCATGTCCCCTGCAACGGCAGACGGACTCTTAACCACTGCGCCACCAGGGAAGCCCCGTCCCTTGTATTTTTAAACTTCTGTTCATTTTATATAGGAATGCTGTTAATTTGCCATATTACTTTTGCATCATCAATCCTACAGAATTCTTACTATTTGCAATTTTTTCCTTTGGTTCTCTTGGATTTTAAAGTTATGCAATCACATCATTTTACATTAATGATACAATTTTACCTCCTGTTTTCTAATTTGGTGTTTCATTTCTGTCTCTTATTTAACTGCTTTAGTTAACACTTCATCTAACTACTCCTTACCCTAATGGGAATCCTTCTTTGGCTTATCAGTAAGCTATATGATGAATTTGGTTTGAAATAAATAGAAATAGAAAAATAACCAAAACACAAAACAGAAGAGGAAATAAAAATGGCTCATGAGTATATGAAAATATGCTCACCCTCTTCTATACTTCTTATATAACAGATGAGGGTTCACTTATATTACACTGTCCATGCCTTGCCTCTCCTGTTATATCACCATCTTTGGTTAATTAGTGTTTATATTATTGTGACAATGTAAACCTGACCATTGCAGAATCAATTAGGGTACAAGGTTTAAGTTTTGTGTGTGTAGGCTTTTGCTTTACCAGGACTTTCTAGTTGTCTCTATTTTATTTTTGCCATGATCTCCTTCAAACAATCCTCCATGCTTTATTCAGAAGCTCTGGCACCTCAGGTACTTTACCTTTGGGAAACCCCCTGTCATGAGCCCTTTCTCCTTGAGCTCCCAACTAGATGGCAGCTCCCTGGGCTCAGCTATCGGCCTGGGACATCTCCCAGCTGCTCTCCAGATGGGAGCCACTGCTTCTGGAATTTCCTCTCCACCTTTCTTGGCTTCTGCCTTTATTTTGTGGAGTACGTTATTAATAACTTCCTTAAATGGTGTGTTGAGTTCTTATATAATCTAAAAAAAGTCTTCATTCTGTACTAGATGATGATAATTTGTCGTATATTGAATTCTGGGTTGAAATTCCCTTCCCTCTGAATTTTGAAGGTCTGGTTTCTCTGCATTTTAGAGTCTGGTGTCGCCATTAAGAATTCTCATGCCTCTGTAATGTTCACAGGGATTTTATGTTGATATTTTCTCTCTGGACGTTTTCGGGTTATTCTCTTTGTCCCTGATATACTGAAATTTTAGGTTGACATACACTGCTGATTTTACTCTTTGTTCTGTATGGACTTGGGAACTCTGTAAAGACCTCTAAACTTCAGAGCTGATAATTTTCTTGTATTATTGATTTGACTGTTTCCTCCCCTCAATGTTCTTTGTTCTCTCTTTCTATTAGTCCCATGTGAACCTACCAAATTGATTCTTTTCATTTCTATTATCTTTTTCATCTGTCTTGTTATCTGCTTCCTGCGTTATTTCCTCAACTTCATCTTCCAACACTATTGAATTTTTATCTTCTGCTTTCCAGGAAATTTCCTTAATCTTATCTTTAATTCAACTGAATACTTTATTTTGGCAGCACTCTTAAAATGTTGTAATTTCCATGAGCTCTTTCTTGTCCTCTGAGTTTCCCCTTTTGGTACTGTCTCTGTGGACATTAATTAGAGGCTGTGTTTGTTTTGTCTGAATTCTTTTCTGTTCCTTACGTTATTTCGATTTTCTCAGGGGTCTTCTTTCTCTGTGTCTCCCTCAGTCGCATTATGTCAGAGACTCTCCTTGGGGGTGGATTATCTTTGGCTGTATCTATTCGTATGTTGAAACATAAGACACTGAAATGTCATTTGGGAGTTCTGTGTGTTTGGGTGGGGTTTTCTCAGTAGCTGAGTTTGGCTTTTGGGTTCTCAGTGGGAGCCAGCTATTATGTGGGGACCCTCACATGTCTGTTTTCTGGGGCCACTCCATTTTCCTGAGAAGAAACCTCTAATCATGTGGCTGAGGGTTAGAGCCCTGGCTGTAAATATTTGTTTGGTGGTGCAGGTTGGCAGTTACATAAGTGGACTTTCAAATAATCTCCCTACCCCGATACCAGATATCACTCTTGGTCTTCTGCCACTGCCGGCCCTGCGGGGACCAGTTCTCAGGAGTGAATAAGTCCCTTCTCTTCCACCTCTCCTTCTCTGAGCTCTCTAAGCCGATTCTTTCTCCACTCTGCTACACGACTGTTCCCTACCTCCACCTGCTCTTACTCTTCTAAAAGTTTGTGGAAACCTCTTATCTGCTGATGGCCTCTCCTCATCGTAGTATTTTTCTTTAAAAAAGAATATCCCCTTCCTATACGTCTAGAGGGGTCTTGGGAGAGAAGGGAGATAAGAGTATGTTCTGTGTGCCATTTCATGTGACTATTTCACCATTGGCTGAGCTCCCAGGGACAATGCCTGTTTCTCAATCATCTTTGTGTGCCCAGAGCTGAGCACAGTGAATAGGTCAGCAGTCTGTAAAGTATCCTCTGAACAGAATGGAACCTGCTGGTCTCTCTGAAGCCCTCATGCTTAATACAGTGTCTGCTTGGCCAAGATAACAAAGGGGCACAAAAATCATGTCATGTACAGAATGATGAGGGGCCTGCAGACCTTCTGTCTGGAGAAGAGAAGACAGTAAGCAGGGGGCAGAGGGGATACACACGGGGTTTCTGGCCACATACAAATATCAGAGAGATCTCATGCAGAAGGATTGACACTTTCGACGTGGCCTCGGAGGACAGAAGGGGGAAGTTATTCAATGACAGGTTCAGCTCCATATATGCAAGCCATATGCTTCATATACGCAAGCCATCTCTCCATTTCTCAGCTCAGCCAGCTGCCTGACGATGGAACAGACTACTGGCGAGGGGATGAATTCCCTGCCCTGGAAATGGTCAAGCAGATCTGGACAACTAGCCATTAGAGTTGCTGTAGAGAGAATTCACTCGTTGAGAGATTAGACTCGACTCTTTTCTAACTCTACTGGAGTTAAAGCACCCTCTTTTATAGCAAATGGTTGCTAGTATCCTCTTTATTATGCTGAAATAAAATAATAGAGATTAAAACCTACTTTTAAAATATTTTTAAAAAATCAGTACAATGTAAATGGTTGCAGCCACTGTGGAAAGCAGTATGGAGGTTTCTCAAAAACCTAAAAATAGAACTACCATATGACCCAGCAATTCCACTCATGGGTATACATCTGAAAAAAACAAAAACACTAATTCAAAAAGATACATGCACACCAACATTCATAGCAGCATTATTTACAGTTGCCGAGGTATGGAAGCAACCTAACTGTCCATCAACAGATGAATGGATAAAGAAGATGTAGTGTACATACACACACACACACACACACACACACACACACACACACACACACAATGGAATATTACTCAGCCATAAAAAAGAATAAAATTTGCAGCGATGTGGATGGACTTGGAGGGCATTATGTTAAGTGCAGTAAGTCAGACAAGGAAAGAAAAATATTGTATGATATCACTTATACGTGGAATCTAAAAAAATACAACCAACTAGTGAATATAACAAAAAACAAACAGATTCATATATAGAGAACAAACTACTGGTTACCAGTGGGGAGAGGGAAAAGGGGGAGGGGCAATATTGGAGTGGGGGAAAAAGGGTTATTATGGTATTACCTGAAATCATGTGTGTGAAACTTTTGAAAATTGTGAAGCACTACAGAATTTAAAGAATCTTTCATTCAATAAAAAATCCATACAATTCCCTAACTGACATACAAAAATTAAAATGACACAATTATAATATAGGAATATGTGTTTCAGCATGTAAATGCTCAAGCATGGTAATGCATAATAGGATGAAACTGTGAGATGCTTGCATCTATGTGTAGAATCAACATGAATGTGACAGGTGCAAATGCTGATGGACACAGGTATGTTATTTCAGTGCCTCAGTGACTGTGGGATCTTTGCTCTCAGAGAGGTGATTTTCCAAACTAATACACAGCTCTTAGCGACGTTCTGAAGTACAACCTTCCTTGATTTATATACAGAAACATTCCTAGCAAACTCAACTATGTTTATATGTAGGCCAGAGTTCAAAGATCATTGTGGACAGCTTTCCGCTGCTTGGCAAGGTCTTTGAAAGCCATGGAGAGTGGGGCAAACCTTTTCTTGTCTTTTCCGTGCAGGACTGTCTCGTGCATTAATACTAAGTGTCAGTAGCATTCCTCTAATCATTGTGACAATCAAAAATCTCCCCCCTCCCCGTATTTCCGAAATATCCCCAGGGGTCACTGCTGCCAAACCATTGGACTGGGTGATTGCTAAGGTTCCTTCCAGCCCTTTTAGGATCCTCTGATTCCCTCAGGAGCTGGAGAGTCAGCAGGAGGCAGATGAGTCTGGTATTCCCATCTCTAGAGCCACCAGGGCTGGGTGACACAGAGTTGCCTCTGCCTCATGCATTTGTAAGGGTTTCCTCTTTCCAAACATATCTGGCTCAGCCACGGTGCTGGCAGTCCCATTAGCCCCCAGCCCCATGAAGGAGGCTCACTGAATGGGTGTTGCCCCTGCATCTGACCTTCATGAGAATGGCAGGAAAACTTGACCTAAAATCATGGCATCGATGGTGCTCTTCACAGAACCCTGGGTGTCCTTGCTCACTTGCCCCTCAGGTTAGCCAATCCCCAAACCTGAAAGAAAACAGCACGCTTATGCTCCTCACCTCCTGGGCCACTGTGGCTGGAAAAAAATGCAATGCAGGGCTTCCCTGGTGGCACAGTGGTTGAGAGTCCGCCTGCCGATGC
>NW_006797566.1:0-4156 GCF_000442215.2 Lipotes vexillifer | reverse complement strand
AAAAAAAAAAAAAAAAAAAAAATGCGATGCAGTGCAGGCTGCTGGGGTCCCTGCAGCTGGGGATCTCCCACCTGGCTGGCTCTACCTCTCCTGCTCCCGGAACCTCTCGTGGCTCCTGCGGCTGCTTCAGCCCACAGCTTCCTCCTGGCTGTCCGCAGATGACTTGCTCCGGCCAGAGGACACAGAGAGCATTGATGGGGACCTACTTTAACATCGCTCTCTCCTCTTCAAGGTGAATTCCTCTCTTTCTGTTCTGAATCCCATCTCCTCCTCCCAGCTGGATGATAGTTATCCTCTCTCCCCCTGTATCTTCGACCAATTGTAACTCTTTCCTCTTAGCTCAGAAATGGGCTCATCTTCTCCAACCTTAAACAGGATACAGAAACCCTTTGGTCCTACTTCTTTTTTAAACTACCGCTCTGTCTCCCCCTCTCTCTTCCCACCAACGTTGGAGATGAATCTACACTTTCTGTGTCTTCTTTCTCAGTACCCCAGGCCCACTACAATCTGGTCCCTCTACCCACACACCACTGCGACCACTGGGTCACTAGTGATCTAATTACCAAATCCAGCTTTCGATCTTCATCTCCAAAATTCTCTGCAGTATTTTACCCCATGAACTAGACTCCTTTTCCTGAATGTCTTGTGATGTTCTGGCATCCTCTGTCTTAATACTCCTTTTCCTTTTCTGGCCCATTCCTGCCAGCCTGTCTTTACTGGCTCCTTCCCACTGCTCCACGCTCTCTCCCACCCCCCTCCTTTTCTCCTCCTGCCATCTCCCCTTAAGTGGTGAGGCCCCACTTTTCTGTCTATCCCTCTCCCCTTCCTTTCCATCTTTAAATTATCTCACCCACTCCTACGGCTTCAGCAACCCTTGGATGCTGTTGACTCCCTGATCTCCAGCCAGCCTCAACCTCTCTCCTTAGCTCCAGTCCCAAACGCACAGCTGCCTCTCAACCTGTCCAAACTGGCTCAGCTTCCTGGGATCTTCACCCCACTGAATGGTGCCACCGCCACCTGGTTGCCTAAACTGCACACCCAGGAGTCATGTTCAACTTCTCTCCCTTCCAGCCAGCATGCAACATGTCCCTAAGGCCTACCGATCCTCCCTCAGAGCCCTCTCCCAAACCTGGCTCTCTTCTCCATCCCTTCGGCCACCCCCTCATCACTGGACCTCTTTCTAAGTGTCCCAGTGGGTCTCCATGGCCACCAGATTCCTTCCATTCCAGTCCTTCCACTTAATCTTTCACAGCTCTATTTAGAAGACCCATCTGAGTCAGGACATTCTCCTCTGTCTTACCTACGGCCTCCATAGAGACCTCATTATCCACAGCTAAAGCTGAGGCTCCTTGGAGGGCACAGAACCCCTTCTCCATCCTGCCCAGCCACCTTTACAGCAGCCGTCCTGAGCCTCCATAACCCTTGAACACACCTGCCCTGTAAGACGAACCTTTGCTCTTCAGAGAGTAAAGGGCACCAGTCCTTGTTCTATCTCACACAGTATGTCCTTTCTGCTACTATAGATGCTGGCATCACCCTCGTGTTCTGACAGTTTTGTTCTCACTGCACCCCTAGCCTTATTCATCTTTGAATAAACAGCGCCTGGTACAGTGCTAACACACAGCCAGCACTCTGTGATTATCAGTATAATGACTGAATAGATGAATGAGCAGATGGGTTGATTAAAAAAAATTATGCCCTTGTCTGCCTCTTCATCATTCCCTAGGCAACTTTGAACGTGCATACACATTACCTGGAAATCTTGTTAAATACAGACTCTGATTCAGCAGGTCCAGAGTGGGGCCTGAAATCCTGCCCCTGGATTTTTTTTAAAAAAAATTCTTTTTTAAAAAATAAATTTATCTATCTATCATCTATCTATCTATCTATCTATCTATCTATCTATCTATCTATCTATCTATTTATTTATGGCTGTGTTGGTTCTTTGTTGCTGCTCACGGGCTTTCTCTAGTTGCAGCGAGCAGGGGCTACTCTTCGTTGAGGTGTGCGGACTTCTCACTGCAGCGGCTTTTCTTGTTGCGGAGCACAGGCTCTAGGCGCAAGGGCTTCAGTAGTTGCGGCTCGTGCGCTCTAGAGCGCAGGCTCAGTAGTTGTGGCGCATGGGCTTAGTTGCTCCGCGGCAGGTGGGATCTTCCTGGATCAGGGCTCGAACCTTTGTCCCCTGCATTGGCAGGCAGATTCTTAACCATTGCGCCACCAGGGAAGTCCAACCCTGCATTTCTAACAAGCTCCTAGGTGATCCTGATGCTGCTGTGGACAGACCACACTCAGAGAAGCCAGGCCCTATCCTATGCCAATGGTTTCCAAACTTGTTGGATATTAGAATCACCTGGAAAGCTTTAAAAAATCCTGATGCCCAGGGTGCACGCCACACTAGACCAGAATGCCTGGGGAAGAGAGCCAGGTGGCAGTATTATTAAAGATTCCCAGGTGATTCTATGTGCAGAAAAGTTGGGGAACTCCTAACCTGTGCCACCTCTGACTTTGCCTGTGATGAATCACAGCCCTGGGTGCTCATTAGAATCATCTGGGGAGCTTTTAATCACCTACTGAAGGCTGGGCCCCGCCCAGATCAATTAAATCAGAATCTCTGGGGTTTGGACCTGAATGTTTTTAAAGCCCCCAGGTGATTCTAATATGCAGCCAGTGTTGCAATTCATTGTTTTCAGGCTCTGGCTCTGAGGAATGGCTGCAGGTTTGAGGGATAAAGTGTCCAGGATACAGAATAGGTGTGAAATCAGACCCCAGTCTTGGCTCTCCAGTTATGTATAATTTTGGAGAGGTTAATTTAGCCTCATCACTGAAATACGATTAAAAATACATGCCCTCCTTACCCCAATTTTTAATTTTAAGTCTTCTGGAATGGAATGGGGAATGGAATTGGGAAAGCTGCCCACGCAGGAGCCTGTCTGCACGTCTCTAGTATGTGGTCACCACTTGCGTCCCCACCTATCAGCTTGGCTTCAGAGGCCCATCGCCAAGGGAAGTCTCTGTCAGGCCCAGCTAGGAAGCAGATGGTTTGGTAGCAGCCCAGGCCACCAGAGGGGATGTCACAAGGACCTGCACTCATAGGCAGACTGAGAGGCGGAATCAAACGCAACCCCTGCAAAGCATTCTGGCCTGCAGCCTGGATGCTGCACAGTGGGCTGGTTGGCCCGGCGCAGTGACAGGGCGCACCCGCTGTTCTCTGCACACACCGCGGCGCTGCCACCTGACCCATAGCAAGGAGCCTGCGGGTTTGCACCGAACTCCTCTCTGATGAGCTGTCTCTGCAAATCTATGCAGCTGCTGCAAGAAGGGTACAAAAGGAACAGAAAAAGTAGGTTCAAGACTGGCATCCTATGGGCACGTCCCACCTCTGGCTGCCTGAGCTTGGGCTCAGCTTCCTTAGCTGCTGTTATTATTACTTTCTATCTTATCAGCATCACATATACATATACAAAGGCCCTGGACCGAGCTGGCACACTCCTGTCTCTGGAAGCAGCAGAAAACCCAGAGCCTCAAGGTGTGAGGAAGGGCTCGGTACAGGTTCTGGGTCCTCGGTTCCAGGGAATCTTGAAACTGCCTGTATTTATCTGAAATTAGAATTTAACTGGGCATCCTGCATACTTATTTGGTAAATCTAGCAACCCTCCAGGAAAGGAAGGAGGAGTTAAAAGGAACAGCAAGTACTCCTGTGAGACAGGCCTGGATGGGAAGACCTGTCTGGCTGGGCTGGGTCTGGGCTGGAGGCTTCTGGTTTCTGAAAACCAGACAGCTTACTTTTTTGGTTTTCTCAAAAACTAAATTACACAAACTCTTCTGTCCCTAGCGCATCTTCTGGAAATAGGTCTCTTCCGGAAAAAGCCCAGCCAATTCCCTGAGGCACATGAGACCCTGGTTGGGCTAAGGACTGGGGGAGGGTCTTGACTCCCAGCATCCCAGCATCTATTCACCCCAAGGAACTATGTCACCATCACTCTCACCAACTCTAAGGGAACAAAGATGCCCTCCTGCCACCTGCCTTCAAATGCTTCTACCTGGGGCTTCCCTGGTGGCTCAGAGGGTAAGAATCCGCCTGCCAATGCAGGGAACACGGGTTCGGGCCCCG
This sequence comes from Lipotes vexillifer, assembly GCF_000442215.2. Classification (NCBI taxonomy): domain Eukaryota; kingdom Metazoa; phylum Chordata; class Mammalia; order Artiodactyla; family Lipotidae; genus Lipotes; species Lipotes vexillifer. The sequence goes on along the minus strand of NW_006797566.1, from coordinate 45 downwards.
GTCCAGGAAGATCCCACATGCTGCGGAGCGGCTGGGCCCGTGAGC
>NW_006797565.1:0-345 GCF_000442215.2 Lipotes vexillifer | reverse complement strand
GGAGGGGGGGATATGGGGATATATGTATACATATAGGTGATTCATTTTGTTGTAAAGCAGAAATTAATACAGTGTTATAAAACATTTATACTCCAATATACATGTATTTAAAAAACCCACAACATTGTAAATCAACTACACTAGAAAATATTTCTTAAGTGCATAAGATTTTTTGAATGTAAGTTTTATTGTGTGTATGTACCACAGGTTCAATATATATGAATTATGTCAAATTGATTACATTGTTTTTCAAAATAATTTTTGATATTCTACATCAGATTAATTATATAAATGCAGAAAAACTATATTATTTTTTTCTAAAGTTCAGAAATAGCCATTTTGCTC
>NW_006797564.1:0-215 GCF_000442215.2 Lipotes vexillifer | reverse complement strand
TCCTTGGTAAAAGAGCAACAGTAGCCTTCTTTACTATTTTGGCAAGAGTTGGACATCTGTAAGATGTTGGACATCTGTTGGACATCTTACAGATGTTGGACATCTTACAGATGTTGGACATCTGTAAGATGTAAGTTGGACATCTGTTGGACATCTTTTTTCCCAGAGATTGAAATAAAATTGATTTGTGTTATGAGTAGTATTTATAATTTTTG
>NW_006797563.1:0-4336 GCF_000442215.2 Lipotes vexillifer | reverse complement strand
ACGGGCCCAGCCGCTCCGCAGCATGTGGGATCTTCCCGGACCGGGGCACGAACCCGTTTCCCCCGCATTGGCAGGCGGACTCTCAACCACTGCGCCACCAGGGAAGCCCTTGGTTCAGGGTTTTAAAACTCAAGCCACTTCCTAGTTGAGTGAAAAGGACATTTGCTTGGAGGAGCAACATAACCTTGGGTTTCAGAGCACTGGTGGGATGTGAAGAGGTTATCCACATGGGGTGGGATGATCACAGCATAGGGGGGCAGTGTTGGGGCCTGAGTGAGGGGAGTATAGTTTATACATAGTGGGGATGGGGGTGATAGTAGATTGTTTCAGACAGAGATTTTGATCTGAAAATTTCATTTATTTTTTTGTGGGGGGCATTTGTTAAAACTATCTTTATTGCCTAAAATGTTTTTGTCTTTTTTTGAAATAAAAATATCTTTTCACAAATATTACACGACCACATCCTTATTGTAAAACATGCAAACAATGAAGAAATATGCAGAACAAAATATAAAAATCACTCTTTTTTTATGGAAGTATAGTTGATTTACAGTATTGTGTTAGTTTCTGGTATACAGCAAAGTGATTCAGATATACATGTATGTACATATTCTTTTTCATATTCTCTCCCCTCATGAATTATTAGAAGACATTTAATCTAGTTCCCTATGCTCTACAGTAGGACCTAGTTGTTTATCTATATTATATATAGTAGTTTGTATCTGCTAATCCCAAATTCCTCATTTATCCCTCTCCCAAACCCCCTTTCCCCCCTGGTACCCATGAGTTTCTTTTTTTTTAATAGGTCATTTTTTCCTTTATTATAATCCATTCAAGACAGCCCACACATTTTTAGTTAATAATACCAGAATCACAAGACAGGAGGTAACATTGTTTATATAGCAACTGGGCTGGGAATAAGCTAACACAACATTGAAAATCAACTATATTTCAATTAAAAAAACGTTTTTAATTAAAAAAAATAAAAGGAATGACAAAATGCAATGCAAACTTCAAGGTGAGCTTTGGAATTACGTGTTGCCATGAATTGATGTGCCAAGCTTGTTAGTATTCCCAGACCACTTGCTACGTGAGTTTGTTTTCTGTGTGAGTCCGTATTTGTGTCATGTTTTAAGTTCCACATGTAAGTGATAACATATGGTAAAAAATTACTCTTTACCTTCAAATTCCTCTATTTTTCTCCCCTAGATAAAACTCTCTCAACAGTTTGGTGTGAATTCTACAAATGCATCTATCTATTTATCTACACACATTCAAACATTCTGAAAAGCTCATTTATTAAAGATAATGGAAGTCAGACTTCTCACTATTAGAGAAGGGAATTAAAAATATAGAAAAAATCTGAAATGAACCATATAGGTTTGAATTCAAATTGGAGATGTGAATTTGAACTCATGGTTTTCAAGTTATAGAAACAGATATAGAAATCATGTAAATCTAAGCATGCACATACCTTGCACCTTCATCTGCTGCATATTTCTCTGTCTTATTTTGTTTAACTTACTGTGTTTGGGGTCTCCTTTTCACAGGCTGCAGTTTCGTAGTTCCTGTTGTTTTTGGGGTCTGCCCCCAGTGGTGAGGTTGGTTCAGTGGGCTGTGTAGGCTTCCTGGTGGAGGGGACTGGTGTCTGTGTTCTGGTGGGTGGGGCTGGATCTTGTCTTTCTGGTGGACAGGGCAGCGTCCGGTGGCGTGTTTTGGGGTATCTGTGAATTTAGTATGATTTTAGGCAGCCTCTCTGCTAATGGGTGGGGCTGTGTTCCTATCTTGCTAGCTGTTTGGCATGGGGCAACCGGCGCTGGAGTCTGCTGGCCGTTGGGCGGAGCTGGGTCTTAGCGTTGAGATGGAGATCTCTGGGAGAAATCTCGCTGATTGATATTACGTGAAGCTGGGAGGACGCTGGTGGTCCAATGTCCTGAAATCGCCTCTCCCACCCCAGAGGCTCAGGCCTGACACCCGGCCGGAGCACCAAGACCCTGTCAGCCACACGGCATAAGAAGTTCTTCATAAGATCCCCAAGATGATTTCACCTAGTCCTGTGATAACTTCATAGCCACCTCCTGTTGCTACTGCGTGGAGCTTGAGTGTTGTGAGCATTGGCTTCAAATGCCAGAGACGCCAATCATCCCCACCTGAGCAGGTGTCTCCCTAAGCATGCGTATAAACATACGTCTGTTTTTGTAGTTTTATCCACAGACAGGCCATGGGAATAGTGACCCTCCATAACAATGATCACATCTAGCACACACATCTCAGTTCCTAAATACCATGTTCTACTTAAACCAGAGTTCCATGGAGTAACAGCCAACACCAGGGCTGGGGCAGGAGGAGTACAAGTTAAACTGAGAACAACTTTTGGTGCCAAAAATTGGAAAAGTGCTCAAAGAATGCTGCAGAAATGTCAAAATTATATAGGAACTATTTCAAGGGGCTCCTCCTGGTCAAATCTGAAATAATTTGAGCGTAAATATAAATAATGATAGTAATGAGTTATAATCTACATAATAAAATAGGAAATCACAAGTGTATACTAATATAAGCAAGTAAGTTGAAAGATTAATGAGGAACAGGATATTTACAGTTTCAGAGTATCTCCGCATAAAATATAAATCAATTACAAAGTGAGAAAGAGGAACTCTACGGTGAAGAAGCCTGGAGGACAGTCCCTTAATCAAGCGACCAAATGTGCGTCATCAGTAATGGGAAAAATTGAAGTTGAGTACCACTTGATAGGATGCAATAAGAACCGGACACCACTGCTGTGATAATCCTGCAAACCTAATGATGAAGAAATATAAAACACAAATTGAGTGCGATGTACAAATACAAATGTCGAGGTCATGAAAAATCAAGGAAAGATTGAAGAAATGTTGGAGAATAAAGAGATATGACAGCTACACGCACCACAACATGTGAGTCTGAACTGGATTTTATTTTATCATTATTTTTTGCTATAAAGGCCATTAATGAAGCAATTGGAGAAATTTGAAAGAGGTGTGAGGATTAGGGCCAGTAATATGTTAATATTAAGGTTTTGATTTTGATGATACTCAAACTTTTGGTGTCAGGACCTCTGACACCAAATAGTCTTTAAGATATTGAGAATTCCAAAGAAATTTGTTTATGTGGGTTTACTCTATGCAAATTACCATATTAAAAATTAAAGTAAAAATTTAAAATCTTTATTAAATAATTTAAATAGCTGCAATAAACCTGTCATGTGTTAACATAAGTAATAACCATTTTATAAAAAATAATTATTTTCACAAAAATGGAAGAGTAACATTGATTTACATGTTTGCAAGTCTCCAGTCCAGTTTAATAGAAGACCGCTAGATTCTTATATGTCCTTCTACGTTAAGCCTTTGTGATATGTTACTTTGGTTAAAGTATGTGAAAAAAACTTTGCCTCACACAAATATCTATTTGGAAAAGGGAGGAGTATTTTAATACTCCAGATAATTGTGGCTGTTGTTTGATACCACTAATTCTCTACAAAAGGTAGTTCTTCAAGGTTAGTTGCAGTGTGGAAACAGAAAATATATCAATGAACATTTCATACTCAGTTATATTAAAGTCCATTGATCTCTCGTATTTTGAATGAAACGTTTACACATGCATGCTTGTATCACAGTATGCATTGGTTATTTGGAAAATATTGGTTCACTCAGTTATGCAGAACTTCCAAATGTTAACATGTTTCATTATGCAATACAAAAAACAAAAAAATCGCAGTTGCACTCTGAATGTGGGGAATGCAAGTTTTCTAAAATTCTAAATTTTGCTTGTAAACTTGAATTTTATTACTGGATACAAAAATTGTCAGTTGTTTTCTTTGAAGTGCCAGCCAATATTTCATTCTGTTCCTAAAAATATCTGTCAAAAACCCAAGTGCAAATAGTCAATGTTTGTCTTACAGTCGTTCTTGCAGGTAAATATGATGTTCTATGAAAAAAGGTTGTGTTCAGCTCACAAATCAAACAATAAATTGCATAATCTCCACACTTTGATACACAGCAGAAGCGCTTCACTCATACTTTCCATTTTATAATGCAGAATATTAAAAAGACATGTACTCAAGAGTCAATCAACATTTAAGAAAATGAATAATTTTTACTGCTTTGATTCTTTTTTTTTCTTTGCGGTAACTGGGCCTCTCACTATTGGGGCCTCTCCCGTTGAGGAGCACAGGCTCCAGACGCGCAGGCTCAGCGGCCATGGCTCATAGGCCCAGCCGCTCCGCGACATGTGGGACCTTCGCGGACCGGGGCACAAACCCGTGTCCCCTGCATTGGCAGGCGGACTCTCAACCACTGCG
>NW_006797562.1:0-1999 GCF_000442215.2 Lipotes vexillifer | reverse complement strand
GTATTTCTGATGTATTTGTGGGGAGAAAGGTGATCTCCACGTCTTACTCTTCTGCCATCTTGAAGGTCTTCCTGGAATCTGTATTTTTAATGAGCTGTCTAGATGCTTCTGAGGCATGCTAAAACTTGGGAACTCTTGCGTTACATCTTGGTTCCTCTCTCGGGCTGAGGGAGGTGCTGAGATGAACAGCTGCTGGTTGTGCAGATGGGAAGTGTTGGGTGGGTAGTAAGAGCCAAATGTTAAACCAGTGGTTCTCAAATTATGCTGTGCATATACACCATCTGGGGATCTTGTTAAAATGCAGATTCAGATTTAATAGGTGCAGGGTGGGAGCTGTAATTCTGCATTTCTTTTTTTTTCTTCCAGTTTCATTGAGATATGATTGACATACAGCACTGTATAAATATTAGTTGTACAATGTAATGATTTGAGTTACATACAATACACCATGAAATAATTATCATAGTATAGTGAATATCCATCATCTTATATAGATATGAAACTAAAGAAATAGAAAATTTAAAAAAAATTATTTTTGGCTGTGTTTGGTCTTTCTTGCTGTTCACGGGCTTTCTCTAGTTGCAGCAAGCGGGGTCTACTCTTCATTGCGGTTCGCAGGCCTCTTATTGTGGTGGCTTGTCTTGTTGTGGAGCATGAGCTCTAAGCATGCAGGTTTCAGTAGTTGTGGTGCATGGGCTCCGCAGTTGTGGCTCACGGGCTCTAGAGTGCAGGCTCAGTAGTTGTGGTGCACGAGCTTAGTTGCTCTGTGGCATGTGGTGTCTTCCGGGACCAGGGATCAAAACCGTGTCCCCTGCATTGGCAGGCATATTCTTAACCACTGCACCACGAGGGAAGTCCCTAGAAAAATTTTTTCCCTAGAACTCTTAGGATTTACTCTGTTAACAACTTTCACATATAACATAGAACAGTGTTAATTATAGTGACAATGTTGTATATTATCTCCCTAGCACTTATTTCTCTTATGACTGGAAGTCTGTTTCTGCATTCCTAACAAGCTCACAGGTGATGCCAATGCTGATGCTGAGGTTCCATGGACCTCACTTTGAGGAATCTCAGAGGCTGTACTAGATGAGACACAGTGGATGGATTCTCAATTCTGGCTGCACATTCAGACCCTTGGTGAAATTTTGATATACCAATCTTCAGGTCCCATCCTGAGAGAATATTGATATTTTGTAAAAGCTCCTCAGGTAATTCCATCATGTGGCCAAGGTTAAGAGCCAGTATTTTAAAAGCAGGGTGAGGGGCAAAACAATGTACATGCAGAAGGCTTGTCAGCTTTTTTGTTGCCCTGTACTTTTTCCTTTGGAAAGTTTCTGTCTCACGCCACTGAATTGCCACTGCTGATCTTGAGGCCAACTTCAGAGTCAAGGGACCAGTCTGATTCATTTGGCTGAAGGGGCTGGGATGAGGGGCTTTTCCTTTGCCCTGATGGTTTTTAACCCATACAACAAGGTGCTGTGTTGCCAGCTGATGGGTGTGAGAGTTTTCTCAGGGGCACTGGAACTCAGAACATTGTTATTTTCTAGCTGGAGATCAGATCCATGATTTTCTTATTTAAAGGATCACCTGCCCTGCCCACCAGCCCTATGTTCTCATATTCATCAGCTCACCTCCCCCACTCCTAGCTTTGGGCAGTTTCTCTGATGTATCCCCCATATCTGAGCAGTTCACACTGGCTAGAAGGAGCTCCAGGTGCAATACATGGATTGTTCTTATTTAACCCCTCTCCCAAACATCTCCCCCAATTTTTACCTGGATGTGCCCCCAAAGCCTCTGATCTCAACCATCATACAATACTAAAACTGTTTACGGGACCCTGTGGTGGGAAGTAATTTAGAATGGCAGTTAAGAGTTTTGGCCTCAGACCAATCACCTTGTCTTTGATAAATGAAGAAGGAATATACAATGGAGAAAAGACAGCCTCTTCAGTAAGTGGTGCTGGGCAAACTGGACAGCTACATGTAAAAGAATGAAA
>NW_006797561.1:0-4464 GCF_000442215.2 Lipotes vexillifer | reverse complement strand
ATGCAGGGGACACGGGTTCGTGCCCCGGTCCGGGAAGATCCCTCATGCCGTGGAGCGGCTGGGGCCGTGAGCCATGGCCGCTGAGCCTGCGCGTCCGTCCGGAGCCTGTTGCTCCGCAACGGGAGAGGCCACAACAGGGAGAGGCCCGCGTACCACAAAAAAACAACAAGAACAACAAAAAGGAGTGAGGTGGGGTTTGCTCAGGTTAAGGTCTGTACAATGCCTATGGCAAGAGGTTGTTGAATTAATTCCTGTTATGAAGCTAGGAGGCCCTAGAGGCACAGTGGGCTCAGAGCCACAGATCTTCTTGGTGAGGAACAGATTATGGGAACAACTGTACTCATTTTCCTGAATGTGTCTTAGTTCTCTCTCCACCCTTGTGAAGCCAGGACGTAATACAGCAGTTAGGCAAAACCCCAGGCTGAATCAAAGCACAGAACAGCTTCCATATGGAATGTTGGCCACGCAGGGGTGCTATTTACTTCTTCAGATCCTCATTATTTAAAACATTTCTCTTATACTCCTGATTCTGGGACTAACCTAGGTGGTCTCTGTCAAACCCCACCTGCCAGCCCTGAAGTTCAGTGCACGTCCTCATTTTTATGCCTTCTGAGGGGATTTCTGTATGTGACTGGGGAGACCAATTCAGGATACCCATTACTATGCGTTCTTGGAATTCATCCTCAGGTCTTAAATGGTGTGATCAGCTAGACAGTGTCTCCTGACCTTGAGAAGGAGCGATTGGCATGAGGAAGCACGTTGAGCTGATGCTGCCCTTCACTTATTCTCTAGACTGCTGCTTGGTTCCAGGAACAAGGTAAGAGAATCATCATAGCTTTTCTGAGGGCTTGATGAGGCTGGAAGAGAAGACAGCTGTCATTTGATGAGCGCCCATTAGGTATTACGTTCCTTGCGTTCATTGTCTATTTAAAACTTTCTGATAAACTTCACGAGGTAGGCATTATATCCCCATTTTATAGGTGAGGAAACTGAGGCTGGATGGATGCATTATTTGTCCAAGGTTATACAGCACAAAGTGGTGAAATTCAGTTTTAAAGCCAGGTCTGACCATCTCCACAGCTCCAAAGTCTCTTTCTTCACGTGATTTGCAAGATAGAACCCCTGCCCTTGTAGCATTTGTAACTTGCTTTGGGAGACAAGATTCCTGAAAGTATCTTTAATAAAAAAAGGTGACAGCAACTTAAACTTGATGAAAGAGAGCTACTTTTACTGACATGAGAATGGTCACAATATATTGCTAAGTAAGAAAAAGCAAGCTTGAGAATAGCAAGGGAGGCTCCAGTGGAGGCAAACAGTGAGGTGTATCGTGCCCCCTACCCAGATCAAGATAGCCCAGACGGCTTCCTCACGTCTTCTGCCTGTCAGCCTCCTCCCAAGGGTCAACCACTGTAATGATTTCTCTTACTATAGGTTAGTGTAGATGACAAACAAAATAATTCAGTATCTGCTCTTTTATGTTTAGATGCTTTTACCACATTTTGTCTGTGAGGTTTATCCATGTTGTTACGTGTAGCAGAGGCTTTTTGAAATTGCTGAGTGCTCTTCCATTGACTGAATATACCACTGGTTGATGGATATTTGGGTGGCTTCAGCTTTGGGGCTTTTGTAAATACTATGAACGTTCTTTTACATGCCTTTTGACTGACCTATTCATGTATATCTCTTGAATGTCTGTAGGTAGAGAGATACATTTATATAATTTTATATTAATTAATTATTATATGAGTGGAATTGTTGCATCATACAGATTAGGCATATGCTTGGCTTTGACAGATACTGCCAAAAGTTTTACAAAATGGTTGTAATGATGTGTCCTGCTTCCAGCAGTGTATGAGAGTCTTAGATACTCTGCAACCTCCTCTTCATAGGCTTTTCTAGTTCCCCGAACACGGATTGAACCCATGCCCTCTGCATTGGAAGCACGGAGTCTTAATCACTGGACCACCAGGGAAGCCCCTGGGTAGTGTTTTTAATATTAGCCATTCTGGTGTTAGAATAGATGTAACATATTGTGGCTTTAATTATGTTTCCCTAATGACTAATGATGTTGAGTACCTTTTTCTTATCCTCATTGGCCATTTGGATATTCTTTTTGTGTAGGTAGTAGTAGCGTTGGGGTGAGGGTTCTAACTGTGCCTGCAGGGGCTGGCATGGTTTGAACTTCCACTGGCACCAGGAGAGGGAGCCCGCAGGGTTTCTCGCAGGCCTGTCGAGGTGTGGGGCAATAAGAGAAGAGGGAGGAAAGAGGCTTGAAAGCTGTTAGTGATCAAATATCAATAATGAAGTTATACTCTTTATTACAATGTTGCTCAGATCTGTGGTGATAAGATAATAAATCTGAAATAGCCAATACTTACCTTGTTGCCTACATTTGGAACACAAGATAAATAAGTATGAAAATGAGTTACTGATTATCTTAACTCTTTGGTCTGGACCAGGGAACTAGCCTTTAAATGTGATGTGTCCTGCTTGGCTGAGCTGTGACTGTTTTACAGGTGAGAACTAGTGGTAGAATTTCAGAAAAAAAAATACAGTCGTGACATAAGCATGGATCCTTGACTCCCCAAATAGTAATAAGCTTAAAGAGTATGTCTTATGTAAGTTATTTCTTCTCAATTCTCACAGAGACTGTGGAATAGAGAGGGAAGGCATCATTTTATATTTGCTTTTATAAGGAATATAAATGTTAATTAGCTTGCCCATAGTTACTGCTTTCTGGAGCAGTAATTTCAGACAAGGATTTTGAAATACAAGGTCAAAGTGTATTTAAACATTTTAATAATGATTTCATTATTTTAACATTAAAGTACATGCTGACCATTAGGTGGTTTACAGCCTCATCCCTGGTCATGTGCCTTGAGTCTAAATTTTCTCTGACCTGCCATTAGAGACAAAGTTTAAGAATTACTGCATAAGGGAGGGATGCAACTCTTAAGAAAACAAGGTCCTAATGTTCCAGAAACAAAAGGAGCCACCTGGAGGGCGCAAAGGGCAGTGGGACTGGCAGGCCCTAACTCACCCCTCTATAATTTGTTGTCTTTCCCTTAGAGTTACTGAATTTTCTCCTCTTTGACAGTGTGTCTGACCCTTAGTTTACTCAGATATGGTTCCTCTCTAGCCAAGGCAAGGACAAAAATCCATTGTACACTTTTCCCCAATTCCATGAGTGGTGGAGCCTAGATTTTGAGGCTTACTTTTTCCATCTATAAAATGGAGACTATAACAGCTACTTGTGGGGCTCTTATAAATATTTGTTAAAAAATTAAATGCGCATGAAAAAGCCTTGCACTATATACATGATCACTGTGGGTGCTCAGTAAGTGTAGCTAATTACTCATTGAATCCATCCATTCTGGAAGTTGATATAACTGATATAGACTCTGGGCTTCCTTTAGGCAAGGGTGACTAACCCCCTGGTTTGCTCCGTACTGTCCCAGTTTTAGCACTGAAAGTTTAGCATCCCAGGAAACCCCTCCTCAGGACGCAAAAAGTCCCAGTTTTTGGTGATGGATATAGAAGTCTGGGGGAGAATATAGAACCCCACAAGGCTACCTGAAAAATAGGGGCTGAAAGCAATGCTATTTTTAGTGTCAGATGGATATGGCATAGATTATCTGCCTTATGTAGTTGCTGTTGCTTATCTTTTTCCCTTACCATTGATGCAGGCAGCCATGATTTATGGTTCACAAAAATGGAGCATTCATTGTAACATCACTCCAAATGATGTGACTTAAATGTCCACCTTAAGTGTGTTGTAGTCATGAGCACTAACAGTCTAGTTTTCATTTTGCTTTGTGAATTAACTATTGGACTTTGTATTGACATAGTGCTAGTTTAATTTTTGACACTGAATATCTTGACCATGTTTTCTAAGAGTTCAGATAATGAAAGCAAGAATGATTATCCTACCAATGCCGGTATGACACAGACATCACTGAAAAAGAAGGCTAAATGACTTATTTTTTTATTGAAATGTAGTTGATTTACGATGTTGTGCCAGTCTCTGCTGTACAGCTAAGTGATTCAGTTATACACATACATACATTCTTTTTCTTATATTTGTTCCCATTATGGTTTATCCCAGTAGATTGGATATAGTTCCCTATGCTATACGGTGGGACCTTGTTGTTTATCCATGCTAAATGTAATAGTTTGCATCTACCAACCCCAAACTCCCAGTCCCTCCCTCTCCCCCTCCTCTTCCCCCTCGGCAACCACAAGTCTGTTCTCTATGTCTGTGAGTCTATTTCTATTTTGTAGATAGGTTCATTTGTGGCATATTTTAGATTCCACATATAACTGATATCATATGGTATTTGTCTTTCTCTTTCTTAGTATGATAATATCTAGTTGTATCCATGTTGCTGCAAATGGCATTATTTCTTTTTTATGGCTGAGTAGTATTCCATTGTATATGTGTACCACATCTTCTTTATCCATTCA
>NW_006797560.1:0-1089 GCF_000442215.2 Lipotes vexillifer | reverse complement strand
AATGGCATTTTTCACAGAACTAGAACAAATAATTCTAAAATTTGTATGGAAACACAAAAGACCTCAAACAGCCAAAAAAATCTTAAGAAAGAAGAACAAAGCTGGAAGTATCACTCTCCCTGATTTCAAATTATAGTACAAAGCTATAGTAATCAAAACAGTATAGTAATGGCACAAAAGCACACACAGATCAATGGAATAGAATGGTGAGTCCAGAAATGAACCCACACTCATATGGGCAATTAATCTACTAAAAAGGAGGCAAGAATATACAACAAGGAAAAGCCAGCTTCTTCAATAAATGGTGTTGGGAAAACTAGACAGCTACATGCAAAAGGATCAAACTGGACTACTCTCTCCATCCATGCACAAAAATAAACTCAAAATGGATTAAAGACTTAAACATAAGACCTGAAACCATAAAACTCCTAGAAGAAAGCCTAGGCAGAGCGCTCTTTGATATTGCTCCTAGCAATATTTTTTTGGATATGTCTCCTCAGGCAAGAGAAACAAAAGCAAAGATAAACAAATAGGACTATATCAAAGTGAAAAGCTTTTACACAGCAAAGGAAACTATATCAACAAAACAAAGAGGCTGCCTACTGAATAGGAGAAGATATTTGCAAATGTTATGTCCAATAAGAGGTTAATATTCAAAACAAACAAAGGATTTAACATAAAAAAAACCAAAAACCAAAAAACAAAAAATACCTAAGTAATAAATGGGCAGAAAACCTAAATAGACATTTTTCCAAAGAAGACATACAGATGGCCAACAAGTGAATGAAAAATGCTCAACATCTCTAATCATCAGGGAAATGCAAATCAAAACCACAATGAGATATCACCTCACACCTGTCAAAATAGTTATTATCAAACAAATAAGAGGTGTTGGAGAAGATGTGGAGAAAAGAGAACCCTTGTACACTGTTGGTGGGAATGTAAGTAGGTGCAGCCACTGTGTAAAACAAAATAGAGGTTTCTTTTTTTTTTTTTTGCGGTACACGGGCCTCTCACTGTTGTGGGCTCTCCCATTGCGGAGCACAGGCTCCGGATGCACAGGCTCAGCAGCCATGGCTCACGGGCCCA
>NW_006797559.1:0-200 GCF_000442215.2 Lipotes vexillifer | reverse complement strand
ACAAACACATGAAAGAATGCTCAGCATCACTAATCATTAGAGAAATGCAAATCAAAACTACAAAGAGGTATCACTTCACACCAGTCAGAATGGCCCTCATCAAAAAATCTGCAAACAATAAATGCTGGAGAGGGTGCGGAGAAAAGGGAACACTCTTGCATTGTTGGTGGGAATGTAAATTGATACAGCCACTATGGAGA
>NW_006797558.1:0-6775 GCF_000442215.2 Lipotes vexillifer | reverse complement strand
GAGAGAGAGAGAGAGAGAGAGTGTGTATGTAGGTGGGTGGATGGGTGGGAGGTGAGCAGACCAGAAAGACTCCACATTTAAACACATGGGAAAACAGATCTCCTGTCTGAAATACACTCATGATCTCTTTATTTTCCTCCCTCTTCCTATGCAGGTGTTTTGGGTTGCCAAAAAAGAGACCCATCCCAGTTAGTTCAAGGAAAAAAAAAACACACCTGTTTATCTGTAAGGACACATGCAGACTGCCACTGGAAAACCTCTGTATTCTTATCCTCTCTCTGTCTGTGTCGCCCCCTCTCCATGTTCTCTTATTTCTGCCTCCCTCTTGAGTCTTCACCCCACTGTCCCCACCCACAGACTTCCCTTGATCAGCTTCTGGCCACATCCCTTCAGCTCCATATCAACTAGGCTAACTGGAAAATCCTATCCGATTTCTAACACAAAACCCCACAGTCAAGTTCTTTTCAAGCCCAGCCACAAAAGTCATCGGTCATCAGACGGTCTGTGGATTGACTGCACTTCAGTTAGTGCAAAACCCTGGTCAAACTAGCCCTGCAAAGGAAGAAGGGATGAAGCCTCAGGAAGCAGGGGCTATGAGCTGGCAACCATGACAACTGGCCTCCCTGGTACACTGTCTCTCTCATATGCTCCTACCCTTCGTCCCAAGTGATGACAACCACGGAGTTAAACTGAGCTACCAGCAGGATGAAACTACCTCCCAGGCCCCAAGAGGTCACCTAATCATTTTGCCCCTTGTATGGGCTTGCATCCCTGCTGAGGGACGGTCGCCCACCTTGTCTGGGAATACTTTTTTAGAGGATCCCAACTCTTGGTCCTCAGTCTCAGCAGCTGCGAAGGGGAAGGAGATGGGGCTTTTCAGAATAACATTTAGATTACCCCACAGATAGCTTCCTCCCCTGGAATCGCTCACAACTACAGCATCCAGCATAGGCTAGGGCCCACTCGTCTCGTTCTGGATCCCTGTGACTATGGAAATCAGGCAGCTCTCAAGAAACCCTGGAACACAAAGGCAGAAGCTCATCCATTGCTATAACACCAATGCAAGAGGCTTCCAACTCAAGCGCAGTCACAGCTGGGTCCAGCCACACTTGGCGGGGTTTCCAGGCCACTCTGACTGAGTTGAAATCATTATGCTGTTTCTTTCATTGCACAGGAATGTGGGGGTCTCTCTAAACTATGGCTCATAGCAAAGCACACAGGCAAACAAGACGAGAAACCTGTTCTCCCTGGGAGAGGAGGGAGAGCAAATGCTGAAACTTTCGACACTTTAATATAACACCAGCCTTGGCGAATTTTACTCAATATGAAAGATTTCAAATATTGGGAACACTGTCATGCAAAAACAGAGGTGAAAGAAGCAGAATGTGCATAACATCTCACATAACGCTAAAAACAAGAGGGAAACATGGTTTAATTAAAATAAAGTAAAAGGTTGCTTCTAGGCTCCTGGAAACGCTTTTCAGAAAAACTTCATGTTAGACGAGCCTCAGTCCAGTCCAGCTGGAGTTCATTCAATGCCCTTTCTTTTGGACGCTACCAGCTGTGAAATGGGTAAACTATTGACAAATATGTTATTTTTCCAACTGCACCCATACTCAAGAGCTTAAGCAGCAAAATCCTCTAATAATATTTGGCCCCAAGTCAGAATGCATTATACACTTCCTGTAGCCAGGGCCAAAAAGCTCAGAAGAAACCTTGGCACCCTGCAAAAGGTCCCTTTTTAGCATCAGCTGTCCCCTTGGCAGTTTGTTAAAGCTGGAGGAGTATTAATCCAAGTGAAATCTGTTTCAGGAGACTCTTAGTAAGGAAGCTATAAGACGGGGGTGGGAGGGGATGGCTGCAAAGTGCAGAAACACTGCAGCAGGTTAGGCTATTCAGAAGGAGCTATTTTCTCCCAAATCCTGTAATTGCCTGGAGCATGTGATCTTCTTGAAGGTCATTAAAGACATGCTGCTGTCAGATTCCTCCCAGAAAGTTTATGCTTTGATTAGTTTCCTGATGCTTATTTCCTAAAAGGCTCTTTTTGTCCCTCAAAAGAAAAAAATGAGGAGCATTAAAATTTTTAAAAAGGAATTAGATGAATAACCTGCTAAATGTAGCTTGGCAAGATGAAAGGAAACAGCAAAGATGAAAATGGTGCTGGCCTTCTTGGGGTCCGCTGCTAGAGGATGATGCATGGTCAGCATATCCCCTCCCCCAAAATGACGCGCCTCAGAGGTACAGGACATCAATCGTCTTCTACACCACCACTCATCCTTTGACTCTAACACAACCACATACATCATTGGTAAACCCCAGGTAAGCTTCCTGTGGCCCTTGGGGCGTTTATAGATCCGGAAAGGTTAAAACAAAAACAACATAAAAACCACCTCTCCTTGTCTGTAAGGATTCAGCTGTCTAAGGGAACGTCTACAAGGACTCAGTGAGATAAAGAAGTAGAGCTGAATAACTGCCCAGTGAGTGACAATGACTAAACATACATAGCTCACAATGCCAGTGTTTCGAGTCAAAGAAGGAAATCAAAGTATTTCCCCCAACACAATAAGATGGAGCCAGTTTCTCTCGGATCAAAGGCCCCTTTTGTCCTCACCATATTTGCAGATGTGTGAGTCACAGGCAGACCTAACGCAGTCATTACCTTCCCCATCTGTAGAGACGTTATTTGCCAAAGCTTCACCTGCAATCTGGACACCTTCGGCCATCCTAGCTCAGGGGCTCCCTGGTCACTTAGATGTAATACTATAGCAATAGTATCCTGCAGACAGCAGCTGCCTCTTTTTATTATTTTTTTTAAAGCCCTGGATCAACTCTGTAAGCTCATTTTGCTTTTATTTTTGTTGAAGGTACTAAATTAGTCATCACTCATCCCCCCAGCAAAGGAGGCATAATTTGTTAAGATATTGAAATTGCAGGCTGTCTCCGAGAATCCACATGCCCTAATCTCCAGCTTTTGACTTCGGGAATATCACACTTATTTCACAACCACACAGCTTCTGGAGCAGCATGTCTCAAACTTTACCACAGACTCGAATCACTGGGAGACTCTGTTATATGTAGATTCTGACCCAGTCAGTCCGTGGCGGGGGGGCCTGAGCGTTGGTATTTCTAACAAGCTCCCAGGGGATGCCGAAGCTGCTGGTTCCTGGACCACACCTTGAAGAGTGAGGGCCTGGGAAAGCTTTACTTATTTAACCAGTTAGTAGATAATGTGGTGGTTGAGCCCTCAAGCTCTGAAGTCATATTACCTGGGTTTATAAGCCAGTCTCTGCTATTTACCCTTTCTAACTTTCCTTGTGCCTCAGTTTCCTCATTTGCAGAATGGTATGCAAAATAACAGCAAAAATAGAGTTGCCATGAGGATTAAATGCAGCAGTAGGTGTAAGGCTCTGAGCACAGCACATGGCACATAATAAACAGCCAAGATGTGAGCTGTTGCTGCTCTCACAGGTCTCCTCTCACAGGTCCCTTGGGTCCATCCCATCCAGAGGAAACCCAGGAGAGTCCCCAGAGACAGAGGATGTGAAATTGAAAGTTTCTAACCCTCACAGTGCAAACTGCCAGCTTAGTCTTTTTAATAAGAAAGGTCTTGTCAGCTCATTCTACCATCATAGTTTGAGAAGGGCTGTGTATGCATGTTTTCCAAAAGCCAGGCCATGTTGTACGGTGGAAAAAGAATATGGGATTTGGAATCAGGCAACACGGTGTGCAAATTCGTCTCTGACAGCCTCTATTTACTCACCTGTAAGTGGGGATAATAAAACCTACCATACAGGGATGCTGTGTGGATCAGGGATAATGTATGCAAAGTGCCTGCCCCACGTGCAGTAGGCACTCAATAAATGGAAGCTGTTATTATTATGTTACCATCCAAATTCCATATGCACAATGACAAGCAGGAGAGGAAACCAACAAAACTGGCAACTTAGCCTGGATAATGCTTTGTTCATCCAGGAGAACAAAAGCTATTTGCTAACCTGAAATGGATGATAAATGAGGACAAGACTGCTCAGTGCTTGGGTGCAGAGATTTTCCGTGGCCTTAGATACAGGGGATTGAAGTTACTGGATGCAAGGGGTTTTTCCATGTGGCCCACAATATTGTGAAGTTGGCCATGTGTCAGCTGCTCTACTAGACATTCAGTGGTGACCCAGACAGAGGCCCCACCCTCAAGCAGTGCCCACCTCATGGAGGAGATACAATCACATAAATGAACAGATAAAAGTTAGAGCTGTGTAAGGTTCCTGAAGGGCAGGCTCCTAAGAGAGCGGTTAACAGGATTCTCACAGAAGGCCTCTCTGAAAAAAGACATTTAATCTGAGTTTTGAAGGTTAAGAAAAAGGCAATCAGGTGCAGAGCAGTGGAAGAGCATTCTAGGCAGAGGGAACCGTGAGTGAAAAGGCTCTGAGGTTAGAAACAAGGAGGAGAATGGTAGAAAATGAAGGCAAAAAAAGCAGGTAGCAGCCCAATCACGCAGGGCCTGGCGGTGAGGATACTGGCTGTCATTCCAAAGACCATGGGATGCCAATAAACAGGGGATGCCACACATCTGTCCTACAAACCCTAGACTGAACACTGAGCGAATCAAGCCCCACCCCCCATGGTGGCTTGAGACCATGGGGTCAGGACTTCTGAAAGCCTTCTGCTTCCTACTAGAGATTGAAGGTCTTTGACCCTCGGGACACCCCCGCCCCCCGCAGTGTGGAATTTATTAAAGCCTTTTGGATTCATTGCCAAAAGGGCAGGGGAAGCAAAGAACATGTGGCTTTACCTGGAAGTACCAGGAGGCACTGGACAGAGACACCCCAAACCCTTGTTAGGAGAAGTCAGAACCTCCAGAGACAGTGCTGAGTAAACACACTATTGACCAGCCTGTCCCTCCACCTCGGGCTCTGCACTCCTAAGGAATAAGTAAATCCCAGACATAAATTGCCCCCGGCAGCCTCCCTCAATTACACAAATCCAAGACATGACAGGGAGAGGTAGAAATTCTCCTCCAGTGAAGCTGAAAGCCGAGAGCAAAGCAAGAGAGCTAAAATATAATCCCCATGCCGCGAGCAGCCAGAAGGAAGCAGGGATCCCCGAGTCCCCTGGTCCCCAACTGCTTAGCTAAGTCTGTCTACACAAGGCTGAGTGGCCAAAAGCAAAGGTGATGCCATAACAACTACAGGGATGATTCAGGCACCCAGGGACAGGAGAGGGAGGGTACCTTCTTCCTCTGCCAGGAATCTAGGCATAATGCAGGAGGGGGCAGGAGACGGAGTAGGAGGAGGCTTGAGGCCAGTCTTTCCCTGTCCTCAGCTCACTAGATAACAGCGAGAGTTCTTGCATACTCACAACAGAGGAGGTCTGACACATTCACACCTGCAGGGGAGCCAGGGTGAGGACAAAATACAGACAAGGAAGCAGCCAAACCGCAGAAGGGAGGGGCCCAGACCTCCCTTCCCCCTGCCACCCCATGATTCCCACTAAAATGAAGTAGGAGGCCTCTGAGAAAGCCCCTTCCAAGTGCCCTGTTTCGCTTCCTTACCTGTGATTTTGCTTTCCTTAATTATAAAAGTAATTTGGAGTCCCTCTTAACACTTCTGGGTTCTCTGATTGTCTTGGGTATTTTATTTTTAATATTTTGTATTATTAGTGGGTTTCAACATTTTCTCGGGGGTTTACTGACCTTTGTGTTTTTCTCCTCTACCACTTGTTAATTTTCCTAGTCAGTTTTTCTTTTGGTGCATTTGCCTTTTTCTTAATTTGTAAGTAATCTTTTTATATGAACAATATTAACCCTTTGACAAACTGCCAACTTTTTCCCCTCCCACTGGCTGGTTTCTATCAATTTTTATGGCATTTCTTGAATTCTCTGAAAGGACCACAAAGCAGCCATCTAATTCTGCCAAAAATATTCTCTGCCTTTGAAATAGGGTTTCTAGAATCTCCGTGAATCATCTGCTCACGTGCCCAAAAATGTCTCAGAAAGCCTTTGCTTTTATAAACCACACCATTTATAAACCAAACCTTTGGCACCAATCTACTCTTTTTCTGCCTGTGTAGAGGCCGCGACCAGATCTGGGAAACTTCTGAGTCACACTGAAGTGCTGAGGTCACCGTAAACAAAGGACAGTCTCTTGATGGCTTGGAGATGCCCTCAGTCACTATAAACACCAAAGTTCACACTCGTCCGCCCCACTCAACCCCTTTCATTCACCTCCATTCCTTTTAGTCTAAAAGACTTCCTGACAGCAACAGGTGCCAAGCATCCCTCACAGAAACCTGACTGCACTGGTACAAGATGGAGGAATCCTTGATGGTGTTTATTGACTATACGCTCAATGTTAATCACCTGTGAGCTGTGGCATCTGAAAAAATGGAGCTCTTCATGCTCATCATATGCTTTCTCACCCCCATACCTTTTGCAGGTGATCTTCCTCTACCTAAACAACACCTCCCCACTTCCATACGTCACCCAGGTTGGCCAACTTCTAATCATCTTTCCAATCTCAGCTTAACCATCACTCCCTCTTCACCAGCAGCCAGGCTGGAACAGACACCCCTCCACCAAGAACCCTTAGGATCATTTCTAGCACAATTGTATAATTATGTATAATTGCCTGTTTACCTGTCTCCCCGGCCCTTGAAGGCTTGAACTGTGTCTTTCACCACTGTATCCCCAGCAATGAGCACAGAGCCAGGCTCATGGCTCACAATCAGTACATATTTGTGGAATCAATGGATCATTTCAAGTGTTAGAATAAGAAAAGGG
>NW_006797556.1:0-3567 GCF_000442215.2 Lipotes vexillifer | reverse complement strand
ATAACTGATTCACCCTGTTATAAAGCAGAAACTAACACACCATTGTAAAGCAATTATACCCCATTTAAGATGTTAAAAAAAAAATTTGTATTGAAGTATAGTTGATCTACAATGTTGTGTTAGTTTCAGGTGTACAGCTGGATGATTCAGTTATATATATATATATATGATTAATGATTCAGTTATATATATGTATGTATATATAGGTATATATATTCTTTTATATATGTATATAATTTTTCAGATTCTTTTCGCTTATAGGTTATTACAAAATATTTCAAATATCCTGCATTTGAACTCACCTCCTCTCATGATTACTGGTTTAGATATCATATTTCTGTGAGGATGATTTCCTACCTTTACTATATGTTTGCCTTTACTGGTGAGTTTTCCTATTTTGTAATTTTCTTCTGTCTAGATGTGGCCTTTTCTTTTCTGCCTAGAGAAGTTCCTTTAGCATTTGTTGTAAAGGTGGTATTGTGGTGCTGAATTCTTTTAGCTTTTGCTTGTCTTTAAAGATTTTGATTTCTCTGTCAAATCTGAACAAGAGTCTTGCTAGGTAGAGTATTCTTGGTTGTAGATTTTTCCCTTTCATCACTTTAAATATATCATGCCATTCCCTTCTGGCCTACAGAGTTTCTGCTGAAAAATCAGCTGATAACCTAATGGGGATTCCCTTGTATGTTATATGTTGCTTTTCCTTTGTTGATTTTAATATTTTCTCTTCATCTTTAACTTTTTTCAATTTGAGTAATATGTGTTTCAGCATGTTCCTCCTTGGGTTAATCCTGTATGGGACTCTCTGTGCTTCCTGGACTTGGGTGACTGTTTCATTTCCCATGTTAGGGAATTTTTCAGTTATTATCTCTTCCAATATTTTCACAGGCCCTTTCTGTCTCTCTTCCTCTCAGACCCATATAATGCAAATGTTGGTGCATTTCATGTTGTCTCAGAGGTCTTTTAAACTGTCCTCACTTCTTTTCATTCTTTTTTTTTTATTCTGTTCCACAGCAGTAATTTCCACCACTCTGTCTTCCAGTTCTCTTATCCCCTCTTCTGCCTCATTTATTCTGCTATTGATTACTTCTAGTGTGATTTTTATTTCAGTTATGGTATTCTTCAACTTTGGTTTTCTCTATATTTCCTAACTCTTTGTTAAAAACTTCTTGTACCTTCTCACTCTGTGCATCCATTCTTTTCCTGAGTTCTTGGATCATCTTTATGATCATTACCCTGAATTCTTTCTTGGGTAGATTGCTTATCTCCACTTCATTTAGTTGTTCTTTAGGGATTTTACCTTGTTCCTTTGTCTGGAACATATTCCTCTGCTGTCTCATTTTGTCTAAATTGTATTTGTATTTTTATGTATGTGGAAAGTTAGATATGTTTCTCAACCTTGGAGAAGTGGCCCTCTGTAGGGATGTCCTATGCATCCCAGGAGTACACTCCCCTCTCTTCACCCATGTGCCAGGCACCAGCTGGTCCCAAGGTAGGTCCTGACCTGTTTGAGGACCTGTTTGAGGACTCAGTTCCACTGGCTGAGGAATTGTAGGGTTTTGTTTTTTGGTTTTGATTTTTGGAGTGTTTTGTTTTGTTTTGCTTTGCTTCTGTTGTCTGTCTCCTGGTGTGTGAGGCTGGTCTAGAGACTTGTACAGGCTTCCTGGTGGGAGGGGCCAGTGCCTGCCCACTGGTGGGTGGAGCTGGATCTTGGCCATCTGGTGGGCAGAGCCATCTCAAGGGGCATGTCTAGAGGCAGCTGTGGGCTCAGAAAGTCTTTAGGCAGCCTGTCGGCTGATGGATTGTGTTGTGTTCCTGCCTTGTTGGTTGTTTGACCTGACTCATACCAGCACTGGAGCCTACAGGCTGTTGGGTGGAGACAGGTCTTGGTGCTAATTACCAAAGCAACATGTCTGTCTCCAGCAAGAGTTCAAGTAGATGAACACTCCCTTATATTTCTGCCACTAGCTTTTATGACCCCAGAGAGGGCCACAGCCACCCCTAATACCCCAGGAAAATCTCTAAGACCAGCAGGTAGGTCTGGCCCAGGTTCCTATGAAGTCACTGCTTTTGCCCTGGGTCCCTGTGCACATGAGACCTTGTGTGTTCCCTGCAAGAGTGGAGTCTCTGTCTCCCACAGTCCTGTGGTGCTCCTGCAATCAAACCCCACTGGCCTTCACAGCCAAATGCTCTGGGAGCTCCTCCTCCTGATGCCAGGCACCCAGGCTGGGGAGCCTGACATGGGTCTCTGAATTCTCACTCCTGTGGGAAAACTTCTGCAATATAATTATTCTCCAGTTTCTGGGTGGACCACCCAGGGAGTATGGGATTTGATTATATCATGAGTGTGTCCCTCCTACCATCACGCTGGGTTTCTTCTTTATGTCTTTGGATGTAGAATATCTTTCTTAGTAGGTTCCAGTCTTCTTCTTATTGGTTGTTCAGCAATTAGCTGTAATTTTGGTGTTCTTGTAAGAGGAGGTAAGCTCAAGGTCCTTCTACTCCACCATCTTGTCTTCTCCCATAAGCCTAATGTCTTAATACTACTTTTCTATTTGTCCCATCTGTTCTTTGTATCTTTAGTTCACCTCCCCTGACTTCTTTTGGATTAATTAGTATTTATTGGTCCATTTTATCTCTTCTATTAGATTTTTAGTTATATAATGTTGTATTGTTGTCATGTTTACCCTAAATACTAACCATGCATTCTTACCTTATTATAGTCTACCTTAACTTAGCAGTTTAACCACTTCTCAAAGAATGAAAGAACCATAAAAACATTTAACTCCATTTATTTCCTTTATGCACTTTACTTTAAAAATATTTTTAGTTCTACCTACTATAAATCCCATAGCAAGTAATTAACATTGTTGCAAAAAACAGTCAGTATTCTTTTACATTTACTCATATGTGTATCTTTTCCAAGGGAACTTCAAACCGTTCTACAATTCTGTTTGTCCATCTAGGTTCATTTTACTTTAACTTAAAGAACATCCTCTACTACTTATTGTAGCTTGAGTTTGCTGGCAATAAATTCTATCAGTGCTTGTCCAAAAATGTCATAATTTTACCTTAATTTTTGAAGAACATTTTGGCTGGGTACAGAACATAGGTTGGGATTTTCTTTAATATAATTCCTTTAAACAGTCATTGCATTGCCTATGACTTTCCATAGTTTCTTTTCAAAGTTCATTTCTAAGATGTATTGTTATTTCCTAAAGATAATAATTCTTTCTCGAAGCTCTTGACATTTTTTCAGTTCCATTGGTTTTAAACAGCTTGCTTATGGTGTACCTAGGTCTAGTTTTCTTTGTGTTTTCCCTAACTGGTATTCTCTAAGTTATTAGAATCTATATATTAATTTATTTAATCATTGTCACTTTTATGTGGAATCTAAAATGTGGCACAAATGAACATATCTACAAAAGAGAAACAGACTAAGAAACATAGAGAATAGACTTGGTGCAAAGGGGAAGGGGGATGAGGGAAGGAAGGACTAGGAGTGTAGTATTAGCAAATGTAAACTATTATTTATAAGATGGATAAACAGCAAGGTCCTACTGTATAGCA
>NW_006797555.1:0-1299 GCF_000442215.2 Lipotes vexillifer | reverse complement strand
ATATGGGAACATATGTATATGTATAACTGATTCACTTTGTTATAAAGCAGAAACTAACAAACCGTTGTAAAGCAATTATACTCCAATAAAGATGTAAAAAAAAATTTAAAAATTAAAAAATTAAAAAAATAAATTATACCATTCGCAAATTACTTCTTTGGCCTAAAACCTTTCCTTTGTTAATATGCAAATATTTCTGGAAGAGGGTAACACAAAAGGCCTTATCAATCATTTACACATTAGTATGAACAAATTCCTAGCCTCTCCTAAGAGCAAATTTGAGATGAGAGAAAGGGAAAACGGCAGGCAAGCTCTGCTTTCCTGGGATGGGGAGTCTCAGAAGGCTGTGGAAAAGGGATTCAGGGGGATGGGGCCTTGGACTCACCACCAGATCCTCTCGAGTGACAAAGCCCCTCTCCTTGGCACCACAGTCCTGGAAGAAGCCCTGCAGTTCTGCAGCTGACTGGGAGGACCAGGACTCTGGCTGGGGGGCCACAGAGGCATCCTGGCCATCAACTGGCTCTCGCATCTGCCGCCAGCGGCTGGAGCCTAGCTTCCGGCTCTTTCGGGGCACTCTTTGTCCACTCTCCATGGTGCTTTGGCCTGGAGACAGAGAGGTGAGGGGACACTGGGCTGCTGAACACAGTCTCTCCCTGCTCAAAACTCTCCCATGACTCCCCATCACCCCTGGAGAAAATCCACGGTGGCTGACGAAGCCCTGCCTGATCTGACCTGCGCTGGCCTCTCTGACTCATCACCCACCCCCAGCTGACGGCCTCCCACACATCCCGCTCAGGGCCTTTGCCCTTTCTGTTCCCTCTCCTGGAATGCTCTTCCCTGAGGTATCCACATGCCCTCATCTTCAATTCTCTGTTCAACTGTCAAAAGTCTTCTCCGGGACTTCCCTGGTGGCGTAGTGGTTAAGAATCCACCTGCCAATGCAAGGGACATAGGTTTGATCCCTGGTCCTGGAAGATCCCACATGCCGTGGAGCAACTAAGCCCGTGTGCCACAGGTACTGAACCTCTGATCTAGAGCCCACGAGCCACAACTACCGAGCCCACACACCACAACTACTGAAGCCTGCGTGCTCTAGGGCCTGCATGCCGTAACTACTGAGCCCGCGTGCTGCAACTACTAAAGCCTGCGCGCCTAGAGCCCGTGCTCCGCAACAAGAGAAGCCAGCGCAGCGAGAAGCCCGCGCACCGCAACGAAGAGTAGCTCCCGCTTGCGGCAAATAGAGAAAACCCGAGGCAGCAACGAAGACACAACGCAGCCAAAAAAAAAAAAAAAAAAAAA
>NW_006797554.1:0-211 GCF_000442215.2 Lipotes vexillifer | reverse complement strand
GGAACCTCCATACTGTTCTCCATAGTGGCTGTATCAGTTTACATTC
Source organism: Lipotes vexillifer (assembly GCF_000442215.2). Classification (NCBI taxonomy): domain Eukaryota; kingdom Metazoa; phylum Chordata; class Mammalia; order Artiodactyla; family Lipotidae; genus Lipotes; species Lipotes vexillifer. The sequence goes on along the minus strand of NW_006797554.1, from coordinate 165 downwards.
CCACAAAGAGTGCAAGAAGGTTCCCTTTTCTCCACACCCTCTCTGGCATCTATTGTTGGTAGATTTTCTGATGAAGCCCATTGTAACTGGTGTGAGGTGTAGTTGCATTTCTCTAATAATTAGTGATGCTGAGCAGCTTTTCATGTGCTTCTTGGCCATCTGTAT
>NW_006797553.1:0-240 GCF_000442215.2 Lipotes vexillifer | reverse complement strand
GTGGGGAGATGGCCCCGTGGCCCACGTGGACCCTGCAGAGCAGGCCCAGCCAACAAGGACTGCAGACTCCAGGGCGGAACATTGAGGTAAGTCAAGGTGAGGCTGGCGCCGCAAAACACCCCTTTGATTTATTTCAAAGCGCCTTCATTTTCTAGAACAAGGCTGTCACGGTAGAGTTGCAGGACAGTGTCTGTGATGGGATGTTGGCTGTTGCAAAGAAGACCACTTTGGGGTGAGCTG
>NW_006797552.1:0-533 GCF_000442215.2 Lipotes vexillifer | reverse complement strand
CATCGGTTTGGGTTAGCGTACGTGTTAGGGCACAGGTTAATCTTAGCCTACAGATTAGGATTAAGACACAAAGTTAGGTTTAGTGTTAGGGTTAGGGAACGGGGACAGTTTAGGGTACAGGTTAGGGTTCTACAACGGTTTAGGGTTAGCGTATGTATTAGGGCACGGGTTAGTGTTAACGTACGTGTTAGGATTAGGGCACGGGTTAGGGTAAGGCTTTGGATAAGGGTTAGCATTAGGATTAGGATTAGGGAACGGGGTCTGTTTAGGGTACAGTTTAGTGTACGACAACGCTTTAGGGTTAGCGTACGTGTTAGGGCACGAGTTAGTGTTAGCATACGGGTTAGGATTAGGGCACGGTTTAGGGTAAGGTTTCGGGGAAGGGTTAGGTTTAGGGTTAGGGATAGGGAACGGGGGTGGTTTAGGGTGCATATTAGGGTACGACAAAGCTTTATGGTTAGCGTACATCATAGGGTACAATTTAGTGTTAGCGTACGGGTTAGGAATAGGACATGGTATAGGGTAAGGCTTTG
>NW_006797551.1:0-4280 GCF_000442215.2 Lipotes vexillifer | reverse complement strand
GGGGGCAGTCTTTCGTGGACGGCGGCTCCATGTGGGCTCCCCGGGCCGTGCAGGTGCCGGACCAGATCCGAGCCCCCTACCAGCCGCCACCACCGCAGCCCCAGGCGGCCCCGTCGGGGCCCCCCGCGCAGGGTCACCCCCCGCACCTGCAGCAGCTGGGCGGCTACCTGGCGCGCGGGGACTTCTCCATGCAGCAGCACGGGCAGCCGCAGCCGAGGATGGGCCAGTTTCCCCCGGGCCAGGAGGGCCTCGGTCAGGGAAGCCCCTTCATCGCCGGCCCCGGCCACCTGTCGCACGTGCCCCCGCAGAGCCCCGGGGTGGCGCCGAGCCTGCGCCACGCGGTGCAGCCCTTCCACCACCATCCCCCCGCCGCTCTCCACGGGGATCCCGTAGCCCACAGCCCCCGGTTCTCCCCCAACCCTCCCCCGCAAGGGGCCGTGAGGCCACAGACCCTCACCTTTAGTTCTCGGAGCCAGACCGTCCCCTCACCTACTATAAACAACTCAGGGCAGTATTCTCGCTATCCTTACAGTAACCTAAATCAGGGATTAGTTAACAATACAGGGATGAATCAGAATCTAGGCCTTACAAATAATACTCCAATGAACCAGTCCGTCCCAAGATACCCCAACGCTGTAGGATTCCCATCGAACAGTGGCCAAGGACTCATGCACCAGCAGCCTATCCACCCCAGCGGCTCCCTTAACCAAATGAACACGCAAACTATGCACCCTTCGCAGCCTCAGGGAACTTACGCCTCTCCGCCTCCCATGTCACCCATGAAAGCAATGAGTAACCCGGCGGGCACCCCTCCTCCGCAAGTCCGGCCCGGAAGTGCCGGGATCCCGATGGAAGTCGGCAGTTACCCAAATATGCCTCACCCGCAGCCGTCTCACCAGCCCCCTGGCGCCATGGGGATCGGACAGAGGAACATGGGCCCCAGGAACATGCAACCGTCCCGTCCGTTTATGGGCATGTCCCCGGCGCCGAGGGAGCTGGCCGGGCACCTGAGAGCCAACGGTTGTCCTGGCGTCGGCCTCACAGACCCGCAGGCGATCCAGGACCGGCTGCTCCCTGGCCAGCAGCACCCCGGGCAGCCGCCGGCCTTCCAGCAGTTGCCAAGCTGCCCTCCGCTGCAGCCCCATCCGGGCCTGCACCACCAGGCTTCGCCCCCGCCCTCGCACCACCAGCCTTGGGCACAGCTCCACCCCTCGCCCCAGAGCGCCCCGCAGAAAGTGCCTGTGCCGCAGGTAAGGGGGCGTGGCCCTGCCCGCCCTGCCGCGCGCCCGGGCGCAGGCGCGAGGAGCCTGCCGCGCAGGGCTCCCTCTCAGCCTCGCCAGACGTTGCTTCGTCCCGAGGTCCTTGAGTTCTGCCGTGTAAGCTGCTCCAGCATCTCACTTGTTTTCTGTTTTTCTCTCTCTCTCTTTCTTATTTTATTTATTTTTTTTACTCTCTCACTGTTGGCTTGTGCATTTATTCACTTTTTCAAAAAGTCGTGACTCCTCCCGTCCCAGGGGTTGTGCTGGAGCTGAGGGTGCGTAGAAAACTAAGTCTGGGTCCTGCCTGCAAGGAGCTCTGTTCTCACTGCCAGCAGTGAGACGGACATTGAGTCTAAACTGTTTTTTCCTTCCCTTTATTCTTCTATGCTGTGCTCGCTCCCTCCCTCCCTCCCTCCCTCCCTCCCTCCCTTTCTCTCTCTCTCTCTGATATAAAAACACACAGAAACTCGGTTTCCAGCAACGTTTTATATTTTTGTGATGGTCCCTCCCACCTCTTTTAGAAAATTATTATTATTTTTCCCTTGGGAAGCTACAAAATATGTTCTTCTGTAATACTTATTGGACCAGTTGTTGAATGTTAGTGTTAACTTGCACACTGTAGAAAATCACAGTCAATGGTAAGCCACACAAAGCGGTCTCTAAGAGATTTGGATACCTAGTACTAAGAGCAGAAGTCTTCCTTTTCGTATGCTGGGATTTTATCCGACAGAATTTACAAGCAGACAGATTTAGCTTTTAAGCTCTAGTGCTCCCATACACATCTTTCCATTATAAATGTTGGCGTTTGTGCTCTAGCTCTAGGAAAAATAATGTCTGTATGTCTAGATTATTCAGAGTGCTATTCAGAAATATGCATTGATCTTCCACTACAATTGCAACCCCGTATGTGGATGGCACAGTGTGATCTTTAGAGCTGTAAGGCACAATGCTTGTTCTTAATGAACCTGTAATCAATTTGGGGAAACGTGACCAATACGTGAAAGTATAAAGTATAGTAAAAGACCGTGCATGATTATGTGACAAGTGTTCAGAGAGAGGCAGCACCTGTGGTGCTTGGAATCTGGCTAGGACGTAGCCAGGGATTTGAACCGAGGATGGCATTTCAGGTTGGGGGGTGGTTCCTTAGAGGGGGCACGGGCCAGGTGGTAGAGGTCTGATCTTCTGTTGTAAAGGATTTGGACTTCACTGGGGATATCAAACTAGACAGTGCGCGGGGATAGCCGGGGAACCAGAAGATGAACTGTGAGCCTGTGGTCCAGGCCTGTGAGGACAGTTTGGTCCAGGGACCAGGGATTGGGGAATGGGAACAGAAGGGAATGAAGCTACGTGCAAGTAAAAGGGTCGGGTCAGGAAACAAAGCCCTCTGGGGCATCCCGGGTGGAGAGGCATTTAGATTGGAGACTCAGAAGCTTCAGCCTTGGTGGGACTGGGGAAGTGGAGGCCAGGAAGGTCTCCTGGGGACCTCAGGACACAGGACTCGTTGGGGTTTCGGGAAGGCTGCCCTCACAGGTCCGGCAGACTTGGAGATTCTCAGGAGGAGCCCCGAGGTCAGCGGGGACCACGTGGGCATCAGCCACTGGGCCTGCGCTGCCCAGTAGAGAGCCGCTTCCCTCCTGGGGATCCTCACCTGCAGTGATGGGAGCGGGCTCCTGAGCCCGTGGGCAGCGTGGAGCGGGGTGAGAAAGGGCGTCTACCAGCTGCTGGGGCCTCGGCCCACCTGGATGGCTCCTAGGGCAGAAATGAACATGACTTAGTTTCCAGGGATTTTTCTTTTCTTGTTCCTTGGGAGTTTCTTACTAAACATGGGATCTTTTCAGTGCAGTGGTCCTTAGACTTCTCCTGGTCCCAGCATCTTCTCTCCTCCCTGGAGGGCAAGCACAGTTTGAAGGAGACCCCCTGTGACTATAATCCCATCCCTGGTTGGGGAATCGTTGGTCTCCTCCAGCGTTTCTTAGTTTTAAGAGCACAGATTTCTCAACGGGTGTTTCAGAGGACGAGTGTGAGTAGGTGGACTCTGGGTCCCTGAGTGCTGGGGGACACCAAGTGTATTTCCCTTTTTCACCAGCTCCATTTTCTCGAGCGTGCCATCATAGACACACTTGGAACGGTTTAAGGGGTGCAAACAAGTACACTTGAGGTATCTTTATTATATAAGTTCAGTTGCGTGTTTTAAACATTTCGCACGGTATTTGCTTTCTTATTTCTGCTCACCTTTGCATCCGCTTCAGCTTTTGAAGCACTCAGTTCTGCACATCGTACTAGGAAGGTATAAAGTCTTGAGAAGAGCACAGACTTTGAAATCAGCAAAGTGTTTGAATTCCAGGTCTGCTGCTTACTAGCTTGGTGGCTTCAGGCAGCTTGACCTCTCTGAACCTCAGATTCGTCATCAGTACAACAGGAAAAATAGTACCCATCTCAAAAGGTGTTGAGATTAATTAGGGTAATATACTCACATCAAGTGAGTGTGATCTCTAGCCTGTGGTGCATACTTAAGTGTGAATTCTCCTCTAGGTTTTAGTTTCTGATCTCCTGCAATGCGAACCTTACTTTATAATTCATGTCATTTCAGATGCACTAAATACAATGTAAAATTACTTTTATTTTTAAGGAACAGGTTACATATTATGAAATACAGCCTTAGTTATGACACATTAAATTTGACTTGTGGAAATGTTACCCGCCTTTTTGCCCGTGTTGCTGGGTGTGGTGAGGATAATGAGGTAGGTTCAAAATGCTGTCACAGAATCCTAAACACCTAGCTCTCTCCCTGGGACTGACTCGCATTCTACTCTAGCAAATAATCTATTATTATTATTATTGTTTTGCTTTAGAGCTACTAAAATTATTTTGCATTTCGTGTATGACCGGATGGTGGTTTGAAACCATGCTGTGTAGCAGGGAAATCACCAGGTTGAGTTGAAATATTGATGTAATTTGCTGAATTATCACATTCAGAGAGGCTTATTGCCTTTTTTTTTTTTTTTTTTTTTTTTTTGGGTA
>NW_006797550.1:0-1023 GCF_000442215.2 Lipotes vexillifer | reverse complement strand
TAGAGAAAGCCCGCGCACAGCAACGAAGCCCCAATGCAGCCAAAAATAAATAAATAAAATAAAGTAAAAGGGTGGGGGAATGGTACAGTAAATTGTGGTTTATCCATTTAATGGAATTTATACAGCTAGTTTTTATTTATACACTTCTACCTATATTTTTTGGGGGGGGCAGTTCTGGTGATTTGTTTATTCCTCATAAGCACTTGTTTCTACAGTACAATTCAGAGAATAAATAGAGGCACACGGCTCTAATTTCCAGCACAATTTGCTGTTGAGGAGACATTCAGTGTGAGGATAAGGGGCTGGGGGTGGGGGGGCATGTTTGGGTCACAGGGTAACTGGAGGCCTCTGTGATGAACTGTGCAGGGATCCAATCGATCAAGATCTGATTCCCTAGGCCTGATGGCCAAGGCTCATGGTGGAAGAGTTACAGTGAACCAAATGCTCTTTTAGTTCATTGCCATCCCAAGATGGTCCAATTCTACCTGAACCCCAAGGGGTTGAGGTGGGTCTGACCTACTGGTCCACTGGGAAGAGGCTGTGTCAGCCCAAGCCATCCTTAAGGATTCAGTTCACTCCATGACAGGGCCTGATGGGACCCACAGATATCTGCCCTTGCCCTGGAGTAAGTTATAAATACAAGTTATAAGATGACTGGTTACATCGGTTTCTTTCTGACTAAAGCAATCCTTTCCCATGTCTAAGGAAGGAGAGAGGAGTACAAATTATCTGCTTTTAAAGTCAAGGGACAGGGAAATAGCATTCACTGAACCCTTCACAGGGGCAATAAGCAGACACGAGGACCAGTCTGGTCAGATAGAGTGGAAGGCCTGGGGCCACGATGCCAACCAGAAGCGAATGCAGGGGTAACATACAGAACAGCTCTGGCCTTGACTTTCTCAGGACCGCTGTACTGTCTGAGCCACTCCTATCGTTTTCCTTATTCCTCCAGGGCAGCATAGAGCACTGGCCCTAATCTGGGGCTGGGATCATCTGCCCCGAATAGAGGCAGAAGGAAGAGAC
>NW_006797549.1:0-2783 GCF_000442215.2 Lipotes vexillifer | reverse complement strand
CCTGCTGAGAGGATCATGAAAATACATCAACACAGAGCATCCATTAACCTGTTTTCCTGAAAGGCTAGGGTGAGCGCAGACCTCCTGCCAATATGCCTTCACCACACTACATGACTGAGAAATAAAGTTTTGTTACATTAAGACGCTGAGATTTGGGGTTACCTCTTCTTATAGCAACACCTGGGCTACCCTGACTGACACAAGCCCTTCACAGATACCATTTACTGAGCTCTGTGTGTCAGATTAGGTGCTAGACACTTTACATACTTCAACTCATTTAACCTTGACCACAGCCACAGACAGAAATCCTGAGTGTGCCTGTCTGCAGATGACGATGAAGCTCCGAGAAGTTAAGTATGTCACCCAGGTTCACACAGCTCCTAAGTGGCACGGTCAGGACCCAAACCTAGACCAAAATGATAACTGCCTCTCCCCCACTCGTGGGAAGTGAACACAGTCGTGTGCTGGAGCCAGCTTGTACCAGCTTGTGAGAGCGGGTTGTGGGCATCCCTTTCCAAGTTCACGTTCAGTGACACTGCACTGGGACCTTGAAATCCACCATGGTGGGAGCATTTACACCATGGAAATTGGCAAATGCTACAAATCAAGGCCTTTCTTTTTTATTGAGGAGCCAAGTTACCACAACACTACTGATTGGACCCCTCTTATCAGAGCCAGCCATGCTGAGTTCCAATCCACTCAACGTGCCCAGGGAAATTCCCAGAAGCTCATCCGGGACCCCTTGGGATTCTCCAAAGTGTTTTTAGTTAATGGGAAAGAATCTATAGCACTACTAATGCAAAGCAGTGGAACCACAAGTTGAATTGTTAAGAGCAAGAAGAGAGAAGATGCTCTGCAGGGTGACTGAAAAACAGGCTTAGAGAACAAGAGAGGGAAAATCTAGCAGAGGAAAGAAAGGCCTTCCAGTAAGGAGAACAGAGTCTTTAATCTGTGGAGCACAAATTTTGTTAAGTCCGCATAATTCATGAAACACAGGAACTTCCCAAGGACAGCTCAAGTTCAGGGCAGAAGATCAAGTTGACAAGATTGGCTTTGGGGTAAAACAAGCAGGGGGGGCGGTCAGGAGGGTTGGTTGCTGGAACTGACCTATATTTCTCTGTGTTTACACTGCAGCAGGAGCTGTCTCTGCTCATCCATCACCTCAACTAGGCTTCACCCGCAGCCCAGTTTTCCCTGGGGATGGGGGACCTTTGGAGCACTGAACCACAAGGATGGCTATTGTGTTGGCTTCTGGTGGCTACTCCCGCATCTCCAGACCACTATTCATTTTGGGGATGACAGTGAGAGTAACCCTGCCACTTCCAGGCAGGGTGTCCTCGGACAAGTGATCTTATCTCTCTAAGCCTCAGTTTGCTCTTCTGTAAAGTGGGGCTGATAAGAACTCCTAATACATAGGGCTGTAATGCACAGTGCCTGGCACATAGTTAAGTGCTTAATAAATAGCGGCTTTCAAATTTTATTAGTACAAGGAAGACTAATAATAGGAATAATAATTATAATATTTAATAGTGTCTGATACTATTCCAAGAGCCTTGCTTAAAATAAATCCTTTAATCCTCACAGCAAGCTTTTTAGATAGGTACTATTACTACCCCCATTTTCTAGATGAGGAAACTAAGGTGGGAGAGGGAGTGTCATCTGACCTCGGCACGGTAAGTGGTGGAGCCAACCAGTTACCGAGCTCCTAAGAGCCAAGGGGTTTCTCAACAGTATCTTTCATCCTCACCTGCACACCTTTGAGAGTTAGGTATGTTTGTTTCCATTTTAAAGATGAGGAAACTGAGGCCAGAAGAGTTAAATTAGCTAACCCTGGGTCACTGAGAGAGTAAGAAGCAAAGTGGGAATTCAAGACTAGGTCTCCTCGTCTCTGAGTGTTTGTTTCATTCAACCATCCCTCACTCCCAGAAACAAAAGCAGCAATCCTTATGAAGACTAAATAATGTTTATTTGGCACTTAGGATATGCACGACACTAGACTAAGCATCCTCCTATCCCAACAGCTACAGGTGGCAGGCTTAGCCCCATTTGACAGAGTAGAAAACTGAGGCACAGAGAGGTGGACCACTTGTCCAAGGTCGCCCAGCTAGAAAGTGGCACAGGTGGGATGCAAAACCAGCTGTTCCGAGGCAGAGCCCCCTCACTTAAACACTGGGTTAAATTCTGTCCAGCTGCAGTATCTATTCAACAAACATCCTTGATCTGTGATAAAGAATGGTAAGGCGGACTTTATTCAGGGGGACTACCACTGTAGGAATAGGGACCACTGCAATGGGATTTTGCAGTAAGGAAGAGAGATTGGGCTCAGCTCCAAATACAAGGGTAAGTGGGAATTTATAGCCAAGGAGCAGGGTGGAGGTCAGTGGATGGAAAGTCACTCAGGAAAAACAGCAGGGCAAGGAGTCTGGCTAAATTAGGATTCCTTTGGAATGAAGGACAGGGTGATCAGACATCACCTGGGGGATGGTGGGGGATGAGGAACCCAATCAGATATCCAGGGCGATCAGTGAGCACGGCTAAACAGACTGAGCAGGATTCTTGCAAAATACAGAAAGGAACATTAAAGTCCAAAAGTCAGGGTTTAGTCGAGAAGAGAATTCAGAGGAGACCAACTAAAGTTTGGTTGAGAGAATCTTTGTCACCTGCCATGAGGTCCTCTTACTCTTTTTTTTTTTTTTTGTGCTGTATGCAGGCCTCTCACTGTTGAGACCTCTCCCGTTGCGGAGCACAGGCTCCGGACGCGCAGGCTCAGCGGCCATGGCTCA
>NW_006797548.1:0-2581 GCF_000442215.2 Lipotes vexillifer | reverse complement strand
AAGAGAAGAAGGAAAATAGTGTTCTAGGCAAAGAAATAGCATATGGCTTATTAGGGAACAGAAAGTAATTCAGCATGGATGAAAATAAGAGAGGGGGTGTGTGTTCAAATGATGTGTGCTACGGAGCAGAGGTGTATTGGTAAATTTCTTCTCAGAAAAAAAAAAAGAGAGCCTTCATTTGTAAGTTTTGCCAATTTCTGTGGTGTAGATATTCTCACCAAGGCCAAATTCAAGCTACCAACAGTTTACCAACTGACTTGGAAATTCGTGAGTATTTAACAGTCATTTCTCAAAGGCCAGTGGAGCCAGCTCTAGCACAGCAGAAGTAAGCAGTAGCCAGATCAAGATGGATCTCTAAGCCCTGGACTTTTTCGCAAAGGTTCTGAAAGATAATGAATCTGAAAGTGGCATGATCAGATCTTTCCTTTAGAAAGACTGTGCCACCAGCTCAGTAAGGGGATGGATTGAGGCAGGGCAAGGACCAAGTCAGAGGCAGCCTCTTAACTAGCCTTCCTGAGCTCAAACCTTGACTCTGCTCCTTTTGGCTTCATGAATTTGAACAAATCACTTAACTTTTCTGGTCTTTTATTTCTTTAACAAAAAAGTATTGATAATATTACACAGGGTTTGGGGGGAAGCATGAAAAGCTATTCTATGGAAATACTTTGTTAAATGTAAAATTATTAATTTATTCTTCCTTTTCTCTCTCTTCTTCCGTCCTGTTCCCCCAATCCTCTTCTCTGGTCCTGAGTGCTAGAGAGAGCATTCGATTGGAAGCAAGAATGCCTTGGATCTGCACATTGCTCGACCCCCAACCTAACTCTCCTGTCCTTTGTTATGGCATGAATTAGGTAACTGCCTCCTAATTTTGAAAAGAGAAAAACATTTGTTGAGAAAATAAAACAAAATTGATTTAATTAGCTACATGTCTTTTGTAGAGAAGGTGGGTTAGTTAAGATGACTGAAAGCTGATGCTCCCCCCACACCGCTTTCTTCTTGTCATTAGCAATACAAGTGATGTGTGAGCAACAGTGAAGCAGTATTCGTTCTGACTTAGTAGTAAGTGGCTTGTAGACAGAGGACGCTATGAAATAGAATGAAATCTTGCTACTTTGATTCACTCGGTGATTTAAATCTTGGAAATTCAGCCACCTGTGTTAATATTTTTCTTGGCTGGTAAATCAAATACTTTTGCAAGGTATATATCAGAATTAGTTTCTGTTTTTCAGAAATTTGCTTTAGCACAGTGGTTTCTGTTTCTTCTATAACCAAGGAGAATTTGTCGTCTATGGTGTTAAGGGCTCACCGGGGTAGATAAGAACTGGTTTTCTCTGGAGATGGGGAATCTCCCAAGGTGTGCAAGTGGACTGCATCGACATTTCTTGGCAAGGTGATAGAGCAGGGGTCTTTAAACTTTTTGTGTGTGCTATGGACAGCTGAGGCAGTGTGATAATGCCGGTGGTTTTCTTCTCAGAATGCTTGTAAATGCATAACATAAAACGCATAGGATTACAAGGAAACCAATTATATTGAAATGCAGTTATCAAAGTATTATAAATTTGTGATCTAGTAATAACTTTGCTTGTTTTTAATATGCTAATAATCAGATGCTCTAATAGCGATCATAAATCTCTAAGTGGCAAAGAATATAAGTATTTCAAGAGATGTAATGTGAAAATGGCTGTGATTTCTATTAGTGACAACATCAGAGTACTGCATATACTACTGCCTATATCATAATTAAAATGTATGCTAAATTTTAGTTTAAGATTAATAAAAGCATTAAAAATATTTAAAACAAATGAAAAGTCATAAACCATAAAGGTTAAAAACTCCTTTAGAGGAACTTTAAGCCTCAGGTGGTAGGGTCTGGGGAAGGTTAGATTAGATAAACTTTAGAAGTTGTTTGTTTTTTAAAACCTTTTAAACAGATATTATTTTTCTTATTCATTGATTAGCTTAAAAGGAGACATGCTATTCTAGAAAACATGTTGCTTTTATTTTATTTTTATTTTTTAAAAGTTTTTATTGGAGTATAGTTGATTTACAATGTTGTGTTAGTTTCAAGTGTACAGCATAGTGAATCAGTTATACATATATATATCAATATATATATATCCATTCTTTTTCAGATTCTTTTCCCGTGTAGGTTATTAAATAATATTGAGTAGAGTTCCCTGTGCTATACAGCAGTTTCTTGCTAGTTATCTCTTTTATATATAGTAGTGTATATATGTTAATCCCAATCTCCTAATTTATTACTTCCCCCCACGTTTCTCCTTTGGTAACCATAAGTTTGATTTTGAGATCTGTGAGTTCTGTTTTGTAAATAAGTTCATTTGTATCATTTTTTATTAGATTCTACATATAAGTGATATCATATGGTATTTGTCCTTCTCTGTCTGACTTACTTCACTTTAGTATGATAATCTCTAGGTCCATCCATGTTGCCACAAATAGCATTATTTCGTTCTTTTTTATAGTTGAGTAACATTCTGTTGTACATATGTACCACATTTTCTTTATCCATTCTTCTGTTGATGGATATTTAGGTTGCTTCCATGTCCTGGCTATTGTAAAT
>NW_006797547.1:0-3117 GCF_000442215.2 Lipotes vexillifer | reverse complement strand
TTCCCTCATTTCTTCCTTCATTCCAGCCTTCCTTCACCAAACCTGTATTGAATGGTTATCATACCAGACTCTGTAGCTGTGAGATAACTCAAAAACATATAAAACAAAAATCCCTGACCTTAAGGAAGGTCACAATCTATCAGGCAAAACATACTTTGATAATTATAAAGTGATGTGACAATTTAGTGATAGAAATATGTATATAGGCTGTGAGGGGAGAATTTACTTACCTTGGCACTGTCTCACACACACACACACACACACACACACACACACACATATTTGTGTGACATGACCATTCCACATCAAATTTTAAAGAAAAACTGTGAACCACTCTGAAGCATTTTCAGAGTATTAGGTTTACACACAAATAACACCATTCTCATTGTTTTGTTTTGTTTTTTTAATTTATTTATTTATGGTTGCGTTGGGTCTTCGTTGCAGCACGCCATCTTTCTCTAGTGGCAGTGAGTGGGAGCTACTCTTCATTGCAATGTGCGGGCTTCTTACTGCGATGGCTTCTCTCATTGCCGGGCTCTAGGTGCGCGGGCTTCAGTAGTTGTGGTGTGCGGGCTCAGTAGTTGTGGCTCGCGGGCTTTGTTACTCCACGGCATGTGGGATCTTCCCGGACCAGGGATCAAACTTGTGTCCCCTGCATTGGCAGGCAGATTCTTAACCACTGCACCACCAGGGAAGTCCCCATCCTCATTGTTTTTGAAAGCAGATACAAGAGTCCATACTTAAAAAAAATTACTATACTTTTGTAGTTGCTATCAGTAGGAGAAATCAGAAGTAATAAAACCACATTTAAAAACAATCTTAGATGGAAAGGCCATCTTGTTTTGGTGAAAATGAAGAGAGGTAGGCACTTTTCATGTATTTCTGGCTAGGAGTAAAAATTGGTGCAACCTTTCTGGAGGGCAATATGGCACGATTCATCAGAAGGTGTAAAAATGTACATACCTACTTCCAGCAAATTTATCCTAAGAAAATAACTGAGTATGAATGCAAAGATTCAGCTCTAAGTGCATACACATTTAGGATTGTTATGTCATTTTGTTGAATTGACCCTTCTATCAGTATGTAATGTCCAGCTTTATTTCTAAAGACTGTGGGAGAAATAAGATTCTCAGTGGAGGGATACAAATAAATCAATTCCTGTTGTAAGAAGTGGAAACCTGTAAAAATATGTTCTTTAACTTACAGTTAAAAACAGTTGCATGGATTCTGCTTGAGCCAGAGCAGGTACCTGTTAGTGATAACGTATATTTGTAGAAATAGCTTCCTATTATCAAAAGTCTGAGAGGCACGACTTCTAATTAGTCACAAAACAAAAGTAAACTTTACACATTGTTCATAATCATATTAAGGGTTTATTGTTTCTGTAAAATTCGCATGACTTATTATCCCATTGGATAAATTTTATTGCCTTCCTATGGCTTTGTGCTTTTTCTTAATATCATTTTAGAGCACCCCTTTGAGTTTATATTATAGCATTTAAAAATGATTAGAACTAAATAACTAAGCAGAATGCCAAACACAATATAGAGAAACTAAGCTACATTGCCTTCTTTAGAACAACTCTTCCCTACCCAATTATCCAGATATTTTGATGAGAATTAATTGAATTCAAGCTTGTGCTGACACCTTGTGTCTAAATATATTTGAGCGACGTTTTGCCAAGTTAAAAGAATACGAATATGAAAACTAATGTATAGCTGTATCTGCTTCACCATTTCAATGGTCTGCATTTTTCTTAATTATAGTCAATCACCCATTTCACTTTCCACTTGCTATTTTTTTTGGCGGGGGGCTGCATTGGGTCTTCATTGCTGCGCGTGGGCTGTCTCTAGTTGCAGTGAGCGGGGGCTACTCTTTGTTGTGGTGTGCGGGTTTCTCGCTGCGGTGGCTTCTCTTGTTGCAGAGCACCGGCTCTAGGCGCGTGGGCTTCAGTATTTGTGGCTCGAGGGCTCAGTAGTTGTGGCTCATAGGCCCTAGAGTGCAGGCTCAGTAGCTGTGGTGCACAGCATGCTTAGTTGCTCTGCATCATGTGGGATCTGCCCCGACCGGGGATCAAACCGTGTCCCATGCATTGGCAGGCAGATTCTTAAACACTGCACCACCAGGGAAGTCCCCATTTGCTATTATTTGACATTGCAATATATACAAATGTTCATATTCCAAGTAATGAAATCATGTTATAAAAGTAGATCTCTTTCAAACAAAGATGGCTGCAAATTCTCTGCTATTCTTTCCATTAACAGGTGGAATCTAATTTCACTCCCATTAAATCTGGGCTGGCCATAGTGATTTGCTTGACAGATACAATGTGGCAAAAGTGACATTCAAGGACCATTGAGGCTATGTCATGAGAAGCCTTGCAGCTTCCTCCTGGGCCACAGTACACTCATTCTTGGAGCTCTGAGCTACCACTTTTAAAGGTCTGACTACCTTGATGCCGCAACGCTGTAAGGACACCCAAGCCAGCTCCTACTCTGTTATAGTTTCCAGCTATTCAAGTCCTACCTGCTGAGACCTCAGACATCCGGAGTAGAGATTAACCCTCCCCACTGTTCTGTGTCTGAATTCCAACCCACGGATTCATGAGCAAAACAAATGATTGTTATCTTGAGTAGCTGCACAGCGTTGATAACTGAAACAGAATTTGGTGCCAAGAATGGGTTGCTTGTAACATTGGTTTGGGACTGGGTGGTGTGTGGAAACTGGAAGGGCCTCAGGAAACTCTTCGTAAGGCCTTGAAGGATGATGAGGAAAATGTTATCAGAGGCGGGAGGAAAGGGCACACGCATTCTGTCCTGGTAGAACAGTTAGCCAAACTGTTGCCTGTGGTAATGTGGGAAAGAGAGATCTTGAGCATCTGGCTGTATAGATCTCCAGGCAGAATCCTCAAACTGCTACTTGGCTTTTCCTAGTTACTTATTGTAAAATACGAGAAGTGAAGGAAAAAATTAAAGACGGAACTGTTCAACTTTTGAGAATCTAGAGGACCTATTAAGGTGTCAGGACATTTTTGTTTTTTGTTTTTTTAGTATGAACTCAATACATATTTATTGAATATTTGAATAACAGTATGATTTTCAACTCACTTGGAAAATG
>NW_006797545.1:487710-502300 GCF_000442215.2 Lipotes vexillifer | reverse complement strand
GTACCACGGGCGGTACAGTGGCTTCTCGGCCCGTCAGAGGGCTTCCCACCGGCCGGACTCAGCCCCGCGGGGCCGGAACCGCACCCGCTTCCCTCCCTCGGCACACATCCCGGCACGAGGTCTCTGCCGCCGCCGGGGGAACTTGGGGTCGGAGGACGGAGAGAAGGGGCGCGATCCCAGCATATCCTCTGGTACCTGGAGGCTACCTCGTCCTCTGCAGGCAGGGGCCTGTCTCTGAGCTTTGAGGCGGGACCCAGGGCCTCAGATGCGCCGGTGCCCTGGCCCCTCACCAAGCAGAGGGCCCGGTGCTCATTTTGAAATGTATAGAATTTCCAAATTACTCTATTGTGTAACAAGAAGTAACATAGTGTTTTAGATCAGTTATATTTTGAATCTCAGAATAATTACAATGAGTGAAAGGAGCCAGACAAAAAAGAATATACTGTATGATGTAGTTTATATCAATTCTAGAAACTAATCTACAGTGACAGAAAGCAGGTCACTCCTTGCCTGGGGAGGGAGGGATGATGAAGGGGTACAAGAATATTTTGGATGTTGATGGATGTGTTCACCATCTTGATTGTGGTATGGTTTCACAGGTGTATGCATTTGTGAAAACTTACCAAACTGTACACTTTAAAATATGTGCATTTTATTGTATGTAAATTATACCTCAGTAAATTTATTTAAAAAGCACATAAAATCCATAGAAATATTTAAAATTCCAGGGACTTTCCTGGTGGTCCAGTGGGTAAGACGCTGTGTTCCCAATGCAGGGGTCCCGGGTTCGATCTCTGGTCGGGGAACTAGATCCTGCGTGCATGCCGCAACTAAGCGCCCGCATGCCGCAACTAAGACCCGGTGCAGCCTAAATTACTAAATAAATAAATAAATATTTAAAGAAAATAAAATTTCAAAAGCTTAATTTTATTTTTAGAGGTATTGAGTTTAAAGATAATAGAAATCTTGACTCAGTGTTCATATTCTCTATGTTTCTACCATGTATTACCTAAGTCTCTTAATATGTATTTTTTTTAAAGAAACTGCTTTTTATTTATTTATTTATTTATTTATTTATTTATTTATTTATTTATTTATTTATGGCTGTGTTGGGTCTTCGTTTCTGTGCAAGGGCTTTCTCTATTTGCGGCAAGCGGGGGCCACTCTTCATCGCGATGCGCGGGCCTTTCACTATCGCGGCCTCTCCTGTTGCGGGGCACGGGCTCCAGACACGCAGGCTCAGTAGTTGTGGCTCACTGGCCTAGTTGCTCCGTGTCATGTGGGATCTTCCCAGACCAGGGCTCAAACCCGTGTCCCCTGCATTGGCTGGCAGATTCTCAACCACTGCGCCACCAGGGAGGCCCTCTTAATATGTATTTCGTATAACTTTGTCTTCTTTGGTTACGGTTTTTTATGCTCTGTCTGGTATCTATATATGAAATAGTTAATGACCCCTAAACTTACTTAGTTTACACAGTGTTTACATAAAGTTTTTTAACTACAGGGACAGACTCCTGATTGGATTAAGAGACTGGTTTAATTATGCTTATTACTAGTACCTTTATCTTTTCTGTTAGACTTTGAATAATTCATGATGAACTCATTTTGTTTGTTTAAATGTGAAGTTCGCTCTAGGAATTCTGTAACTCAAAAGAGAATGACTTTTAAAAAATAGTATGAATTTTGTTCATTATGTGCATTTTGCTGAAAGGAAAGCACTGTAGCCCACTTCTGATAGTTTGATTATCCTTAACAGGGCCTTAGGCACATAATAAGATCTTAGTTGCATTACAAATGAATCGATGCCGTAAACTTGTACTTCATACTAGGTAAAAGCTGACAAGATGATATCAAAACAAGCTTCTTGGGTTTCCCTGGTGGCGCAGTGGTTAAGGATCTGCCTGCCAATGCAGGGGACACGGGTTCAAGCCTTGGGCTGGAAAGATCCCACGTGCCGCGGAGCAACTAAGCCTGTGTGCCACAACTACTGAGCCTGCGCTGTAGAGCCTGTGAGCCACAAGTGCTGAACCCACGTGCCACAACTACTGAAGCCCACCTCAGTGAGAAGCCTGCGCACTGCAGTGAAGAGTAGCCCCGGCTCGCCACAACTAGAGAAAGCCCGTGCGCAGCAATGAAGACCCGACGCGGCCATAAATAAATAAATAAATAAATAAATAAATTTATTATTATTTTTTAAAAAACAAAAAATTTTTTTTAAAAAACAGTCTTCTTCTACAGAATAACAATTTGATTATAAATCCAACTGGGAAGTGTGCCTGTTAATCACTTGTTAACTCAGGAGTATTTTAACTTAGTGAGTTAGGATAAAGCATTTTATTTAATTGATGTCTTTTTTATTTTCTTCCTCTCTTCTAGGATATATAGAAGCAGCCATGATAGAAGACAAAGGGCCAAGAGTGACTGACTACTTTGTTGTGGCAGGTCTCATTGATACATCTACTCTTTTGGATCAAGAAATAAATCGTTTAGATACTAAGTCTACTGGACCTAAAGCTCCAATTACAGACATTGCAGTTATTAACAAATCAGCTGGGGAAACAGTACCTGAGGGTTACACCTGTGTTGAAGCCACTCCGTCAGCTCTGCAGGCAAACTTGAACTACGGAAGTCTGAAAAGCCCAGAACTGTTCCTCTGTTATAAGAGAGGGAGAGATAAACCACCCCTCACTGACATTGGGTACGGTGACTTATTTTCTTTTGCTATAGTGAAGAGAATAAAATTTATTTAAGGTTCATAGCAATAGAAATTCAAAATCCTTGATAGTTCTATTATTATTTGTTATTTCAAAATCAAGTATAGTAAGATATATGTATCTCTGTCCAACCTTACTGAATTTCTCTGTATAGGGTTGAGTCACTAGATTATTTCCTTTCAAAAGTATATTGAAATGAAGGCGTTAGAGCCTGAAATGTGATTTCATTTCTGTTTGTACATATCAGATAAGCTTATTAATTAAACATAAAAGAGCAAAAAGCTATAATAAAAGACAGTATATTTTTAAGGAGCTAGTCGGGTTACGCGATGAACTTTTGTGAAGCTCTGAACTCATTTAACAAAGGAACGTTCCTGTTTTAAAAAATACAATTGGGACTTCCCTGGCAGTCCAGTGGTTAAGACTCCCTGCTTCCATTGCAGGGGGCACGGGTTTGATCCCTGGTTGGGGAACTAAGATCCTGCATGCCATGGGGCATGGCCACAAAAAAAAAATATGAAAAATACAATTGCACTGTGTGGTTTTTAATGCCAGGAGCAAAGCATTTACGGTTTAGAAGGAGTATAGTTGTTATGAGGTATTTAGTGTCTGGTCCACAGCCAATGAAGATGATTCTTCTGTGTAAAAGCTTTTTCTCCAAAAATGTCTATGTTGACTCTTCTTTATATAAGATGTGCTTTTAGAATACCTGTAGTACTTTACCATATATACATGTCATGTATTAAGCTCTTCTGCTCATTATAATTACCATCAGTTAGTACAAACATGTATTTGAGAGCATCTTGGGAAATATTCAGGATCAATTTGTTCATTTATGCAAAACACGCAGTTGGAATTTTGATGGGTATTGCATTTAATCTGCATATCAATTTGGGGGGAGTATTGCCATCTTTACCATATTAAGTCTTCCAAACTATATGAGTTTTCTTTCCATTTATTCAGGTCTTATTTCTTTTAGCACCGTTTTATGGGTTTTAGTGTACAAGTCTTTCACCTCCTTAATTTTTAAAAATACTTATTTATTTTATTTATTTGGTTGCGCTGGGTCTTGGTTGCGGCAGGTGGCCTCCTTAGTTGTGGCATGCAACCTCTTAGTTGCAGCATGCATGTGGAATCTAGTTCCCTGATCAGAGATCAAATCCAGGCCCCCTGAATTGGGAGCACAGAGTCTTAACCATGGCACCACCAGAGAAGTCCCTCCTTAATTAATTTTATTAAATATTTCATTCTTTTGGATTCTGTTATAAACGGGATTATTTTCTTAATTTCTTTTTCGGATTGTTCATTGCTGATGTGTGGCAACACAGGTGCATTTTATCAACTTCATGTGTTAATCTTATACCCTGCAATTTTGCTGAATTTGTTAGCTCTAATAGCTTTCTTGTGGATTTTGGGGGGATTTTTTATTGTATAGGATCATGTCATTTGCAAATAGAGATAGTTTTGTTTGTTTGTTTTTGCGGTACGCGGGCCTCTCCCTGTTGTGGCCTCTCCCGTTGCGGAGCACAGGCTCCGGACGCGCAGGCCCAGCAGCCATGGCTCACGGGCCCAGCCGCTCCGCGGCATGTGGGATCCTCCCGGACTGGGGCATGAACCTGTGTCCCCTGAATCGGCAGGCGGACTCTCAACCACTGCGCCACCAGGGAAGCCCTAGAGATAGTTTTATTCCTTCCTTTGCACTTTGGTTTATGCCCCCAAACACACCCCCCTTGTCTTATTGCTCTGGCTAGAACTTAACAGTATAGTGTTGAATAGCAGTGGTGAAAGCAGGCATCCTTTTCTCATTCCTATCATAGGTGGAAGGCTTTCAGTCTTTCACTATTGAGTATGATGTTAGCCATGGGTTTTTCATAAATGCTATTTATCATGTTAAGGAAGGTCCCTTCTATTGCTGGTTTTATGAGGGCTTTTACCATAAAAATGTGTTGGGTTTTGTCAATTGCCTCTTCTTTTTTAATTGTTAACGATCATGTGGATTTTTCCTTCATTTTATTAATGTGATGTATTACATCGATTGCGTTTCTTACATTGAGTCCCTCTTTTAATGTAACCATAATACCACACCTGAAAAATGATTAATTCTTGAATATCATCATATATCCAAATTACCATGATTGTACCACGAAATGTTTTTTTTTAAACAGTTGGTTGCTGGTGGTTCTGTTCATAGTTGTTCTGATATTAAGAATGGTAGTGAGCTGCTACATTTGACCACCACTTGTTTTGCTCATCATTTCCTTTACTGTTCCAACAGAGTTCTGGTGAAATTGTCCCAAGGTCCTCATTATGTTCAAATTTCCAAAGCCAAAGGATGTTTTGTCCTTATCTTACTTTACTTTAACTCCTTTAGTATAGTACATATCACCCTATTTAGCTTCTACAATTTTCCTTCAAGTCAGTACAGTTGCAGTGGGGGTCATACAACTTTATAAGATTAGTGGACGTAAGAGCCAGTTTAGAAAGGACGGAGCATGATTGGGAACTGGAGTTATAGAGGCTTCTTTTTGAAAGCGTGACTTTAGGGGAAAGAGAAGATAGTTATGGGCCTTGCTATTTTGTCCATGGTCCAGTATTGTCCATAGGGCCTGTAAGTGTGTTAGAGAGTCAGAATCTCAGGCACTGCCCTAGATCTGCTGAATCTGTATTTTAACAAAATCCCCAGCAGCAATGGTTTAGGATACCTGGAAGGTGAGAGGAAAACAGAGTCCAGGGCTATTTTTTAACATTTCTCCCAGGAGAGAACCTTGAACATCTTTATATTGAAGGGAAGAAACCAATGGAGAAGGAAGGGTTGAAAATATAGGACTGAGAGGTTTTACTGTCAGTTCTTTTATTTTCTCTGTGGTTTTCTTAAGAAGATACGTAATATCCGTAATAGGATGGGTATAGGATAAAAGTTTGATAATATTCATGTCAGTTGAAGGGAAACCAGCCCCAGGGACTTACTTGTGTTCCAGCCCTCACTGTTCTCTCTGTTAGCCATCCTTTAAAGGTTATCTGTTCACATCCTCATCCCCAGACCTCCCACCATATAGTTGTAATCAAAAGGGTATAAGTCTGTGAAAGATTGTTGTTGCTTGTGATTCAGGGGCATAACTTAAAAATGATGACTTAGATAATTATACTTAGATGCTTTTAGGTTGCAAGCGGCTCTTTCATTTATATCTTGCAGTTCCCTAAGGCTTCCAGTTTCTGTTAACTGATCCAGGTTTGCTTGAGTGTGCGGTCGTCTTTTAGCTGATCATGGTGGTAAAGTTTCTCTCCAGATCAAGTAATTGTTAATATCTGGTGATCTGGTCTTTTTTCCCCTCTTTCCCCTCAATTAAGCATACTAGTGAGGTTTGGAAAAACCTGTTAGCCAGTATAAAGACAGGTACCCATCTCATTCAACTAAATATGAAACAGAGTTGTCAAACTTTTGACCTTTTGGACTGCTTTATAAACAAGATGAGATATTTATAAAAATAACAGTTTTTTTTCCTGGAAAAGATGTTAAGTTACAATGTGTAAGATCTGATATTCCCTCATAATTTCAAATACTTCATAAAGTGTAATTTAAACAGGTCACTATATTATTGTATATGTCAGATGTGTTTTTTGAGATAAAGAATCACAGACTATACAAAGTTTTTATCTTCCTTCACTTATCAGATTGATTGACTTTCATATGAATTTTTTTTTCCAGCACTTTTGGTTTTTGAAAAATTTCAAACATACGGAAAAGTTAACAGAATATTGTAATAAACACCAGTATCCTTTTCTCCTAAATGGTAAACTGTAGTATAATGAACAATATGCTGTCCATCTAGATTCAACAAATTAACATTTTCCAGTATTTTTGTTGAACTATTTGAAACGAGGCTGAAGCTATCATAACAATTCTCCTATGAATACTTCACCGTGCATCCCTTAAGACATGTTCCTAATGACCATGGTATATAGAAAATTAATAATTCCATCATATTTTTCAGTATCCACTCCCTAGCCAAATATTTGCAGTCGTCTCAAGAATGTTTATTTATAGCTTAAAAAAAAATCCAGGATCCTGTCATGGCTTACCTGTTATATTTGGTTACTGTACCTCTTTAGTCTGTTTATCTAGAACATTCCCCAACATTTTTCTGTGATATATAGACATTTTGAAGAGTCTGGGCCACTTGTTTTATAGAATGCCCTACATTCTAGATTTATCTGACTGTTTCCTCATCAAGTCATTTAACTTGTTCCTTTATTGTCAGTATTTCCTGTAAACTGGATGTTAGGTTTAAAGTCTGGATTAAATGTACATTAAATATTTTTGGCAAGAATACTTACAGGTAGCGCTAGCATCAGGAAAGCATGTAGTGACAGATTGTCCCATAATTAGCGGTACTAAGTTCAGTCACTTGGTTAAAATGGTTAATTGCTTGCTATCTATTGTAAAGGCATTTTTATTTTTTCTGTTATTTAAGTAATTTGTGGAGTTGTGGGCATTGTTTAAATATCTTGTCCCCTAACACCTTTTCACTTACTGTTTCCATTGGTCATTGCCTGAATTAGATCTTGTATGGGGGGATGTAAAAATGAGACTTTTCTAACACTGTCATTTAAAAAATACATTTTTAATTGGCATTTTATTATAATGAAGAGCTTTCCTATTCTCTTGGCCTCATTTTTTTTTTTTTTTTTTTTTTTTTTTTTTTTGTATAACGGGCTCTCCATAAGAAGAGAGGAAGGGGTTTCCTTCCAGAGAGGCAGAGTTGATGGTCCAGATGCTCTGTCACCCTTGGTGCCAGTGATTTGAGACACATCTTGTCTAATCCTTGTTCTTTCCCTCTAGCATTCACTGAAACATTAAACTCATCTATAATGGAAGCTCTGCATTGGCAAGGGTTTGCATCCTCTGCAATGGAAAACAGATGACTGTACTTTTGCTTGCTGTGATCCCCATTGACTTTGGGACTTCTAAACTTCTAGAAACATGTCCCTATATTAAGATTTAGAATAGAGAGAGAATGCAGTATTAGTTTGCATAATATTCTTCCTAGAAGCTGCATCACAAAATTCTTCAGCTGTAAGCAGAGACCCGATGGAGAATGCATTACAGAACGCAGCTTGATTGGGGCATCTATAAAGGTGGAAGCTGAAGAGAACAATTGAAGGGCCTCAGCCAGGGAGAAAGATGTGTTTGCTGAGACTTTTTTTTTTATCCTTTGGGAAAAAGAGCTAGTGACAGCCAGCAGCCCCTATGTGAGGGGAGAACGATAGAGGGAAGTTCTGATGGCTGTGTAGACCTCAGGGTAGCTGGTAGATATAGTGAAGGGGACGGGACTCTGATCCTGAGCTCAAGAGCATCCTGGCTCGGGCCTTAGGTCTTCCCAATGACTTCACTACAGAGACCCAGAAATGCATTTCAGGAATATCCAGAGGATATTTGGAGGAACATCTTGTGTACAAGCCTAGGAAGGCCTATGGCAGCCTTGAACAAGAACCTTGAGGGGAATAATTCCATACAGAGTGATGCTTGGGTTAAATTTTGGGAGAATGCAGAATAATTATCACTTTTTGAGACCAACTTTGTGCCAGGCAATGAACTAAGGTGTTTTACCTACATTATCTCATTTAATCCTCAGAACAAATGTACAAGGTGGCTGTTTAGTCTTCTTCTATAGGTAAGAAAACTGAAGGTCAGAGAGATCCACTCATTCAACAAACAGTACTTATAATAATAGCAAACATTTATTGGGTATATGCTATGTGCCAGACACTGTTCTAAGTGCTTAGCTGAATTATTTCATCTCTATCTTCATAGCAACCCTATGAAATAATTACCATTTATGTAACCACTTTAAGATGGAGAAGCCAGCAGAAAAAGTTTAAGTAACCTTGCCTCAAGCCACATAGTTAGTCAATGTCAGAGCCAGGGTTCAAATCCAGACAGTCTGACTTGAACTCTGAGACCTTCACTGTGACATAACTTACGTGGCAGTTATGCTCCCAGAACCATGCTGAGCACTGAGGCAGAGTACAACAAGGCAGACATGATCCTGAGCTTCATGGAATGTACTCCTTAGTGCTAGAGAGGTTAAGTGAATTGTCTAAGGTCATATAGCTATTCTGGGTTGGAGGTTTGGACTGAAGTCTTTCAAAAAATCACATGTTACAGGGCATCTAAGCACCTGTCAAATACCCTCTGCACATCTGATCAGGACTCTAAGCCCTTGGAGTACCCTGTAGCCTTCCTTACTCTCCTAGTCTGTGTTCTGCCATTTTATCCTGTTTCTTCATCTTCCCTCTTCTTGTCTCTGATTTTATGCTATCTTCCCGAACCTAACGCAGCAAATCTAACCCGTGTCCCCTGCATCGGCAGGCGGACTCTCAACCACTGCGCCACCAGGGAAGCCCAAGCACCGCTTATTAAATTAAAAAGTCCATCTTTCCCTCAGTGTATTGAGGTGTCACCTTTATCATATACTAGATTTCTGTTCATTGTTCTTTCTGTTTACTCATTTGCCAATACTATTTTGATTTAAATATGGAGGCTTTATATTTAGTTGGGCTTTAACAACTTCATTGAGCTATAATTCACATATCATACAATTCACCCATCTAAAGTGTACAATTAAATGGTCTTTAGTATATTCACAGAGTTGTGCAGCCACAATCCATTTTAGAACATTTTCATCACTCTGAAAAGAAACCTTATACCCTTAGCAGTCACTCTCCAATATTCTTTCCTACTCTCTAGTCCTAGGCAATTACTAAATTACTTTCTGTCTCTGTAGATGTACCTGTTCTGGACATTTTATGTAAATGCAATCATACTATATGTGGTCTTTTTTGTCTGGCTTTTTTCACTTAATATGTTTACATGGTTCATCCATGTTGTACCATGTATCAGTACTTCTTTGTTTTTATTGATCCATGATATTGTTACATGGCTATACTACAATCTACATATCCATTC
Organism: Lipotes vexillifer; assembly: GCF_000442215.2. Classification (NCBI taxonomy): domain Eukaryota; kingdom Metazoa; phylum Chordata; class Mammalia; order Artiodactyla; family Lipotidae; genus Lipotes; species Lipotes vexillifer. The sequence continues at coordinate 492,619 of NW_006797545.1, read as the reverse complement.
ATTAGTTGATGGACATTTGATTGTTTCCACTTTTTGGCTGTTGTGGATAATGATGTTATAAGCATTTGTGTACCAGTGTTTACATAGATGTGTTTTCTTTTCTCTTGTGTATATACTGAGAAAAATCTATGTTTATTTTTCCTCTTGGGTCATGTGGAAGATCTATGCTTAACCCATTGAGGAACTCAGACTGTTTTCCAGAGCTGTTGATTTCCACCAGCATTGTATGAGGATTCCAATTTTTCTGATACTTGTTATTATCTGTCTTTTTTATTCTAGCCATTCCCATGAATGTGAAGTGGTATCTCATCATGGTTTGATTTGCAGTTCCCTAATGGCTAATAGTATGTTCAGGATCTTTTTATGTGCTTTCGGACATTTGTATATCCTCTTTGGACAAATGTCTATTTAGATTCTTTGCCCATTAACAACAAAGAAGATGTTTTATTTTATTTTATTTTATTATTATTTTTTTGCGGTACGCAGGCCTCTCACTGTTGTGGCCTCTCCCGTTGTGGAGCACAGGCTCTGGATGCGCAGGCTCAGCGGCCATGGCTCACGGGCCCAGCCTCTCTGCAGCATGTGGGATCTTCCCGGACCGGGGCACGAACCCGTGTCCCCTGCATCGGCAGGCGGACTCTCAACCACTGCGCCACCAGGGAAGCCCAAGATGTTTTATTTTAAAATAATTTTGCAGAAGAATTGTAAAGATAGTACACAGAATTCCTATATATCCTTTGCCAGTCCCGTGCCCATTTTTAAATGGTGTAATTTTTTTATATTGATTTGTAAGATTTTTTTTTTTTTACATATTCTGGAAAGAATTTCCTAGTTAAATATATGATTTGCAAATATTTTCTCACAATCTGTGGTTATCATTTCACTTTCTTGATGGTATCAATTATAGCACGCAAGTTATTAATTTTAATGAAGTCCAGTTTATCTGTTTTTCTTTGGTCACTTGTGCTTTTGGTGTCATTATATAAAAATGCTTAGTCTAACACAAGGCCACAAAGATTTATTCCTGTGTTTTTTTCTTGGAATTTTATAGTTTTAACTCTTACATTTAAGTGTTTGATCCACTTTTGGTTTTCTGGTGTGTAGTGTAAGGAAGGGGTCCAACTTTGTTCTTTTGCATTTGGATATCCAGTTGTCCCAGCACCATTTGTTGAAAAGATTATTCTTCTCCCATTGATTTATCTTGCCACTCTCGTCAAAATCAATTGACTGTAAGTGTATGGGTTTAATTCCAGACTATCCACGTTATTGCATTGATCTATATGTTTATCCTTATTCTAGTACTGCACTGTACTGATGACTAGATTGGTAGTAAGTTTTGAAATGGGGGAGTGTGAATCCTCCAAGTCTGTTGTTGTTTTTCCAGATTGCTTTGGCCTATACTGGGTCCCTTGCATTTCCATATGAACTTTAGGATTTTGTTGCCTATTTCTAAAAAAGCAGGCAGCTAGGATTTAGATAGTAATTTGACATCTAACCAATATTAAGTCTTCTTATCTATGACCATGAGATGACTTTTTATTTATTAGCTCATCTCCAGTTTCTTTAAATGGTGTTTTATAGTTTCAGTCAGGGGATTTTTTTTCTTTTTTTTTTTTTTTTTTTGCGGTACGCGGGCCTCTCACTGCAGTGGACCCTGCCGTTGCGGAGCACAGCCTCTGGACACGCAGGCTAGGCGGCCATGGCTCACGGGCCCAGCCGCTTCGAGGCATGTGGGATCCTCCCGGACCGGGGCATGAACCCGTGTCCCCTGCTTCGGCAGGCGGACTCTCAACCACTGCGCCACCAGGGAAGCCCAGTCAGGGGATTTTTAAAGGTGAAATTTTGATAGGAATTATGAAGGTAAATTTTGTGAAAACACCTGAATACTAGATAAAACTTCTGAGAATTGACCTGAGGATGACTGTGGTATTGCCCCTTTTTTGTTTCATATGTTTCTTGTAATAAGCAATAAAATCAAGTTGTTTGATCCTATTTACACTTCTAAAATTGTATTCTAGCTGTTGAAAAATAGTAGGAGATGTATAATTCCCAAAGTAATTATTTTAGTCTTGGTTTGCAGTTAAGATTTGGGAAACAAAAGGGGAGACCAAAAAAAATTTATTTTGTTCTCAGGAGAAAACTAGCCTTAACCTGACATATGTTTACTTATCTATTTATTTCTACCCTCCCTGCCTTGCAGAGTTTTATATGATGGGAAAGAAAGACTAATTCCAGGATGTGAAGTGATCCAAGCCACACCCTATGGTCGCTGTGCCAATGTCAACAATAGTTCAACTACTTCACAAAGAATCTTTATCACTTATCGAAGGGCTCCTCTAATTCGACCCCAGAATTCGTTGGCTGTAACTGATATCTGTGTTATCGTAACCAGTAAGGGAGAAACCCCTCCTCATACCTTCTGCAAGGTTGACAAAAACTTAAATTGCGGAATGGTAAGAATAAAGTTTCATTTCCAAAATTTCATATGAAAGTTAAAAAAAATTTTTTTGGGCTTCTCTTTGTTATTGGGCTTGTTATTTACTCTCAGTTTATATTGTCATGATTTTTTTTAATTACTTTTAGCTCTCTAATTTTTATGGTTCATAATAACTTAAAAAAATCCTTAGCTACCTGATATGTTAGAATAATTTCATCCAGAAAGTAGATGCTTAAAGTCAGGGATTTTTTTTTTTTTTTGATATGTGCTAATACATTACACTAATATACAGGTTTTGTTAGCTTTTGGGTTTTAGTGGTGTCTTCAAGGACAATTACAGGGAGATTGGGTCAAGACACCCTTTATATTTATTTATTTATTTTAAATATTGTAGTTTTCGTATTTATTTTAAAAGGGTTCTACTGAAGAAGAAGATGCACCATATACATTGGATTTATAGTCTTATGACACTAAAGTTTACTGTTGGGTTATGTTTATTTTGTAAAACAACTTAAAGCAAACTAATATTAGCTTAAATGAGGTATAGGCAGAGATGACCCATGCACCCAAGGCTATTAGTCAAGACAGGTTTGTCTCTGGAGATAATGACTTCATGGCACCTAGTGACCCCAGTCTTCCCTAGTTTGGGCTCAGCACCCACGTTTTGTGCTGTTTCTTTCAAATAGAGGCAGCCTCTGCATGATTACAGAATTGTAAAATTTTTGAAACAACCTTTGCATCAGTTTAATTTTCGTGGCAATGTTGTTTTATTCCTTTTCTCTTAATGTTTTCAGTTTCATGTTTTGCTATATTGTATACTATATATAGTCTGTTTGATAAACATGTTTTAAATAGACTTCCCTGAGGAAATAAAATCTTTAGAAGACATTCAACAAAATCAATTTATTATCACTCTTTTGTCTTTTTTTTAAACCTAATTTATATTTTACAGTGGGGTTCCAGTGTGTTTCTGTGTTATAAGAAGTCTGTGCCTGCTTCTAATGCAATAGCATATAAAGCTGGTAAGTAAATGGAAAAAAAAAAGGTCTCTGTATTGTTGCACACTAACATTTGGTTAGAAGAGACAGTGTATGCTCCCTTATACAGTTTGTGGAATTGATCTATTCATAAATTGAATTATCTGTAACTTTAGCATGTAAAGGCATAAGTTTTCCTAAATACATTACATACTACAAGATACATTAGTATTACCCCCCACCAATAAAAATATACTGTTAATTAAATGGAAAATTTCATTCCAAACAAGCATTTGTGGAATAAACATTCAATTTTAGTCTACACTAATAGATTTAATAGTTGAGTGGAAAATAATTACTCTCTGACCTTTTGTATTTTGGCAATCAGAAAGGTGTCAAACTACATCTTTACTTCTTATATATTTCCTTCTCTTATCTCTGTGTGTCTGATTTGAAACCACATGTTACTTGCCATGAAAGGTGGAGTTGCTTCCTTTCTCCCTTGTTGCAAAGAATCAGCTATATGGAAGAGAGGAGGGCCCGAGAACCTTTTCTGCCATGAAGTGTTTGAGAAATCTATCGCCACATTCTTAACTGCACAGTAAAGTGTCAAGGGCTGTAAAGATTTAAGTGTGACCTCTTCATCCCACTGGTATGGTGGGATAAAAACTGAAAATACAGGTATGCTCCAGTTGTAAATAGAAGAGATACTGGAATACTTCTTTGTGAAAAGAAGCAGTGTCAATTACTTTTTATTGTGCACAATTTTTGGAATAAAGTTTTACTTCAGGGAAGTCAGGCAAATCCATATATGAGAAATCTTAATTGTCCTCATAAAGACATTCATACTAATGTATCAAACCATTTAATATAAAAATAAAGGCAGCAATTAACAGTTATAAATTTCAGAGTCACTTTAAAATGTAATACTGTTAATATTGCTGTAATGTGTTGATTATATATGATTTCCTTAGAAGTTTTTTTTTTTTTTGGTGGTGAGAAAGTGTCACTTAAAGAAAACGTATAGAAACAAGTTTTGTGAAGGTGTTCAGGTATTTGATATAAGAAACATATTTTAGAATAAAGAATTTTGGAGACTGAATTTGGACTCAAAATTCTGCTACTGACTTCCAAGTGTTTAACCTAGAGGTGGTCTGTGTATTAGACATATTAGAGGCTAATGAACTGATGCCATGTAGCTACTTTATTCTGAAGGGTCTTTGTTATGCTTCTCTGAGTGCCCCCTGCTCCTGCTTCCTTGATCTTGCATACTCTGTACAGAAACAAGAGTTTCTGTCTCATTTACTTTTCATGTTACATTCATTTTACACTGCTGCTCTCTCAAGAAAAGTTTAGGGGCTGTGATAATTTCTGCTGCCTTGGCATTATTTCATAACACTTGTCCCTTCCCTGAATTTCTTTTTTCTCCCCACAGAAGACTAACTGAAACAGTTGATAAATTTCCCTGTATGTTTCTTGCATTCTCTAAGATGTT
>NW_006797545.1:467698-487700 GCF_000442215.2 Lipotes vexillifer | reverse complement strand
GTAGGGAAAATACATTAAGATTAATGATCCTGTTGAATAGAGTTTTAACTAGTATATTTAATACATTTTAATGTTACAGTGAACTTTAAGTCCATGGGTAAAAATAAATGGTAAATTTGTTATTTATTTTAATTACTGATATGGCAAGAGAAAAATTGATCTTGAAATTTCACACAAATATTTCTGTAAAATGTGCTATTAAAATATCCTATTAATATGTAATATGTAAAATATCCTATTAATATGTATCCTATTAATATGTAATTAGTAACTATTTAAAAGTAACTATTTTAAAAAAATTATCGGAAGTTCCCTGGCAGTCCAGTGGTTAGGACTTGGTGCTTTCACTGCCGTGGGCCCGGGTTCAGTCCCTGGTCAGGGAACTAAGATCCTGCAAGCCGTGTAGCACAGCCAAAGAATAAAAAATAATAAATAGATAAATAAATATCATTATGTCATTTCTCCAATAGGTTTAATTTTTAGGTATCCAGAAGAGGACTATGAGTCATTTCCGCTCTCGGAATCTGTCCCTCTCTTCTGCCTTCCGATGGGAGCTACAATTGAATGTTGGGATCCCCAAAGCAAATACCCGCTTCCAGTTTTTTCAACTTTTGTCCTCACAGGCTCTTCTGCTGAAAAGGTATATTTTTTCCTCTTTTATTAAACCTATTTTGTCCATGTTTTTAATCCATAAAATGATTAATATAAGTTTAATGTGAATGTTAGGATTATTTGGACGCAATACATTTCTGTTTAAATTTGTACTTTAATGCCCAAAGTGAGAAGTCTACATGAAAATTGGGATCAGGATGCTGTTACCCCTGGAGTGTCTATAGGAGCACATATAAAGTCTCTGGAGAGATACCCTCAAAACCCAGGCCTCAAGATGAGATTCTAGTGAAAGTTAGAAGACATAGGTACCATAAGAAGAATCAACAAGATACAGAGCTGGATTACACCCTTAAGATATTGAAATGATAGAATAACAATATCAAAGATATTATAAATTGAATATATAATTGAAATGATTCAAGACCTAATAGAGGGGCTCAGAACATCAAGGAAAGAACAGGATATTTTGTTTTTGTTTTTGTTTTTTTGTGGTACGTGGGCCTCTCACCGCTGTGGCCTCTCCCGCTGCGGAGCACAGGCTCCGGACGCGCAGGATCAGTGGCCATGGCTCACGGGCCCAGCCGCTCTGCGGCACGTGGGATCCTCCCGGACTGGGGCACGAACCCGAATCCCCTACATCGGCAGGCGGACTCTGAACCACTGAGCCACCAGGGAAGCCCCAAGAACAGGATATTTTGAAAAATGAGTAGACAGGTTGGAAAAAGAATCAAATGTCTAGAAATGAAAATATCCATAAAATTAAAAATGTAATGAATGGTTTAAACAGCAAATAAGTCATATATGAAGGAAGAATTAATGAAGTGGAAAATAGGTTATCTTGAATGTGGCACAGGAATACATAAAACATAAAAGGAGTTTAAAAATGCAGAGGATAGAATCAAATGGACCAACAGATATTTAATGAAGCCCAGGAGAGACTAGAAAAGGGAGAGACAGCATTTTAAGAGCTAGTGGTTGATTGAGAGTTTTCCAATGTTGATGAAAAATTGAGTTTTTCAGGTTAAAGATACACTCTGAATCTTCAGCAGAAAAAAAATAAAAGTATAAAACCACCTCTTTTCATATTATAGTAAAATGATAGAATACCAAAGACAAAAAACAACCAGAAAGAACAGACATACTTACTTACAAAGGTATAACTATTAATTGATGGCTAATTTCTCAACAACAGTGAGGTTCATAAGACAAATAATACATTAAAATTGAGGGAGTAAGTGAAGATAGTTTAAACAGTATGCAGAAAGCGCTAGCCGTAAAAGAAAAGATGAATAATAGGACCTCATTGGAGTTAAGGACATCTGTTCATTCAAAGGTACCATTAAGAAGGTGGAAAAGCAGGCCCCAGGCTGGGAGAAAGTAATGTGATACTGTAGGTATTCCATAAAGGTCTTGTATTCAGAATATTTAAAGAACTTCTATATTGTCAGCAAGGATAAGAAATAACTCTGTGGCCCAACAGGTATACACCTGAGCATATCCCAAGAGAAATGAGTATATATATTCTCCAAAACACATGTATATTTGTATACTTTATTGGTAATAGCCAAAAATTCAAAACAAGTATAAACAGTAATAATAACATAGAATGATAATTTAAATTAAAAAAGAGATGGCAAAAAAGCAATATTAGGAAATAAAAAGTAAATAAAACTACAGATCTAGTAGAAATTTAAAAATTGAAAACTTTCTTAGGAAATTTGATAGAATAGCCAATTTTATTGAAATGTGTAACTAACCAAGGCTGACTCTTGTGGAGCAAACAAAAATACATCTGCGTCCTCATTCTCCAGTCTTCAAGTTTACATCCACTGTGCTAAAGACAATAATTAAGGTTAAGTGTCCAGCAGAGTGTCTGGAACATAGTAAAATACTCACTAAATGGAAGGCCAGTACTATATTGACTGGATTGCTTACAAGTAAGCTAACTCTTTAGCTTAATAATCATTTATAGTTTCTTCTATTGAAAGCAATAAATATAAATGAATATTTTAATATCTTCAAACACTTAAGCATTACCAAAGTTACTTTGACCAGTAGAGAACAACAAATCCTCATTGTGATGCTTTTGACATATTGCTTGTTATGAACCCCAGAGATGACTTTGAAATAATCTGAGAGTGTTATTTGTATCTGTAAAGACAAGGGTTAATGTGATATAACAGACATACGTATATATGACATATATACATACACATATGTATATAGTGACTAAACAGTTAAAAGATTTATAAAAGTATCACTTAACCATTTCCAGAGCGTTTTCATCACTCTAAACAGAAGTTTCTTCCGCTCCTATCCTATGTCCCTCTTTTCTACTATCTGTCTCTACCAATTTGTCTATTCTAGGTAGCACATATAAATGGAATCATATAATATTTGTCTTTTTGTGTCTGGCTTATTTCACTTAGCATAATGTTATCAAGGTTCATCCATGTTGCAGTATTTATCAGAATTTGATTCCTTGTTAAGGATGTATAATATTCTCTTGAGTGTATATATAGTCAGCCCACCGTATCCAGGGATGCCCAACCTGTGGATCTGGAGGGCCGACTGTACTACATCATTTTATATAAGGGACTTGAGCATTCATGGATCTTGGTATCCGCTGGGGGTCCTGGAATCAACCCCCCTCGAATACCGAGGGACAGCTATACCATATTTTGTTTATCTGTTCGTCTGTTGATGGACATTTGGGTTGTTTCTATCTTTTGGTTATTGTGAATAATGCTGTTATGAACATTGGTGTACAAGTATTTGTTTGAGTCCCTGCTTTCAATTCTTTTGGGTATATACCTAGGAGTGAAATTGCTGGATCATAGGGTAGTTGTTTAACTTTTGGAGGAGCTGCCAAACTTTTCCCCCATAGCTGCACCATTTTACATTCCTATCAACAATGTTTGAGATTTTCTTTTTTCATTTACCTGTCATATGCACTCTAAGCAAATACTTGTTTTGGAATAAGAGAAAAAGAGAAATTAATTTTTTAAAACACTCAAATTTTACAATGGAATTTTTTTACTCTGTAGGTATATGGAGCTGCCATCCAGTTTTATGAACCTTACTCTCGAGAACTTCTAACAGAAAAACAGCTTATGCAGCTGGGCCTGTTGACACCTGTGGAGAGAAAAATGGTCTCCAAATCCATCAATTCAAACAAATGCATTTGTTTACTCTCACACTGGCCTTTTTTTGAAGCTTTTAGAAAATTTCTCATGTTTATCTACAAACTTTCTGTGTCTGGACCACATCCTCTTCCCATTGAAAAGTATGTATAATGATTTGAAGGATGTCTGGTGGAAAAATTGGATGTATATATGTACGTTTCATTGTTTACCTGACTTTAAGCATCAAAGTTGAAAGGGAAGGAGAGTCACAGTCATCCTACTTTTTACTTGCTCCCTTCCTCACCTGAATCATTGACTCTGAATTTAAAATTGAGGAGTGGTGGTGAGGATGACCAGATAAAAATCTTCTGAGAACTCAGCTGAGGAAGAAACTTATATATATACATTATATTGTATGTGTTCTTCCTACTCATTCTTAAATAACCAAGAGAAAAATAGCTGTCATTGCACACACACCCCAGCTATCCAAATGACCATTGCAAGTTAAACATCTCTAAACTGATTTAGAAATTAATGGTGTTAATTGATTAATTGATGTTAAAAGTAAGGTTTGGGTTCTAACATTGACAGAACTCTACATGCTTTCCCTTTGATTTGTAATTTTCTTCATCATGGAAATGTTTTGTAAGCAAGAAAAATAGATGTGGGACCACTGTCTTTTTAAAACCACATCTTTTCTGACTTCTAGTGGCACGTTGACTTGTTCATTATAGTAAATAACTCATGTATCCTGCTAACAAAGCAAGTCAAGATCTTTGGTGGAAATGTGTTATACTGTGTGTAAAACAGATTTTTCTTAAACTTTGCAAAATTTCACACTGTAGCAAAAAGATTATCAGTGAAGCATACTAGTTTAGTGGATAAGAGGGGGCCAGTTACCTGTAGGTTTTAAAGTAATGCTCAAAAATCAACTTTATAAAATAGTAAAAGTACTATGCATAAACACATCAAAATTTGGTGTAGCAATATGGTTTCAGCTTTCTTGTTGTATTATTGGAATGACAGTCTAATGGTTCATCATTCTAGATTTAACTTTCAGCTGTCAGATTAACTTAAAATTGATTGGACTAAATTTAATGTTAGTAATAAGTTAGCAGCCTTTTGAAAAATTAAGGTTCTCTGAAATTTGTGAAAAAAAATCAGTATATATCATGCAAAGTAGTACTTTGCATTTAGTGGCTCCTAAGAGCTCAAAACTTTGGAAAAACTTGAGTTATTATGTATAGGTGGAGAAATAGGACAAGTGATTTGCCCAAAGTTATAGTATAAGAACTATATTAATTTAATTAATATTATTAGATTGAATTCTGTATTAGTTTTGATTCATTATATCACAGTTAGTTGCTCCCATACTGATACTGATAACCAGGGCAATAAATGTTAGCTTCTTTCATGAAAACTATATTCATGTTATTCTTATTTTCCTGGTGACAATAGGGTATATTAATCTGGACTTTTAATCAGGAAATGCATTTTAGAAGTTGCGTTCCACTCATAGTGGAATGAGTACATTTATTTACACTAAGTAAATTTATTTATTTATTTATTTAGCTTAAGTTTTAGGTAAGTGGCTTTGTCAGGTCCAGGATGATGAATAATGGTATTTAAGATCTGTTAAAATCCATGAAGCATTTTAGAAAAGTAATTATCTTTATTTCAAAAATTTTTTCTAGGCACATTTCACATTTTATGCAAAACATCCCTTTTCCTTCACCACAAAGACCAAGAATCCTGGTACAGGTAATAAAAAAGAGTATGTTTGAAGGGAGACCTGCATATGTTCATTCCAGTCATTGCAATGCGGATGCTATGGCCCTTTTGGTTTGAGGCGGAGCAAGATGCATTCATGAAATCCTTGAATTTCCCGTGTTTTATATCTTTAGCTAATATTCTTTTTTACTGTTGTTTTGAATTTTGGGTATACAGAATTGGAATAATTAGAATACTTGGTTCATGACATCATCATTGGTTCATGTGTGGCCTTTACGTAGCCGACTTTAATAATGTAAAACCCAAAATTATGTTGAGGGCATGTTTTTAACATTCGAGTGACTAATAAATATCAAATGTGAAATTGGTTATGGTTGGAAGGCGGAAGTGAAGCAGTCTATAATAGTGTTGTTAAAGGACCAGTTTCTTTTTATTTCCAGTCAGTGGCAGACCTATATAAGTATATAGCTTGTGACATAAGCAGCTTACCATATGAGATCAGTATAGATGTGAACAGGTCTATACCCTGTCCAAAGACATGAGTTCACTGATAATGTGCTTGGATATGAGAGCAGTGTCAGAGTGCCATGAAAGTTTCTAAATCGCTTTCTCTCTATTTATATACTATTCTTCCTGGACCAATAACAGTTTGCAGACTGATCTATAGAGGCAAGCTATTTAAACATTTTTTTCTAAGGTGGTTATTAACATTATATGTGTTAGTCAAATATTGTTAATCTTGAATGTATTTCAGTTCAGCAAGTATTAATATATATTAAGCAGTTGCCAAATAGAGAGTAAATAAATTGGAGGCTTTTAAAAAGCAGTTATTCCATAATTTTTAAACAGCTGTATTTTAATCAATTAACTGAATCAAAATTCAGTTGAATAAACCATTTAATTTTAAAGAACTATGTACTTCTAAGTAAATAACAGCTATTGTTTTATATTTTAGGACGTTTCCAAAACTGTATCAGTCTGCCTATTAAACTATTTTCCATTTTACCCTTGATCTAAATATTTAGGTTTCATAATTGGCTTGGTTAATTTATCATTTTTTTTCTTTTTTTAAGCTATCAGTCCATGATGCGTTAATATTATCACAACCAGTTTCTACACCTTTACCACTAAGGTAATTAATGGTATATAAAATAATACATTTGTTCACTTGGAGCAGAATGCTTTAAAATATATTAAGGGTTAGTATAATAGAGTTGTGTTATCTTTACAAACTAAGAATAGCCTTAATGTTTCTAACTTTGATAGCTGGGGCCATTCAGCATTTTAAAAATGGAACACTTAAAGAAAGTTGCAAGATTGAATGTAGGGAATACCTCCCTTTTCCTCTCATCTCCCTTGCGCATGTCTAGTTCCTTACTAAATGTTCAAGGTGAACTGATTTTACCTCCTAAAATGGCTTGAGTCGATTGGCTTCTCTTCATCTGTGACACTAGTCCAGGCTAGCATGATCTTTTACCTGGACTACTTCATTATGAGCCTCTTAATTGGCACTCTTTTGCTCTTGTCTTTCAGTTTTTTATCCACACTGCAGCCAATGTTTCCTTCTGAGAATGCAAATATAAAATTGTTGGAGAATGCAAATATTTTTATTTTGGGCATAATCTCTTGTTGTTTTCATCCCTTCCTTTAATATGCTTTAGTCACAGTAGGTTTATTTCAATTTCTTGAACATGACAATTGCTTTTCCTTGCTTCAGGACCTTTGCAAATGTTGTCTCCCCACCAGCCCCTACCTTCTTTCTTTAGAGCTCAGCTCAAATGGCTGTTCTTTAGGAAAATCTTTCCTGATAAACGCCCTTGTTGCCAAAGGATGAGTTTGAATCATTCTGCTATACCATCCCATTAAATTTGCTACTTTTCAGTGATAGCTAAATCAGGGCTTGAAATTAATATTAGATTTTCAATTTATTAATATTTAGGAAATAATTTAATAAGCAAATCTTAGCCCCTTTTGGTGAAATAGTTCATAATCACCTTTTTTTCTCTCCTTTTCTAGTGGAGCCAACTTTAGCACCTTGTTAATGAATCTGGGTCCTGAGAATTGTGCAACACTGCTGCTCTTTGTTTTACTTGAGAGCAAGATTTTGCTGCATTCTCTTAGGCCAGCTGTGTTGACTGGAGTAGCTGAAGCTGTTGTAGCTGTAAGTATAGAATTTTCTTTTTAGTGCAGAATTCTTGACAGAGAATTTTTACTCTAAAGGGAAATTTCCTTCAACCAAAGCTTTGAAATTACCACTAAATGTTTAACATAAATATAGTAGGGTGGCAAAGAGAAATACTAAATATAAAGAGAAAAAAGTGATTTCTACTGAGAGAAAATTTCAGTTTCTAATTTTTCATATTTTAGAGTTCTTCAGAGAATCTATATGATTACATAATAATAGAACTTGTGAATGAAGCTTACTGTGTTAAATGAGAAGCTCGGTCAATTTCAGCTGCCCTAAAATTGTGGACATGAATTACATGACTAATTTCTCCCAATTTTAACTTTTAATCATTGTGAGCCAGTAATGTACAGGAAAATCTAGGTGATTGTGAAATTGGATAAATGTACAAATGTTTAGCTATTGTGAAAAGCATAAACAAAAGTTAAATCAAGTCCTGTTTTAAAACCTCTTGATGGCTTCCCACTGCAATTAGAAGGAGGTCTGATCATGTAGGGCTTTATAGGTCATAATATAGAATTTTGGATGTTCCATTTCTCTAACTCGATTTTCCATTGTTTGTTTAATTTAAAATAGCTGACTCTCCTCTCTTCCCCATTTTACTCTCATGGAAATAAGGATCTCTTTTAGGTCTCTTTTTTACTCCTGTGTCCTCAGCATTTATCACAGTTAAATAGCATGGAGTAAATACTCAATAAATACTTGTTAAATCAACAAATAGGGTATGTCTCCAAGATATTAATCTGGTCAGAGAAATGCTTCTAGGACTGAAAACAGTAATAACCATTTGAGATGGTTTATGGGGGGCAAAGATCCTAATTATGTACTAATTTTCCAAGCCTCCACAGTTGCATGTAAAAGCAAAAGTTGTTATAACATGAAAATATTTGTTAATGAACTGACCAGTTTTAGAAAGTTCCCACTCAGGTATATCCCACTCAGGTTCCCACTCAGAAATACTCAGGTATTTCTTCCTATAAAACTTTAGGGATTATCCATGCCCCTCTGTCTGAATCTCTGTGGCCCAGTCTCTTTAATAAGATTGGAAATCTTATTAAAATGCAAGATTGCATGAAATTTATGTAACCGATGTTGGAGAACAGCCTGAATTGCTTGCAAAACTATTGATAAATGAGGATTTGATAGTAAAGCAAATTACCATTTAAAGAGGAGAAAATTGAAAAGAATCGTGACTAAAATTCCTCAAAAGGAGAGTGATTTGAATATCAAAGAATATTGAAGAGTTAATGGAGCCCCATAGCAAAAATTGATGGAACCAATGGGTATTCTTGTAAAATTACATTATTTATGATTGTGCTGCAAAAGTCAAAGGTGAAGACAAGGGTGTCATATTTTGTTGTCCAGTAGTTTTATTCTGAAATTTCTTATGTAGTTAGAGGTGTAACGTACCTTTTGTTGAATGGTAGATAGTCAGTTTTCCCTGGAGGAAATCTGAAGTCCTTGCAAGGTCCTTTGCGAGTAGTTCTATCCCTCTGCTCTCTGATACCATTTTCTACTTCTCTCCCTCTTGCTCACTCTGCTCCAGCCACGCTGGCCTCTTTGCTACCCCTGGCACATACTAGGCAGTCCCCACACCTTAAGGCCTTTGCTCTAGCTGTTCCTTTTCTTCGAAGCGCTCTTCTCCTAGATATCCCCTTGACTAAAACCCTCACCTCCTTCAAGTTTCAGCTCAGTGTCACTTTCTTAATGAAGCCTACCCTGTTTGGCCTATTTAATAATACAGGCTGCTTTCCCCCTCTCCTCTCTCATGTTCTAAACTCTAATCGCCTTTACTTGGCTTTACTTTTTCTTTTTTTTCGTAGCACTTAGCCCTCTCTCACATGGTATATATTTGATTTATTATGTCTTCTTTTTGTTTTCGCTCTTCCTGCTAGACTAGGTGTTGGCAAACTGTGGCCTGTGAGTCAAATCCTGGCTGCCACTTGTTTTTGTAAATAAAGTTTTACTGGAACATAGGCCATTTATTTACATAATGCCTATGACTGCTTTCATACATGAAGACAAAGTTAACTATTTGTGACAGAGACGATATGGCTTGCAAGGCATAAAATATTCTTTATCTGTTACAGAAAAAGTTTGCTGGCTCTTATGCTACACTGTACATTTCATGAGGGCAGGATCTTTGTTTCATTCACTGTTACAGCCCCATCATCTAGAACAGGTCTTGGTACATATTAAGTGCTCAATTACTAGAAAGTAAATAAATGATTGAAGACAGAATTCCAATTCTGTATAACCATCTGGAATAACTGGCAGAGGTAGTAAATGCTATAGGTAATTATTTGGGGTGAGTAATGATGGGTAAGGTAAGAATTGAACTAGATCTTGAAATATAGCAAGGATTTTTATAGTAGAGGAAAGATTTTGTCATCAATGATTAAAATTTTAATATTAGTTGATTATTAAAATTTTAATTTTTTTTTTACTTATCAAAACTTGTCTTTTTTCCTTTTTAAAAAGAACACATTGATACAATTAAGATAGAGCTTTATAAAGGAAAGCTGGTAAAGATTGTTGAGGTATGTTTTATATTGACTAATATTTTTAAGATGCCAAGATTCACTGAAGTTGGATAATATTATGTTTATTTGGGCAGTTACAAAATTTTGGGGGTTGAAATTTTTAGTTGACTATAACTATTCCCAAGAGAATCATTTAAATTTTTTTAGTTCTTGGTGTTCTTAGTTGGATTTTAGTCAAAGGTTATCTTGAAAATTAACAGATGAATGAAATGCATCAGAGTTAAAGATCATGAGCTTGTTTTATAAAATTTTGGGCAGTTTTTTCTCCTCTTTCACTTTCTCCATAAAATGGGAATGTGGATTTTCTATAGGCATTAGACGAATTAACATGCAAAGAGCTGTTAGCATTTTAATTGTGCTTATGATCATTGTCATTCTTGAAGATTTTAATCACATTGGTTCATAGTATTGCCTAGCAGTGTTTTATAGTCATTTAGTTTTTGGAATGAAGTTTAATATAGTCATTTAGTTTTTGGAATGAAACTAGACTTAAATGCTCTGTAATGGTCCCTTTCAGTAGTATTAGTTAATTACTAATTCTCATTGCAAATTTAAAACTTGGTTAATTTTTTAAAACTTTTTTCCCCAGATGATCTTTCCATTTCAGTGGCAATGCCCATATATTCCCCTTTGTCCTCTTTCACTGGCAGCCGTGCTTAGTGCACCTTTACCATTTATAGTTGGAGTTGACTCAAGGTATTTTGATCTTCATGACCCACCACAAGATGTTGTTTGCATTGACTTGGATACAAACATGTTATATGTGTAAGTTGATTCTTTTTATATTATCTCCATTTATATTTTTCCCCACATGTAGTTATAGCTCATTGAAAGCATATACAGATATGCTACTTTTAAAAGTTCGTAATAAGTCTTCAGATTCAATACAATGATTCTCAATCAGGACAGGTATCAGAATCCTGGAATGTTGTGTGATTTGAAAAAGATTGTGTTCAATATTATAATAGTTTATATTGGATAATAATGTTAACAGTAGGCAGGAGATATTTATGTTTATCAGAAGAGAATATGGATTATTAAAAAAAATTAGAAACACTGCTTTCAGAGCTCAAGAGATGATATATGCTATCTAGGTTTAATTCAAAATCTGTGTGTAAGCTCTTAAAAAATGGGCTTACCTGTTTGAGTTTAGTCACAATATAGGGTAATATGCTGTTTTCTTAGTTGTCAAGAGTTGAATTGTATAGGGATTACAGAGAAATTGATGTTAAAAATCAGTCAGAGTTTGTGTTTACTGGAGGTGATAAATATGTATAGCAGTGGTGTAACTGAGGGTTCAGAGAGTAGAGCACCACACTAATAAAAGAAGATTCATCCATCCAGTTCTAGATGGATGTTTAGGAGCGCCCTCTGCAACCCCACCCTCACAAAAACAACAAACAGCATGGGTAAGGGCAGTAAGTATTGAAACTTCCCTAGTATTAGTGCCAAATTCCAGGTCCTGGAGTGCTTTTATTCTTTACTGTTTGATACTGGCAGAAAATGAATAGAGTAAGAATTTGGGATGAGACTTCAGTGGTTACAGCAGTAGAACTGGTTGGGAAAATAGCCTTGACTGAACCAGAAGAATAACTTAAGGAAGGAAGAAAACATTTAATGTACCTTAAAAAATAATTTTGAAATGGATCTACCATTGTATTATGAAAACTGTGTAATTGTGGTAGCTCTTTACTATGTTTGTTTGTTTATTTATTTGGGTTTTCAGTACTTTTAAAAAATTGAAGTATAGTTGATTTATAATATTGTACTATTTTCAGGTGTACAGCATAGTGTTTCAGTATGTTTACAGATTATATTCCAATAAAAGTTATTAAAAAGTAATGGCAATTATTCCCTGTGCTATGCAGTATATCCTTGTTGCTTATTTATTTTATACATAGTGGCTTGTATCTCTTAATCCTATACCCCTATCTTGTCCCTCCCCCCTTTCCTCTCTTCACTGGTAACCATTAGTTTGTTTTCTATATCTGTGAGTCTGTTTCTGTTTTGCTGTACTCATTTTTTTGTTTTATATTTTAGATTCTACATATAAGTGATATCACACAGTATTTATCTTTCTCTACCTAATTTCACTAAGCATAATATTCTCTAGGTCCATCCATTGATGCTGCAAATGGCAGAATTTCATTCTTTTTTATGGTTGAGTACTATTTTATTGTGTGTATATATATATATATATATATATATATATATATATATATATATACACACACACACATATCATCTTTATTCATTCATCTGTTGATGGACACTTGGGTTGCTTCCATGTCTTGGCAATTGTAAATAGTGCTGCTATGAACAATCAGGTGCATGTATCTTTTCGAATTAGTGCTTTCATTTTTTCTGGATATATTATATACCCAGGAGTGGAATTGCTGGATCATTGGTAGTTCTATTTTTAGTTTTTTGAGGAACCTCCGTACTGTTTTCTATAGTGGCTGCACCAGTTTACATTTCCACCAACAGTGTATTAGGGTTCCCTTTTCTCCACATCCTCACCAACATTTAGTTTTTGTTGTCTTTTTGCTGAGAGCCATTCTGACAGGTGTGAGGTGATATTTCACCGTTGTTTTGATTTGCTTTTCTATAGTAACTAGTGATGTTGAGCATCTTTTCATGTGCCTGTTAGCCATCTGTATGCCTTCTTTGGAAAAATGTATTTTCAGGTTTTCTGCCCATTTTTTGATTGTATTGTTTGCTTTTTTGATAATGAGTTATATGAGCTGTTTTGGATATTAACTCCTTGTTGGTCTCATCATTTGCAAATATTTTCTCCGATTCCATAGGTTGTCTTTTTGATTTGTTGATGGCTTTTTTTGCTGTGCAAAAGCTTTTAAATTTAATTAGGTCCCATTTGTTAATTTTTGCTTTTATTTATTTTGCCTTAGGGGACAGATCCAAAAAATACGGCTATGATTTATGTCAGAATGTCCTGCCTATGTTCTCTTCTAGGAGTTTTATGGTTTCAGATCATCTATTTAGGTCTTTAATCCATTTTGAGTTTATTTTTGTGTATGGTGTGAGGGAATGTTCTAATCTCATTGTTTTACCTGTAGCTGTCCAGTTTTCCCAGCACCACTTATTGAAAAAACTGTCTTTTCCCCATTGTATATTCTTGCTTCCTTTGTCATACATTAATTGATTGTAGGTGCGTGGGTTTATTTCTGGGCTCTCTGTTTAGTTCAGTTGATCTATGTGTCTGTGTTTTGCCAGACACAAAACATGCTGTTGCTGTTTTGATTACTGTAACTTTGTAGTATAGTCTGAAGTCTGGGATGGTGATACCTCCAGCTTTGTTCTTTTTCCTCAGGATTGCTTTTGTAATTTGTGGTCTTTTGTGGTTCTTTATGAATTTTAGGATTATTTGTTCTATTTCTGTGAAAAATGTCATGAGTATTTTGATAGGGATTGCATGATTGCTTTGGGAGGTATTGGTCATTTTAACAATATTAATTCTTCCAATTCCAGAAGAGCAAGGGGTATCTTTGCATTTCTTTGTATCATCTTCACTTTCCTTCATCTGAGTTTTCGGAGTGTAGGTCTTTCACCTTCTTGGTTAAGCTTATTCCTGGGTATTTTATTCTTTTTGATACAATTTTAAATGGGATTTCTTTTTTTTTTACTTTCTCTTTCTGATAGTTCATTATTATTGTAGAGAAAAGCAACAGATTTCTGTATATTAATCTTATATCCTGCAACTTTGCTGAATTCGTTTATTAGTTCTAATAGTTTTTGTGTGGTGACTTTAGGGTTTTCTTCATTTTTTTAAAAAAATTGAAGTATAGTTGATTTACAGCTCTACAGCCAAGTGACTCAGTTTTACACATACAGACATGCTTTTTTGTGTGTTCTTTTCCACTGTTGCTTATCACAGGATGTTGAATATAGTTCCCTGTGCTATACAATAGGACCTGTTGTTTACCCATTCTAAATGTAATAGTTTGTGTCTGCCAACCCCAGACTCCCAGTCCTTCCTCTCCCTCCCCTCTTGGCAACCACAGATCTGTGCTCTGTGTCTAGGAGTCTGCTTCTGTTTTGTAGATAAGTTCATTTGTGTCATGTTTTAGATTCTAGGGTTTTCTATGTAAAGTATCATGTCATCTCTAAATAGTAACAGTTTGACTTCTTCCCTTCCAATTTGGATGCTTAATTTAATGGGAAGGCTTTCAGCTTTTCACCATTGAGTATGATGTTAGCTGTGCATTTGTCACATATGGTCTTTATTATGTTGAGATATGTTCTCTCTGTACCCACTTTGATGAGAATTTTTATGATGAATGGGTGTTGAATTTTGTCAATTGCTTTTTGAGTGTCTGTTGAGATGATCATGTGTTTTTTGTCTTTCCTTTTATTAATGTGGTGTATCACATTGATTTTACATATTTTGAACCATCCTTATGTCCCTGGAATAAGTCCAACTTGATCATGTGTATGATCCTTTTTATATATTGTTGGACTTGGTTTGCTAATATTTTGATGAGGATTTTTGCATCTATATTCATCAAAGATACTGGCCTGTAATTGTCTTTTTTTCTGGTGTCTTTGGTTTTAGTATCAGGGTAAAGGTGGCCTTGTAGAATGAAGTTGGGAGTGTTTCATCCTCTTTAATAATTTGGAATAGTTTTAGAAGGGTAGGTATTAGCTCTTCATTATATGTTTGGTAGAATTCCCCTGTGAAGCAGTCTGGTTCTGGACTTTGTTGGCTGGGAGTTTTTTTTAAATTACAAATTCAATTTTACTGCTAGTGATTGGTTTGTTCAACGTGTCTGTTTCTTCTGGATTCAGTCTTGGCAAGTTTTGTGTCTAGAAGTTTATCCATTTCTTCTAGGTTGCCCAATTTGTTGGCATATAAGTGTTCTTAGTATTCTTTTTTGTACTTCTGTGGTGTTGGTCGTTATTTTTCCTTTTTTCATTTCTTATTTTTTAAAATTTGGGTTGTCTTTTTTCCTTCTTGGTGAGCCTGACTAAAGGCTTATCAATTTTTTTTTCTTTTTTCAAAAAACCAGCTCTTGGTTTCATTGATCTTTTCTATTTTTTTAAATCTCTTTCTTATTTATTTTCTCCCTGAGCTTTATTTCCTTCCTTCTGCTGACTTTGGCCTTTGTTTGTTCTTCTTTTTCTAATTCTTTTAGGTGGTAGGTTATGTTGTTTGTTTGAGATTTTTCTTGTTTATTGGGGAAGGTCTGTATTGCTATAAACTTCCCTCTTAGAAGTGCTTTTTCTGCATCCCATAGATTTTGGAGTGTAGTGTTTTCATTTGTCTTGAGGTATTTTCTGATTTCCTCTTTGATTTCTTTATTGACCTGTTGGTTTTTTTAGTAGCATGTTTTTAGTCTCTGCACGTTTGTTCTTTTCTTGTTTTCTTTCTGTAGTTAATTTCTAGTTTCATACCATTGTGGTTGGAAAAAATACTCGATAAAATAATTTCTATCCTCTTAAATTTGTTAAGACTTGTTTTGTGGCCTAGCATGTGCTCTATCCTGCAGCACATTCCATGTGCACTTGAAAAGAATGTTAATGATGCTGGTTTTGAATGTAAATGTCCTGTAGATATCTATTAAGTCCAGCTGGTCTGTTGTGTCATTTTAGACTGCTCTTGCATTATTGACTGTCCATTGATGTAAGTGGAGTTTTAAAGTACCCTACTATTACTGTATTAGTGTCAATTTCTACCTTTGTGTCTGTTAGTATTTGCTTTATATGTTTAGGTGCTCCTGGGTGCACGTATGTTGAGTGTAATATCATTTTCTTGTATTGATCTCTTTATCATTTTATAATGCCTTTCTTTGTCTTTTGTTATAGCCTTTGATAAAGTTTATTTTCTGATATGAGCATTGCTACCCCCACTTTCTTGTCATTTCTGTTTGCATAAAGTATCTTTTCCCATCCCCCCCACTATCAGTCTTTTTGTGTCTTCAGCTCTGGAGTGAGTCTCTTGTGGATAGAAGGGCCTTGGTTTTTTGTCCAATCAGCCACCATATGTCTTTTTTAAAAATATATTTATTTATTTATTTTATTTTTGGCTGCGTTGGGTCTTGGTTGCAGTATGCGGGATCTTCGTTGCAGCATGAGGGATCCTCCACTGCAGCGTGCAGGCTCCTCATTGGGGTGTGCGGCTTCTCTCTAGTTGTGGCACATGGGCTCAGTAGTTGCGGCATGCAGGCTCTGTAGTTTGGGTGTGTGAGCTTCAGAGCGCATGGGCTCTGTAGTTGCGGCATGCGGGCTCTCTAGTTTTGGCCCACATGCTCAACAGTTGCAGTGCACGGGCTTAGTTGCCCTGTGGCATGAGGGATCTTAGTTCCCTGACCAGGGATCGAACCCACGTACCCTGCATTGGGAGGTGGATTCATCTTTTTTCTTTTTTTTTTTAAGTGCTTTCTTGTCTTTTTTAACAATAACTTTTTTTTTTTTCCTGATTGCAATCCATGGAATTCTTTTTTTTTAATGGTAAACTTTATGTTATGTATATTTTACCATGATTTTATTTTATTTTTTAAACATCTTTATTGGAGTATAATTGCTTTACAATGTTGTGTTAGTTTCTGCCGTATAACAAAGTGAATCAGCTATATGTATACATATATCCTCATATCCCCTCCCTCTTGCATCTCCCTCTCACCCTCCCTATCCCACCCCTCTAGGTGGTCACAAAGCACTGAGCCGATCTCCCTGTGCTATGTAGCTGCTTCCCACTAGCTATCTATTTTACATTTGGTAGTGTATATATGTCAGTGCTACTCTCTCACTTCGTCCCAGCTTACCCTTCCCCCTACTTGTGTCCTCAAGTCCATTCTCTGTTATGCATCTTTATTCCTGTCCTGCCCCTAGGTTCATCAGAACCTTTTTTTTTTTTTAGATTCTATATACATGTGTTAGCATACGGTATTTGGTTTTCTCTTTCTGACTTACTTCACTCTGTACGACAGAGTCCATCCATCTCACTGCAAATAACTCAATTTCGTTTCCTTTTATGGCTGAGTAATATTCCATTGTATGTATGTGCTACATCTTCTTTATCCATTCATCTGTCAGTGGATACCTACGTTGCTTCCATGTCTTGGCTATTGTAAATAGTGCTGCAGTGAACATTGTGGTATAGTCTCTTTTTGAATTATGGTTTTTTTCAGGGTATATGCCCAGTAGTGGGATTGCTGGATCGTATGGTAGTTCTGTTTTTAGTTTTTTAAGGAACCTCCATACTGTTTTCCATAGTGGCTGTATCAGTTTACATTCCCACCAACAGTGCAAGGGGGTTCCTTTTTTTCCACACCCTCTCCAGCATTTATTTTTTGTAGATTTTGTGATGATGGCCATTCTGACTGGTGTGAGGTGATACCTCATTGTAGTCTTGATTTTCATTTCTCTAATGATTAGTCATGTTGAGCATCCTTTCATGTGTTTGTTGGCAATCTGTATATCTTCTTTGAAGAAATGTCTATTTAGGTCTCTTGCCCATTTTTGGATTAGGTTGTTCGTTTTTTTGATATTGAGCTGCTTGTAAATTTTGGAGATTAATCCTTTGTCAGTTGCTTCGTTCTGGGAGGTGGATTCTTAACCACTGGACCACCAGGGAAGTCCCACCATATGTCTTTCGATTGGAGCATTTAGTTCATTGACATAAAGTAATTATTGACAGGTATGTAATTATTGTCATTTTATTACTTGTTTTCCAGTTGTTTTGAGGTTTTTCTCTATTACTTCTTTTTGTTTCTTCCCTTGTGGTTTGATGATTTTCTTTAGTACTATGCTTCTGTTCCTTTCTTTTTAGTTTCTGTGTAACTACTGTAGGTTTTTGATTTGTGTTTACTGTCGGGTTTATATATTGTTGACCTACAACTATGTCTACTTTTTGTTTTAAACTGGTAGTAATTTAGTTCAAACACATTCTAAAATATCTACATTTTTTTTACTCCCTCTCCCCACATTTTGTGTTTTTGATGTCATATTTTGTATCTTCATGTTTGTCTCTTAACTGTTTATTGTAGTTATAGTTGCTTTTACAGTTTTTTGTCTTTTAATCTTCATATTGGCTTAAGTGGTTGATCTTCAGTCCTTACTATACATTTGCTTTTCCCAGTAGGATTTTCCCTTTCCTATAGATTCTTACTTTTTTGTCCATTTAGAGAAGACCCTTTCACAATTCTTTTAAGGTAGATTTAGTATTGATGAACTCTTTTAGTTTTTGTTTGTCTGAGAAGGTCTTTATCTCTCCCTCTAGTCTAAATGATAATCTTGCTGGGTAGAGTATCCTGGGTTGCAGACTTTTCCTGTTCTGCACTTGGAATATATCATTGCCACTCCCTTCTGGCCTATAAAGTTTCTGCAGAGAAATCAGCTGATAGGCCTTATGGGGGTTCCCTTGTATATGACACTTTGCTTTTGCTGCCTTCAGAACTCACTGTTTACTTTTAACTTTTGTCATTTTAATTATGGTGTGTCTTGGTGTGGGCCTGTTTGGGTTCATCTTGTTTTGACCCTCTGTGCTTCCTTTACCTGGCTATCTGTTTTCTTCCTCAGGTTTGGGGAGTTTTCAGCCATAATTTCCTCAAATACATTTTTGATCCCCTTTTCTGTCTTTTGGTATCCCTATAATGTGAATGTTGGTATGTTTAATGTTATTCTGTAGATCTCTTAAACTGTTTCCATTTTTTAAAATTCGTTTTTCCTTTTTTCTGTTTTTCTTTTTGCCTCTTGTTAGTCCCAGTGGTCCTCCAGCCAGCCAAGGGGGCTTGTCTACCCTGCGTAGGACTCCAGGACTGGGGTGCCCTATCTATGGCTCTCACCACTCACTCCCCTGAGAGGGTGTCCACCTGTGTAATCTCCCATTTCCTCTTGAGTCCCCTCCCATGGGCACAGGTCCCAACCCAATCACTTTTCTTCCCTTCCATGTGTATCTTTCTTACAGCCTTGGTGGTACGGGAGTCCATCTGCCAGTTTTCAGTTAGTTTTTCATGAGAATTGTTCCACATGTAGATGTATTTTTTGATGTGTTCATGGGGGGAAGTGAGCTCCATGTCCTCTTAGTCTACCATCTTGATCGATCTCTACTATGTGTATTTAGATTTACTTATAGCCTGGAAATAATGAACTACTTGGAAGCACTAAATATTTCTTGTCATACACATTTCGTTGTTTTTCAGTAACTATCCCTGAAAAACAGTTATTTCAAGGTTGTATATATTGTGGTGCCTTTGGAAATGATTTTGAAGTTTTAACTCAAATATTTACCTCATTTTATTTACTGTTCTGAATAAAAGAATATTATAGAGATTCTTAATTTTGCTAAGGTTTAAATCACTTCTATATAATTTCTATTGTTCAAAGCACTGTTTTGTAAAATAATTTTGAACTCTGCTTAATTGTACTTACAGAATTATGAAATGTTCTAGATACCAAAGAATTATAGAGAATAATGTAAATAACTTGCATGAATCTTCCTCCCAGATTCCAGATTCCACCCACTAATACATATTATATATGTATTAGTATAAATGACATTTTGTTTTGCATGCTTTAAAAATTTATGTTTGTATAGTTATCTGCGAATTGCTTTTTTACTCATCATTCTCTATGCGGTTCATCCATGTTGATAGATGTAGCTCTACTTTGTCTTCAGTGTTTATCAGTGTTGATGGGTATTTAGATTGTAGTTAGATTTTGCAATTATGAACAAAGCTGCTCTGATCATTATTATGCATATTTCCTTGAGTACATGGTTAAAATTCCTCTGAAACATATACCTAGAAAGAGCTAATGTTGGTTGGTAGGCATAGCTAATGCCATAT